>NC_090901.1:14648480-14958480 GCF_040956055.1 Brachionichthys hirsutus
TCCGAACGGTAACGCCCCCCCCCCCCCCTTCCCGACGCACGTCCACCACGTAAGAGCTCCATCGGCCGCAGCCTCACCGTCTTCCTGCGGGTGTCCCGGTCCAGCTGCAGGCCCAGTGTGCAGACCTGGATCCAGATGTGGCATCAGCGCTGTCCGTGCACGCCGACCCGCACAGCCTCAGTCCAGAGATGGATTTCCTCTGAGGGGGATCCATGTTACCGTGTCTAACGAAGACCCAAACGTTCTCACTGATCGTTCCGCACCAGAGGAAGTCAGACGGGAAGCAGACAGGAAGTCAGACGGGAAGTCAGACGGGAAGTACTTTATTAGATTTACTTTACTACAGGCTGGATTTGGGTGTGGCGCTCCATTCACCGCAGGAAGTGACTTGATGTCTTCGTTCTAACGGGCAGGTTTTACATGTCTAAGATTCAGGATTACAATGTTCTAAATAAAGTCTGCGTGGACAGAACCCGGTTCCGTTGCATCGTTCCTGCTCCCAGAGACAAGCCGACCCGTTCTGTTGGTGATTTCTGTGAGCGGAGACCTCTGATTGGTCAGCAGCAGCAGAAATGTTTCTTGGCTGCACGCTGAAGGCAGCAGTTTGGGCGATGCTAAATAGCCGCGGTCCAGCGGGTCAGAAGCGGTCCCGGTCCGGCCGTCACCGGTCCTGATCCCCGGTCAGCCCGATGGCGTGCAGGTCACCCCTCTGGGGCTCCACCTGGGTCAGCGGGTGCACCATGGACATGTGGACGTTCAGGTTGTGGGCCTTCTCGAAACGTTTCCCGCATATCAAGCAGGCAAACTCCAGATCGGACTCCGCCTTGTGTTTGGTCATGTGGTACTTTAGCGACGCCCGCTGCCGGCACTGGAAGCCACACACCTCGCATCTGATGGGGGGGGGGGGGGAGGCCGTTAGCGCCCGTCTGCGGCTGCTCGGGTTCTGGATCCGGCCCGGCGGCGGTACTTACTGCAGCGGCTTGGCTCCTGAATGTCTCATCTGGTGGACTGAAAGGTGCTTCCTCTGTTTGAAGGTTTGGCCACACTGGTCGCAGATGTAGTTCCTCTCCTCTGGAAACGCAGACGGGTAAACGCAGACGGGTAAACGCAGACGGAGGTAAACGCAGACGGAGGTAAACGCAGATGGGGGTAAACGCAGACGGGCGTAAACGCAGACGGGGGTAAACGCAGATCGGAAAACGCAGACGGGCGTAAACGCAGAGGGGGGTAAACGCAGACGGAGGTAAACGCAGACGGAGGTAAACGCAGATGGGGGTAAACGCATATGGGAAAACGCAGACGGGCGTAAACGCAGACGGGTAAACGCAGACGGAGGTAAACGCAGACGTGGGTAAACGCAGACGTGGGTAAACGCAGACGGAGGTAAACGCAGACGGGCGTAAACGCAGACGGGGGTAAACGCAGATGGGAAAACGCAGACGGGGGTAAACGCAGACGGGCGTAAACGCAGACGGGGGTAAACGCAGACGGGGGTAAACGCAGGCGGGGGTAAACGCAGAAGGGGGTAAACGTAGACGGGTAAACGCAGACGGGGGTAAACGCAGACGGGTAAACGCAGACGGGGGTAAACGCAGACGGGTAAACGCAGACGGGGGTAAACGCAGACGGGGGTAAAACGCAGACGGGGGTAAACGCAGACGGGTAAACGCAGACGGGGGTAAAACGCAGACGGGGGTAAACGCAGACGGGGGTAAACGCAGACGGGGGTAAACGCAGACGGGGTAAACGCAGACGGGCGTAAACGCAGACGGGGGTAAAACGCAGACGGGGGTAAACGCAGACGGGGGTAAACGCAGACGGGGGTAAAACGCAGACGGGGGTAAACGCAGACGGGGTAAACGCAGACGGGGGTAAACGCAGACGGGGTAAACGCAGACGGGGGTAAACGCAGACGGATTGGTTAACATAAGGCCGCCGCCTCTCTCACAGCTGGATGAGGAAACGACGTACCAGTAACCCCCCCCCCCCCCCTCACCTGTGTGGATGAGCTTGACGTGGCGCTGCAGGTAGCGGTCGATCATGAAGACCTTGTTGCAGCCGGGGTGGGGGCAGGGCCGCTCTCGCACCTCCTCGTGATGCTCCTTGATGTGCTTCTGAAGGCGGGAACAAATCATTTGATCTGAACACAAAGCGGGCGCCGAAGCGTCGCCACATCATCGACCTTCTGACCTTCAGGCCGTCCGGCGCTCTGTAGACGGCCGTGCAGCCCTGATGAGGACACTTGTAGATGTTGGGCAGCTCCTCTCTGGGGACGACAGCAGCAAAGGTTACACGGGACGCCCCACACGGAACCCCGGCTGCCGGACACGCCCCCACCCTTTAGGCTTCGGCTTGTTCTTCCAGCCCGGTTTGGGTCCCGGTTTCTTCTTGACTTTGGGCTCCTCCGGCGCTTTCTGGCTTCGTCGCCGCTTGGAGACGGCCCCCCTGCGAGTAAAGTAGAGTAAATGCCCCGGCTGGGTTCCTGTCGCCGTCGGGTCCCCCCACCCCCCAGCACCTACCGCTTCTCCGAGGACGGGTCGAGCAGGTCCGTGTCTGAAAGCGCCTCGTCCGACACCCTGCAGGCACGACACACACCGTTACGGCGGCAGCGCCGGGTCTACTGGTGTCGGGGGGGCGGAGCCCGTTCTGTGCACGTACCGTCACACAGGAGGAGAAACACGGACCCCAGCCAAACGGAGCACAACGGAGAACCCGGAGAACGGGGAACACCACCAACCTGTCAGAGAGACTGCCGTCCTCCAGCCGGGCCGGAGCAGGAGACGCCGCCTCCTCCTCACCTGGGCAACCTGTCGGAGGGGGGGGCGTACACTTCAGTTCAGTTCTACCACTCCGCCCCCCCAAAACCCAGAAGAGCGTTCTCCGTCTCGCTTCCCCGACGCGTTCCATCCTGGGACGAGCTCACCGTCGCTGGTGCCGGTCCGGTTCGCCGGTACCGAGGTCCGGGTCTGTGCTCTGACTGCAGGAGGACTCTGCTGAGCCAGGGCTCCTTCCCGCCGGCCGGGCTCCTCCTCCTCCTCCTCCTCTTGCTCCTCCTCCTCCAGCGCTCCTTCACCGTTGCTGCCCCCCAACGCTTCGCTAGCGGACCCCGCGCTGGTCTTTGTGGTGTCCATGACGTATCTGTGACCGTCAACACAAGCCCAAACCGCCTTAACGGAACCCCAACACTGGCCCTCCAGCACCTCCTTCAGGTCGGGGCAGGAGCGGCAGGAGCCTCCGTGGCGGTGAGCCCAGGACACCAGGCTGTGGAGGCTCTTGGGCTCTGAGGAGAAGGATGGCGGCGCTGAAGGAGAACAGAAGGACCGTTGGAGCGTTTCCGTTTCTGGGCGGAAACCCAAACACTGAAACGAGAGATTTTCTTTACCGAGCGGGTCACGGCGTAGCTCCGCCTCCGGAGGCGTCGGGTTCTTCCTGGAAAGAGACAGCGACCTGAGTGAGCAGCGGTTCTGGCTGAGTCACCGAACCCGCTCTGTGCTCACCGGCGCTTCGTGTCCGGTCCCACCGGGGGCAGGTTGACCCGCTGCAGGAACCGGCGCAGGACGCTGTGGCACTTGTAGAACTTGGCGTGGCATTTCTTGCAGATGAACTCGGATAACTGCGGGCAGCGGTCCAACTGGACCCCGACCAGCTGCTGGAAGTCTGCGTGGAATAAAAGGGGCGAGCGGGCGGCGGCGGCGTCTGGCTCGTCCTGGCGCCGCTCGAAGGCACGCCGCAGGCTGCGTGGAGAGAACCTCCCGTGGCAGAGCCGACAGAGCGCAGGCGAGAGGCCACCTGATGGGAGGAGCAAAAGGAGGGTCCCCAAACGTCAGAAAATGGATGTCCAAGAAAACAAAGCTTCTAATGTACAATAAAATAAAAGGGCGTGTCTGAAAGGTCAACGACCTCCATCTTCAGGCCAGCAGGCAGAACCTCACCTGAGTATTTGGACTCGGGGTGTTTTGGGGATTCATCCGCCGCCGTCACACAGAAGACATCGGTCTGAAGACAGAGACGGTCCCCGGTTACCGGGACGGTCTTCCGGGGTCTCCCTCTGCTTCCAGGCGACCTCCTCTCCTCGCCGCCGGGTCGAGGAAGTCGGCTTCTCCTCTTCATGCTTTCAACAGCTGACCCTGATCCAAAAAGAAAAAAACAGAATCCCGTTTGACTAATCCGGAAAGGATTCGGATCCTTGTTGCGCTGCGTCTCAGTTCCGGATTCCGGCTGCACCTCTGAGCCCCTTCGACCCGACCCGACGCTGAAACGCCGACATTACGTCATCTCTGTTTGACAAGTAGAGATTCCGACTGGCTAATGCTAGCTGGTTAGCGTGTTCGTCGGAAGATAAAACATTGCATCTACAAACCCCGGAAGTGACGCAGTCCTGTGATACAGCCTCCCGCCAGAGGTTCCAGATGTTCGCGCTGGAAGGACGTGATGTTTTCAGGACAGGACGGCGAACGTGAGGCCGGAAACGGCTGTCACGGTTGTAAACATCGGGACCCGGAAGAACTACTTCAACAAAGTCCACGCGAGCATAACGCTCAGCGCCCCCTGGCGGCCCGTAGGAAGAATCGATCCAGTAAACAGTGCAGCATCTCGAAATGCCCGTCCATGTCTTTAACCCTTTATTGGGAAGGTGACAATTGTTGATCATTTGAGTTTCTACATGACACTGAAAAATCTAGAAAAATGTTTCAATGGAAATAAAGCTTTGTTGTGTTCCCAATAACGTGTGTCACTGATCAATAGCTCTGAGTCGTGTCACTGATCAATAGCTCTGAGTTGTGTCACTGATCAATAGCTCTGAGTCGTGTCACTGATCAATAGCTCTGAGTCGTGTCACTGATCAGTAGCTCTGAGTCGTGTCACTGATCAATAGCTCTGAGTGGAGTCACTGAGATTAATGTATAGTTTTATTATACAAATGTTATGAGTCTAATACATGAACAACAGCTAACAGCTAAAAAGCTAACAGGCTAACAGCTAACAGGCTAAATAAAGAGTAAAGCAACATTCATGGAGTTTCTAGATTTGTGATTCCTGAGGCGGCTGAAGGAGTTAAACCGTAAACCTTTAGCATCACGCGAGCCACTTTATGCACACTCAGGTCCAAAGTGCCAACACAAACAGAATAACTTATAAATGATCTGTTTTTCACTATTTAAACATGTTCACTGAACTAAGTGACTTTCTTTCTAGATAAATCAGTGTTGGAGCTGTAATAGTGACGTTTGAAGGGCACCAGTTTAACGCTGGATTCCTTCTCAGGACCCGGCGCTTTGTTGTCTGGAGAACAGAAGGAGAAAAGGAGTCCAGGAATATATCCGTCTGTAATAAGGTGATTCTTCGGCGCCGTTGGAAGAAGCCGCGTCGGTGAGCGCGGCTCCGGCTCCTAGCTTCCACTGCTCTCACCGACGCACTTGTGTTTCTTCATGTGGGCCAGCCGAGTGAAACTCTTCTCACAAACGCTGCAACCAAATGGTTTCTCCCCCGAGTGGGTCCTCGTGTGCTGTCTCAGATTGGAGCTGACACCGAAGTTTTTCCCACACACTGAACAGCTGAAGGCTTTCTCCCTCGTATGGATTTTCATGTGCTCTCTGAGATTGCCTCTTTTGCCAAACTTTTTGCCGCACACCGAACAGCCGGAGGGTTTCTCCCCCGTGTGGATCCTCATATGTCCTCTCAGACTTCCTTTTTGAGTAAACCTTCTGCCACACAATGAACAGCTAAACGGTTTCTCCCCTGTATGAACTCTCATGTGCGTCACGACATGTCCTTTAAATGGAAACGTCTTTCTACAGAACGGGCAGCTGAAACCTTTTCCTTCCGAATGAAGCCGCATGTGAGCATTTAAGGATTTCTTCCAGTTGTATTTTTTACCACAAACTGAGCAACTAAATGCATCCGCCTCCGCTTGGACTGCACTTTGCTCCTGAGGATAACTCGTGGAGCGCTCAGAGGAAGCATCTGGTGCTTTCCCAGTGAGACACTCAGCTACGCTATCGTTTCTCAGACGGGGTAAACCTGACTGAGGCTCACGTTCAGTCTCTGATTGTAAATGGCTACCTGGATCAATCTTCCTGTCTGGATCCGGTCCTACCCAGTCAGCTTCCGTTTTCACCTCTTCGGTCTGGTAAACTTGTGAGGACTGAGCTTCCTCTTCATCGTCTCCTTCGCTCTTCACAAGGACAGAATGGAATGTGAACTCGGTGACGCCTGCCTCATCCGGCCCGTGGGTCGCGTGTTCCTCCCGGCTGGTCCAGAGCTCCCCGTGCTCCTCCTTGATGCGGGGCAGCTCTTGTGAGTCCTCCTGGGCCGGGCTGGCGCTCCGTTCCCGATCCTCTTCATTATTCACCAACAGCAGCTTGATGCCTTCAAAAAATAAAGAAATACAAACACAAAGCTGACATCCAAATCACCGACAAACCTTTCTTAGAACTACATTATTTTTTATCAAACATTAATTGGATGTACCTCAAGAAATATTAGACACATATTTTATTAGCATGTACCGACCACGGCGAACCGAACCTGCTCGGTGTGACCGAACTTGCTGCTTGTCCAGCCGTTTTCGTTGTCGGCCGAGCTGCTGCTCATATTCTGCGATGGTCCTTTCAAACAGCTCGAAAATGTCTTCCGCGGCCGCAGCTAGTCGCTGCTGGACCAAAGCCTTCAGGGGTCGAGCTTCGGCCATTTGCGCTAAATCTCATCAGGAGTCGCACTGATGCTACGGCGCGTCTGGTTCCCCGATAGCTAGCTAAGCTAGCTTCATTAGTTTCAATGAAACGAAGGCAACAGTAAACTGCGAAAAATCTAGTTTGCTCTATCGAAGTTCCTCCTCCGACCGTCGTGCCAGCAAACTACGCTAACGTATTGTTGTTGTTTTTCACTTTCGGCTAACAGGATGGCGGGGTGACCAATGCCCTACTCTGCGTCTGACGTAATACGTCACCGTCATGTCAAGCCAATCAGGGACAGACAAGAGCCCCGAGGCCTCCGCTGCGTCTGACGTAATACGTCAGCGTCATGTCAAGCCAATCAGGGACAGAGGAGAGCCACGAGGCCTCCGCTGCGTCTGATGTAATACGTCAGCGTCATGTCAAGCCAATCAGGGACAGAGGAGAGACCCCCGAGGCGTCACAATAGTAAAACGTTCTCAGGACGTAAAGGCTGCGATTTTCTTCGCGTCTCATCACTAAGCCTTCACCGTACTAGAGTTTGAAACATTTCATCCGGACTAACTGACCATGGCTGCATCCGACGGGACGAAGCCCCTTCAAAACGCCATGAAAATGGCCAAAGCAGCGATACAGCTGGACGGAGGCAACAAACACAAGGTACGCGACAAAACGAGAGTTTATACCGGTGAGAGAGGTAAACAACAGGATGCTAGCTAGGGTGCTAGATAGGGTGCTAGCTCTCCTGTCACTTCGCTAGGGTGCTAGCTAGGGTGCTAGCTCTCCTGTCACTTCGCTAGGGTGCTAGCTAGGGTGCTAGCTAGGGTGCTAGCTCTCCTGTCACTTCGCTAGGGTGCTAGCTAGGGTGCTAGCTCTCCTGTCACTTCGCTAGGCTGCTAGCTAGGGTGCTAGCTCTCCTGTCACTTCAGCACGTAAATACACCAGATAGGCAACGCCTCTGATGCTCATGATCTAACGGAGGCTCCAGCTAGCAGCGTGCTAACAGCTGATCCGCCTCGGATCCTGTCAGTCTTCCCACTGAGACAGGATGAGTAAAGGGTTAATATGAACAGTTTATTCATGGTTAATATGAATTCACTTGAGAGATGGTTAATTTATTCAGCGCAGATTCGAGGAACATGCATAGATGGATCGATCGATGGACTTCCCAAGTACTGAAAAGTAAATAAAGAACTGGAAAGATAAATGATAGAATATAAATGTTGAAATAGCAACACAGAACCCAAGACAAATTCAAACCTTCAGAGTTACACGACCATTAAGTTCAGGGACAGCTCAGTGACTCCTAAGATATTTTATCTATTCTTAAAGAGAGACTTATCAGTATATTAACTCAAAAGTAATCCCGTGTTCCTTTAAAGCGCTCATCGGATCAGATTTCGCATGAATGGCTTTTACTGTAACATCTGAGTACTGGCTTTTACTGTAACATCTGAGTACTGGCTTTTACTGTCACATCTGAGTACTGGCTTTTACTGTCACATCTGAGTACTGGCTTTTACTGTCACATCTGAGTACTGGCTTTTACTGTAACATCTGAGTACTGGCTTTTACTGTAACATCTGAGTACTGGCTTTTACTGTAACATCTGAGTACTGGCTTTTACTGTAACATCTGAGTACTGCCCCGCCTCCCTGTTTACCATGAACGTATTCATTCTCGCTGCCTAACAGGACACCACCCGTTTGTTGTGTCTCCGCAGGACGCTTACTGTGAATACCTACGAACCATCAACTTCATATCAGGCGCGCTCCTGGAGGCCGCGGGCTCGGCCTCAGCCAGTATGTAAGCTCTTCAGCATGCAGCGTGACTGAGGATAAACTGCTGTGCGACTTCTTTTGTCTGTTTGCCCAGCTGTAGATACCGAGTTGTCCCAAAAGGATGCCAGATATTTGTCTGAGACGCAGTGATGTTTCAGAATTGTCCAAGAAATGCAACATTTTTCAAAGTATGTCCTGTCAAAAAAAACAAGGTTTGGTTCCTCGATGATTCAGACGACGACAGAGAAGGTTTGAGGTACTTTTAAAAACAAATTTATAAAAACATATAGGATCAATCATGAATAAGAATTGAGGTAGAAATCCCGACACTGATTGGCTCTCACCGGGGACTCTATTGATTTTTCTCTATGATCATTTTGATTACTTTCTTGTCTTCTTCTCCTTGGTGTGTTTATATCTCACCCTCCAATTCAATGCTTATTAGAATGCGGAGATCTGATTGGCTCAGTGAGATCATTTGTCATGATTTACAATTAAATAAAAAAATCAGTCAGAGAGCACAGACCTCCCCCAAGCAGCTCGTTCCCCTCCTAACTGGATCTACACCGTCCACACGGTGATCTGGATCAGCACCAGAGGGTTCTAGATTGGTCTCGGTATCTTTAAACACCAACATGAAAAGTCAAAGTGAATCAGAGCTGATGTTTATTTTTAACTGATTCTTGAATCCATAAATGGGTTTAATGTTAAAACGTAATGTTTTTTCCAAACATTCCGGATCTGATCCAGATGAAATTTGGTGGTGAGATAGAGCCCCCCCCCCCCCCACCCTACATGACTGTCAAATTCCATAAACATCTGTCAATAATCAGCCGAGATATTGAGGAACGAATATTGACGCTCCATTGACCGCAATGCTAACAAAGATTTCAAAGTGATCCAGAATCCAGGATCTCTTCTGGATCGTCACGGAAATGTAATCACAAGTTTCTGGAAACATTCCCAACGTTTCCTGAAAATTCCATCCCGATCCGTCCAGAACCTTTTGAGTTATCTTGCTAACAGACAGACAGACAGACAGCCCCCGGCTCGGCGGCGGTAATTAGTCGTCCAGGCCGTACTTTGCTTCCTGCCCAGTGGAAGCAGGGCTAGGCTCCTATCAGGTGGGTGAGACGATGGACCAACGGCACGATGAGCTGCACACTCCAGAAACGTTACCCAACGGTGGTCCAGAGTGTCCTTCGGGAGTCTAACCGCTACAGAAGCTGATTGTTGGCGCAGTGGAACCGCATCTCTGATGCTGTGATTATTAGCAAACCTCTCCCGGCTGTCCTCTCTCTCCTCCCTCAGAGGAGCCGGAGTCGGAGCCGGAGTCGGTGGAGGTGGCGCGGATGTTGAGGCTGGCTGAGCAGTGTCTGGAGCGGGCCAAGTCATTTGTCGGGAACGCCAGCGACGCTCCTGCTGTCCTCTCAGCCGTCACAGGAGGAAAGACTGGTGAATGACTCCTCCCCATGTAGAAGAGCTTTTATTAACCGTTAAACGACTGCTCGACGAGGGATCAGGACCTTTCTGCTCTGTGTCCGGAACCCTCCTCAGATGCTCCCGTTGCCCGGGGGCCTCAGGCAACCGGCCCCACAAAGACCGGCCACCGCGGTGCTGGGGGGCGCTCCTCCTTTCTGCCTCCAGACATCTTCCAGAGAATACAAACGGCGGGATCGCGGGACACAAGCAGACAGTACTGGACGCTTCTCGTGTCTAAATATTGTGCACCACCGCGGGGAGAGCAGAGCTCCAGCTTCTCGTTTCCTTCTCAGTTTCATCCTCAGTCTCCTTTATGCATAAGAATATTTCTTTAAGTATGGAGTGAATGAATAATGCGCAATGTAAGTAAAGCGCCTTCGACTGTCAGGAACAGCGCGACATAAAACCAACGCATTATTATTATTATTATTATCATTATTATTATTATTATTATTAGGAAGGAGAGATTGTCCTCTTGACATTTGACCTGAAGCAGCGTTTTGTGCGTCGTGTGTGTTTCAGGGAGCCGACGCCCATCGAAGAAGCTTCACGCTTGAACCAGAAGTTGAAAGCCAATTACGAAGCTCGTCTGGCAAGACTCGCACCTGGTCAAGCCTACCAAAAGACGTCTCTGGTACGTGTGTGTGACCATTGTCTGGAAGAGATGTCCTCGCATGTCCCGCCACCCTGTCCCGCCACCCTGTCCCGCCACCCTGTCCTACCACCCTGTCCCGCCACCCTGTCCCGTCACCCTGTCCCGTCACCCTGTCCCACCACCCTGTCCCGTCACCCTGTCCCGCCACCCTGTCCCATCACCCTGTCCCATCACCCTGTCCTATCACCCTGTCCCGCCACCCTGTCCCACCACCCTGTCCCGCCACCCTGTCCCGCCACCCTGTCCCATCACCCTGTCCCGCCACCCTGTCCCGCCACCCTGTCCCGCCACCCTGTCCCATCACCCTGTCCCATCACCCTGTCCCGCCACCCTGGTAGATGGCAGCAGATTGTCCCACTCATCCTTCCTTTGTTTACTACATTTGCGAGTGCCATATGTTGGACACCCCACACTGACGTCCACCCCTCCACACGGCGCTGTTGGTGGGGTGATTTGGCATTTGTCCCCATGCTGCCCGTAGGTGTGAGTGTCTGAATGATTGTCTGTCTGTGTGTGGCCCTGCGATGAACTGGCGGCTTGTCCAGGGTGTACCCTGCCTCTCGTTGACTGCTGGGATGGGCTCCAGCTCGACCCGCTAACGGACAAAGTGGTTGAGAAGATAAATGATTGGCTGTCCGTCTGAAGTATTGTATGTATTCGATCTGACTTTCATATTTAAGCTTGATTTCATGTTCGGTTTTACACCGGATTCCATTCCTGCCGTCTGCATTGATCCGGGCTTGGGACCGTCTCCACGGAGACGCTGCCTGTGCTACGATAGCTCCTGCTAACCGTGCTACCTATGAAGCTGCATTGTTAAGAGAATATACAAATTAATTCAGCATCTGTGAATGTTTAAACACCAAATGTTAGTGTGTTTCTACACTGGTTCTAAAATATGTGAGTAAGTTGTGAGCAAAAACCTTTTCTCTTATGTCATTTTTTTTATAAAATTGCCCTCGTTTGTTTGTTAAATATCTTCAAAGGATTTCATGGAAATATGTTGAGGTGGACTTTTGGCCTCGGAAGTGTTGATGCGATGTCGGAGGACTCCTGATGTGGACTACGCATTGATTTTACATTGCTTATGCAATTTGTTTCCGTCGGGGGATCTGCTATCTTCAGCTGACTCTCGGTTATGCGCTCATGTGACACATCATGACAGATAATTATAGGCCAATCAAACGGACATTTCCAGACCGTCACAACCTTTCGTTGGAAGGATTTGGACGACCATTATGTGACTGAAAATCATTCAAATAGAAAAAATAGATTCTGATATATCCAGTTTTTGCTGCTAACTTAAACTGCTGCTGATGAGCACATGATTCTAAACGCTAGGGCTGGGTTTCCATGGGAACAACTTAATTTAGCATGAGGCACGTCTAATATGTCGTTGGTGCAGTGATGCAACAATCAATTATCTGATCCCAAAGTTGTGTTTTTAAATGGACGTAGCTTAGAATCTATTTTCTGGTTTATTGACTGCGGAGTTGTCGGCGCGCCGGCTGTGCTTTTATTTTGTGGAGTCCTGATTTCCGGTCGCGTGTGTTGCCGCGCTGATGGGCGGGTCTGTGGGCTGGGGGGAGTTGTCGGAGCGCCGGCTGTGCTTTTATTTTGTGGAGTCCTGATTTCCGGTCGCGTGTGTTGCCGCGCTGATGGGCGGGTCTGTGGGCTGGGGGAGTTGTCGGCGCGCCGGCTGTGCTTTTATTTTGTGGAGTCCTGATTTCCGGTCGCGTGTCCTGCCGCGCTGGTGGGCGGGTCTGTGGGCTGGCCTATTTAAGGCCAGAGCGCGTCTCAGCTGAGCGGCTTTTCCACGCGTCTCCCTGCTGAAACACACCTTCACGCAGGAAACCCATATATGGTGAGACTGTCTTCCCTTAGTTCCGTTCCCATAGCGACGCTAACGAGCTAACCCTCTGTCACTGGTGTGTTTCTTCGCGTGGACTCGTTTAGATGCCCAAAATGTTTCGCCGTCCCGCGGAGCTCCGTGTCCACTGGAGAAAACTAAAGGCGTTCTTAAAGGTAAAGTTCTAATCGGACCTCGACCCAGAGAGGGACGCTCTGGTCTCGTCGAGGACCGGGACAGGACCCACAGAGACTCGCTGTCTCCACGCTGTCTCCACGCTGTCTCCACGCTGCATTGTGTGTTAATCCGGATGCTGATTGGTTCGACTTTGGGCCTTTCTTGATGCGGGTTGTCTGTTCTTGTGGGGTGAGAACCATTTAGGACCTCGGTAGGTTTTAGAACTTCCTCTCTGTAAGCGTCACTCTGCTGGTCGTGCCTCCCAGGAAGATGATTTCCATCGTCCTGTTGGTAACGAGGTTAAATGGATTTCTTGTAAAGGCACGTGTTTAATTTCCTTTTGTCTCCCCGATGCAGACGCTGTCTCTCCAGAGGCAGATGATGGAGAACCTCATCATAGCCCAGGCCAGACAGGATGCTGTATCCTTCCCGTGTCTCATGCCGGGAGCTGAACCTGCTGTGCACCGTGGCTAAGGGGAAAGCTAAGGGGAAAGCTAAGGGGAAAGCTAAGGGGAAAGCTAAGGGGAGCACCGTGGCTAATGGGAGATAGCTAAGGGGAGCACCGTGGCTAAGTGGAAAGCTAAGGGTGCTGAGGCGTGTGCAGAGAAGGGCCTGGCAGGTCTCAGGAAGTATTCAGCAAGCGTCGAGGTTAGCCCCCGGATAACGGGGTCGCACCGTAACGTAGGAACTGCTCGGTGTCCGTTCTGAACCCTTGTCCTCATCGGGCGCCGAGCGTTTCATAGATTTGATATTTGCAGGATGAAATCTGTTTATGTTTTTAATAAGGAATGGAACTTTCCTTAAAGTTTCTTGCAACATTAGCTCCAGCGAAAGATGGAGGAAAGAAGATTAAGACTGCAGGAAGAGGCTAACCGGTACGTTACGCTTCTCTGACCTTCCAGGAGACGTTGAACGCTGGGAGTGATCCAGTAGATCCCAGAGTTTCACAGCAAGTGTGTCAAAGTTTTGTTTTGATGAAACCTTTTGGCAGATTACAGATTATTCTGCATTCAGGTATGGATTCTGGATCACGCTTCAATATTGTGAAACATAGTTTAGTATAAAATGGGGCCAAGCCAACGAAAATATAAATGCCAAGGCAAGGGAAACTCGTAATGTTCCCCCTCCAAGTGGATCCGGATCAGGGAGAATTACAGGATGTACTAATTATTACTGTAATAGAAGGGTCCATTCAGATTCAACCATGAAAACGGGTCTGCATGTTATCAACCCCGTCACGTCGTAGGTTCCGGGGCTGGGAGCGCCGGTGTGCCTTTGGGGGTGGGGGTGGGGGTGGGGGTGTGCGACTGGACGCTGTGATGGTGCGTTTGTCGTTGCAGGAGATTTGCAGCCTCGGGCACGATGACTGAGCAGGAGCAGGAGCAGCGGCGCCTCTACGCCAACGTGCTGGAATACGAGCAGGATCATGCAAGTCTGGGATTAATCTAGCTCCGTAGAAACGGGATTACAGTCGTCCCTCGTTGCTGCTGGGTGTACCGGTACTGTGTTCTACGTTGTGTGCGTGTTTTTTGTGTTGTAATGCGTGCTTTGATAAAAAAAAATGTGAACGCCGTGGAAAGCGAAGCGCGACGTAGCGAGGGACGACTGTACGGAGCGCCGAGCGCTACCGGCGCTGCTCGTTGGTAGCTTCTAATTAAACGTGTTCTCACAAGCAGAGAAAACAAATCTGAGAGTTGATCAACTTGAGTTAACAAATCAAGTCGAGCTGTCGATAAGTCAACGGCGTATTTCCCTTTCTCTGTAGGAGTGGCCTAAACTGTGGAAGGCCAACATCAAGAAGAATCCCGGTGACGCCGCTTTGCTGTCGGGGCTGATCTCCTGCCTGCTCAGGTGACCGACGGCGGCGTCTGGTTGGTCCTCGATCCGGTTACCGTGTCTCCTGTAGAGGGCGCAGAGCTGGACTCGTCCATCGTCCGGGCTGAAGTCGCTGAGGTTGACGAGCTCCTCGGGGGGGGGGGGGGGGGGGCTCCTCGGTGACTCCACCGGGGCCGGATGAGATTCTCCCCGAGTGTCTTACGTCTCTGGACGTGCAGGGACTGTCCTGCGTGACATGTCTCCGTAATATGGCGTGTCCTTCGGGGACAGTGCCTCTGGTTTGGTGGTTCCCCTTTTCAAGAAGGGCTTTCGACCGCGTCCCTCGTAGTATCTTGTAGGGGGGGGGGGCTTCAGGATTATGGAGTCCGGTCCCTGTACGATCGAAATCAGAGCTTGGTTCACATCAAATCAAACCTGTTACCCGGGTGGGTGGGTAGGTGGGTAGGTGGGTAGGTGGGGGGGGGGGGGGGTAGGTGGGTAGGTGGGACTGTTTCTGCGCTGAGGTTGGGGCTTTGAGTTGGATCTGGCCCGCCGCTAGCTGTCTTTGCGCTGCAGAATATCTTTTGACTCTCTTCATCTGTAATCATTTAACACGTTAACTCGATTGTGGCGTTTAATTCACTGTTTGAAACGAGCCTGGGTTGTGTTTGGAACGCTGTGATGTTACAGTCGACGTCTTCCACGGGTCCATTCGGTCGTCCTCGTCTCTCGGTCCGTCAACAAAGCGCGGTTCTGTTTGTCTGGATCATTCCGGAGACGTTTAGTCTTCCTTGTTCTGCATTATTTAAGCCAAAGAAAGGAAAGGCTGGACGTGTCCAGGTTGAACTAGACGTGCGTGTGTGTGTGCGTGTGTGTGTGTGTGTGTGTGTGTGTGTGTGCGTGTGTGTGTGCGCGCGCGCGCGCGTGTCTCCTCAGCCGCTCTGATCATCCAGTGGTGAAGCTGTTAAGGAGACACCAGTACCGGCTTTACAACAAGCTCTACCCCATCGTCAGTAAAAGCCTCCCCCAGAGTCCTGCCCCCCCGCTGCGGCCGCCTCACAGCCTCCCCCCCCCGGGTACGTTCATCCGGAAAGCTCTGCTTTTGATACTAGAGCAGAAATTAGAGCTCTTCAGCCTCATTGATCCGAGTGTACGCTTGTTTTTCATTTCATCCGCTTATGGCTAATTATTATTATAATGGCCTGTAAATAAATGACTGTTTTGAGGTTTCATTTGGAAAAGCAGACATTTTGAACATTCCCAAACCCACTGGGATTCCTTCATGGCAGGAGTTGTCATGACAACCTGTCCAGTAGCGGTTTGTGTCCCTCTGATCAACTCCCTGACCTTGTCTCTGATGTCCGGTTGTGTTTGGTCACACAGGTGTTCAGAGGAAGCCGACCAGACCAGCAGAGGGCAGTGTGAGTGGCTACAGCCTCAGCCTCAGCCCCGGCCCCTCCCCCTCCCCCTCTCACGAGCTGCACTCTCACGATGACGACGATGAGGAAGGGGAGGAGCCTTCTGCACAGGCGTCGGTGGATCGGGAGAACTCCTTTGAAGACCTGGAGGAGTTCCTGACCCAGTTTCACTGGCCACCCCCCCGTAGCAGCGCCGATGACATGGGCACCGAGCTGGCGTTGACCTGTGACCCCTTGATGCTGGCAGAGCAGGATGAGGGAAGCGTCCAGGAGCTGGAGATCAGAGCACTGTCAGAACATCTCAAGACCATTGTCAAGGACATTCACATTGCAATTGGTGAGCATGGCGACGGAGAAAAGGCGTTTGCAGCCGCAGTCGGCCTGAGGCTGCACTTTGCACGCCGTCGGCTTTGATTTGCAGTCGGCTTTGATTTGCGGTCGGCTTTGATTTGCGTTTCGTGTGCTTCTTTGTTTCAGATCAGCTTCTGTCGATGTGTCTGTTGTCCTTCGAGTGTTTGAACACGGCCAACTCTAAAGACCTTTGCCTCGCAAGCATAGAGGAAGCCTTCTTCACACCCCTGTGGCGCGCCCTGGTGGCTCTTTTCAGGTACTGCAGCCTAAAATCTCACAAGCTGAAGGATACTTTAAAGTTCTGAAGACTTTAAAATGTTTTCTCCAAAATGGAATTTTTCTCAGTACAAATGGGGAAGTTGGGCCTTCCGGTAAAGGAAGACCTGCGTTCGAGTATAAAGTCGCTCCGCTCTGACCAACTCGCCACGCAGCAAGACGGCGAGTTCGACTGCTCGGTGAAGCAGTAGCTGTTTGTGGTGTTGACTGCCATTTAGTGGTGTAACGGGTATAGTTGAAGCCAGTTACCAGTGTTTATAGGTATACAGCAATTAAAATATTGCTGTTATCTGGGGGAAAACGAGGTAATAAAAATAGAAGCCTCTTGACTATTGGCTGTAAGCTGCTGACAGACTCGAGACCCGTATCTGGAATGGCGCTGACAAAGGACGTCTGTTCGATGTTTGTGTCGCCCTGCGGTTCGGGTAGAGGAGTCAGCAGAATTCCCATTTCTGTTCTGTCTGTCTCTAATTGTTTTTGTCTGCGACGTGTCTCCCAAAGACTCGGCAGCCCTCCCAGAGGTGGGATTCCTCACTAACAAGTCGTCTTGGAGCACAGGGAGAAATTAATTTGGAACACAAATGCAAAGAAAACCGTTTTCTCATTGACGGGGAAACGTTCTTAAAGGCATGTTTTTAGTTTTGTAGGAATACTCAAATACAATCCTGTTGCTGCTCGTGAACAAAATGGAACGGAACCGGAACCGTTACAAGCAAGTCAAATCAGGAGTCGGCTGTTTTGATTGAAATGAATTCAAGTGCATTGTGGGTCAGTTTTTATTCCCTGAAACGCAACGTTCACACATTTAAACGTTGATTTGCTTCCTCCAAATTCAAAAGGGTCAATGTCTCTCATTGACCAGCGTGTGGCAGTGCTACTCTAAGTTTATAATGTGGACAAATGTATTGGGACACCTCACACGCTGACGGGAGTGTTCCTGACAGTCTGAGTCCAGAGGCCGTTCAGCTTATCTGTGAAGTGTTGGTGCCTCTGTGGTGAACCTTCGGACCCGCCTTCCTGAGACTTCTGGGAAAAGACCGCACGCAGTAAACACAATGAAGTCGGGCGGGTCACGCAGAACCCGGACTCCTCCGCCGGAACGCCAAACGGGAGCGTGTTTACGCCATTCCACCGCACGCTTGGAACGCTGCTGCTATTGTGTGAGCAGGGAGTGTTCACCCCCCCCCCCCCCCCACACACACACACACTCTGTACATGCCTGCCGCTGTGCTGCAGGGCGCTTCGCATGCATGCGCTGTCATCTCAGTGTCGTACTCGATGTACCCAAGGGGAAGTTCTGCCTCATAACAGGGAAAACAAAGTTTTAAGAAGTGATATAAGGTCCGACAAATATTGTTATGCATCTTATCTGGATCTGATCCAGAATGAGGTCAGGAACAAATATTACATTTAAACATTAAACCCATTTATGGATCCAAGAATCAGTTAAAAATAAACTTTGACGTTTCATGGTTGGTGTATAAAGATACTGAGAACAATCTAGAACCTTCTGGTGCTGATCCAGATCACCATGTGGACGGTGTAGATCCAGTTAGGATCTGTGACGACTGCAGCCCCCCCCCCCCCCCAGGTTGACCCCAACATGAGAAGGTCACGCCTTCCGTCTCTGTGCTGGTGTCGCGAATGGAGACGCAAAAATAAGAGCTCCACAAACGGAGATGATTAAGATGGAGCAAATACATTTCACTGTGAAGCTGCACCCGGAAATAAATTACTAACAGCAACTGGAGTGGCACTACGTTTCCCACGATTCCTGTGTCTGTCGTCCACAGGAAAGTCCACAGAGAAAGGGAGGCGGCCTTGGAGACGAGTATGAAGCTGTTTCAGGACGTTTCCCCGGGAGATCTTGGTGTTCCCTTGAAACTGTTCCCTCAACACCCTGGCGCACTACAAGGTTCCTACCCCTACGAGTCTGCTGTCCAGGAGCTGAGGCTTCTCCTTGCAGATTGCTGTCCACAGAGGAAGCTGGACTGTCTGGGTGAGCCTTCGGGCCTTAGCGAGCATATTCTAGGGGACTGCAGAAGTGTTCTTCATATTCTGCATCCTTCAAGACCTGCTCCAGAGTCGGGACCCCCAGATCTGTAGCCACGCATTTGAGGAACGACTGCTCCGACTTGTTGGTTTTATCTTCATGTGGCACGAAAAAGCCTCCTTGTTTGTGTATTTATCACGACTGGGGGGGATTCAGTGTCTCCGACTTCCTGTCGTCCACTGAGATGAGTGTCTGACTTCCTGTCGTCCACTGAGATGAGTGACTCTGTGACTTCCCGTCGTCCACTGAGATGAGTGTCTCTGTGACTTCCTGTCGTCCACTGAGATGAGTGTCTCTGTGACTTCCTGTCGTCCACTGAGATGAGTGTCTCTGACTTCCTGTCGTCCACTGAGATGAGTGTCTCTGACTTCCTGTCGTCCACTGAGATGAGTGTCTCTGTGACTTCCTGTCGTCCACTGAGATGAGTGTCTCTGTGACTTCCTGTCGTCCACTGAGATGAGTGTCTCTGTGACTTCCTGTCGTCCACTGAGATGAGTGTCTCTGACTTCCTGTCGTCCACTGAGATGAGTGTCTCTGTGACTTCCTGTCGTCCACTGAGATGAGTGTCTCTGTGACTTCCTGTCGTCCACTGAGATGAGTGTCTCTGTGACTTCCTGTCGTCCACTGAGATGAGTGTCTCTGACTTCCTGTCGTCCACTGAGATGAGTGTCTCTGTGACTTCCTGTCGTCCACTGAGATGAGTGTCTCTGACTTCCTGTCGTCCGCTGAGATGAGTGTCTCTGACTTCCTGTCGTCCTCTGAGATGAGTGTTTCTGACTTCCTGTCGTCCGCTGAGATGAGTGTCTCTGACTTCCTGTCGTCCGCTGAGATGAGTGTCCCTGACTTCCTGTCGTCCACTGAGATGAGTGTCTCTGTGACTTCCTGTCGTCCTCTGAGATGAGTGTCTCTCTGACTTTCTGTCGTCCACTGAGATGAGTGTCTCTGACTTCCTGTCGTCCGCTGAGATGAGTGTCTCTGACTTCCTGTCGTCCGCTGAGATGAGTGTCTCTGACTTCCTGTCGTCCACTGAGATGAGTGTCTCTGTGACTTCCTGTTGTCCACTGAGATGAGTGTCTCTGTGACTTCCTGTCATCCACTGAGATGAGTGTCTCTGTGACTTCCTGTCGTCCACTGAGATGAGTGTCTCTGTGACTTCCTGTCGTCCACTGAGATGAGTGTCTCTGACTTCCTGTCGTCCACTGAGATGAGTGTCTCTGTGACTTCCTGTCGTCCACTGAGATGAGTGTCTCTGTGACTTCCTGTCGTCCACTGAGATGAGTGTCTGTGACTTCCTGTTGTCCACTGAGACGAGTGTCTCTGACTTCCTGTCGTCCACTGAGACGAGTGTCTCTGTGACTTCCTGTCGTCCACTGAGATGAGTGTCTCTGTGACTTCCTGTCGTCCACTGAGATGAGTGTCTCTGACTTCCTGTCGTCCACTGAGATGAGTGTCTCTGTGACTTCCTGTCGTCCACTGAGATGAGTGTCTCTGACTTCCTGTCGTCCGCTGAGATGAGTGTCTCTGACTTCCTGTCGTCCACTGAGATGAGTGTCTCTGACTTCCTGTCGTCCACTGAGATGAGTGTCTCTGTGACTTCCTGTCGTCCACTGAGATGAGTGTCTCTGTGACTTCCTGTCGTCCACTGAGATGAGTGTCTCTGACTTCCTGTCGTCCACTGAGATGAGTGTCTCTGTGACTTCCTGTCGTCCACTGAGATGAGTGTCTCTGACTTCCTGTCGTCCTCTGAGATGAGTGTCTCTGACTTCCTGTCGTCCTCTGAGATGAGTGTTTCTGACTTCCTGTCGTCCGCTGAGATGAGTGTTTCTGACTTCCTGTCGTCCGCTGAGATGAGTGTCCCTGACTTCCTGTCGTCCACTGAGATGAGTGTCTCTGACTTCCTGTCGTCCACTGAGATGAGTGTCTCTGTGACTTCCTGTCGTCCTCTGAGATGAGTGTCTCTCTGACTTCCTGTCGTCCACTGAGATGGGTGTCTGTGACTTCCTGTCGTCCACTGAGATGAGTGTCTCTGTGACTTCCTGTCGTCCACTGAGATGAGTGTCTCTGACTTCCTGTCGTCCACTGAGATGAGTGTCCCTGACTTCCTGTCGTCCACTGAGATGAGTGTCTCTGTGACTTCCGGTCGTCCTCTGAGATGAGTGTCTCTCTGACTTCCTGTCGTCCACTGAGATGGGTGTCTGTGACTTCCTGTCGTCCACTGAGATGAGTGTCTCTGTGACTTCCTGTCGTCCACTGAGATGAGTGTCTGTGACTTCCTGTCGTCCACTGAGTGAGTGTCTGTGACTTCCTGACGCTCTGCTAACGTTCTGTGCGTCTGTCCTCTGGTCTTGGGACTGGGAGACGGTGTCGGCTCATTGGTTGGTGATGATGGGATGCCAGTTCTTCATGATGGGATGCTTTTGACTTGGATAAACTAACGGTCTGTCTTCTGGGGGCCTTTCACATCGCAGTTGTTTTTAAATTGGGATTAGAACATGGTCCCTTTGTGTCCCGCAGCTCTATGTCCAACTTGGTGTCTGTTTGATGTTACAGTCCGGACGTTACGGCTGATCTGTGCCTGTGCTGAGGACTACAGGTGTCTTCATGAGGGGAACCCGACGCCCAAAACGGCTGCAATGTGAGTAAACCACGAGCCGCACAAAGTGCTTTTACGTCTGTCGCTCTATTGGAGCGCTTTGGCCGGCGCTTCCTGAATCCTGGGACAGGACCGTTCTGTTAAACGAACTACGAGATTATATATGAGACCTGTCGGGGGTTAATTTCTCCAAAATACACGTCACGGGGCTTCAGCTGGAGCCGTTTCTCTATTAAATCCATGCTGGTGACGCGGTGGGAGAGACTGTCCCGAAGGACGTCATCTTGGGGCTCGTCCGCTCAGCCTGCCACAGCGGGGGCCCCTAGAGGGCCTGTTGCCCCCTAGAGGGCCTGTTGCCCCCTAGAGGTGCCTGTTCCTAGCCAGGCCTGAAAGTGGGTCGTCTTGTCTGGATTTGGAACGGATTACAAAATGGGACTGAAGAGAGAGAGGCAGGAAGAGCTGAATTTCTATGACTCCATTTTAATGTCCAGCCAGGGGACGGCTCAGCGGGTCGGAGCGTCAGACATTATTGATTCAACCCAAAACGCTTCATGTTGACATTCCTCCTGAAAGCAGGCGTCGGTTTTCATTCTCTGGACGGTCTAATGAGCCGCCCGCGTCCCAGTTTCTCACCGGATCCACGATGGCTGCTCCATTTCTGTCTCCTTGCATTGGGCTGAGTGTGACGTGATCAGAGAGATTAGAGCTCGAAGAGCTCTGACGTGGAGACGTTTCTGTCTGCAGCCTCCGTCCAGCTCCGTGTGTGTTTGAGAGAGAAATGTTACAGCTGCAAATATAAAACGGAGAGAGAGGGGGAGAGCGAGAGAGAGAGACTTTGTTTAACCTGGAAAGTGAAAGCACGGATTCGTCCGCGCGGAACTAAAGTCCTGGGCGAGTTTCCACACGGACGCCTCTGAGTGTCGGACCATTGACCACGGGACAACGTTCAATGTTTACAGATTTAACTTGTTACCCTCGCCGAAGGGGAGGCGAGGGTATTGCAATTGGGTGCGTTTGTCTGTCTGTTTGTTTGTCTGTTTGTCTGTTTGCTTGTCTGTCCGAGCGCATAACTCAAAAACTAGGAACCCAATCAACTTGAAATTTTTACACAAGCAAGGTTCTGTCCGTGGCTCGGTCCTCCCCGAGAATGGCGTTGATCCGGATCTGGATCCAGATTCTAGAATTATTTTTACATCTGGAATCGTGCCTGTGCTGTAAACTGCCACTTTAAGAGGGAGGGACACGAATGGCATGATGGGAAAAAGAGTCCAGAAGGAGTCTTGTAGTACGTTCCGGCGCAGCAAGCTAGAGCAGGTTTGGCCCCTCTGATCCGGAAGCCCTGTTTACTGTCTCACAAGATTGAAGAGTCTTTTGGAGGCGGGGTCTGCAGTCTCTGATTGTCGTTTTCTAGTTTGTTTATAATTTTATTTAGATTTTAAAATTGTTACAATACAATTGTTGTACAAACTCAGTCTAATTTATTATTAATTCGCTTTGATTTATTTATACGAGTTCTATTGTTTGCGTTTATAAAAACGAGGGCATTTTCAGTTTGTTCTTTGTCCCGAAGACGATCCGACGTGACGTTTTAGTGAAGCGTTGCACCCCTAATGACCGGCGGACAAACCCTTCGGTCCCGCCACGACGTGGATGAGGAGGCGTCTCTGGAGTCTGTCCCTGTCTCTGTCCTCGTTTATTCTCTCACCGGCGTCTCCATGTTTTTGGCAGCTCTTTTGTCCGTGACCGACTCGGGGCTCATTTGTTCTCCTCGTTTTGTTCCTGTCCTCCATTGTGCTGCTCCGCCGGTTGCCATGGCACCCCGCTGGTCCGTTTCAGCTGCTTTCTGTCCTTTCTCACCGTCCACTCTCGGCCTGCTTCGTGAGCTCTCATTAGAGCTCACTAACGCCAGCGTTCCTGCCTGTGGGACGATTGCGTCGTGTCTCTGGAATGCAGAGACGGCGTTCGTGCGAGGGGGGGGGGGGGTGTGTTTGTTTACATTAGTGGAGATTGTGATTCAGCGTTTCGATTGCGTGTGGGCGGTCCAGCTCCAGGGGACGCATGAGCCTGTCCACACCTTAAAGGACCTGCAGGACAAGAATATCCGGTTGCGTGTGGCCGGGTCAGTCGGGGGACGGCAGCAGCGAGGCGTCTCACGCGACGTAGCAAGCGAGTGGCGAGCCCTGCGTGAGAGTCCTGATAAACAACCCCCCCACCCCCCCCCCCAACAGAGCTCAGGGAAGGGGAAAAGCCTCATCGTTGCCATCTCTGCACGCGTCCCGTTGGGGTCTCCATTCTGTCCCCCGGGTAACGTCTCCTCCTCCTCCCGACAGCGGCGCCGATGACCTGCTGCCCATCCTGTCCTTCGTGGCGCTCCGTTGCCAGTGTCCTCAGCTGGTGTCTGAATGTGCTGCTCTGGAGGAGTTCATTCATGAGGGGTGAGTGGACACCATGGACGGGGACGGGGACGAGCCGATAATGGGATCCAAATGTCCACCATTGAGAGAGCTGGATCGGTCTGGGAGGCCTGCTGGGTTCAGATCCTCCAGCATCCTGTGTGTGTGTGTGTGTGTGTTTGTGTAGTTGGACACGGAGGGGAGGGACAGCCGTCAGCGTTGGGGATGGACGGACGGCTGTTGGAGACCCTCAGTCATCCACATAAGCAGGAATAAAATAAAGACGTCATAAATGAACGTCCTCACGACAGAAACTTGGTCCACAAAACAGATTTAAGCGCACTGTCCCGGCCGAAGACAGCAGGGACTCCCGTCTCACTGTCTTCGTCTTTCCCTCTTTGTGCCGGGCTGTGCAGGGTCGAGTCCCTCCAAATGGGTGGAAGCGACCACTAGCATGTTTAGCATGTTGTCTTCCGGATGTCTTGCTATCAGCTGATGCGTCCTCTCCTCCCAGCTTCCTGATGGGAGAGGAAGGCTACTGTCTCACGTCCATGCAGAGCGCCCTGGCCTACGTCCAGTCTCTGCGCGCGGGACCGGCTCCGCCTCCTGCAGACCTGTGAAAAGGTGAGCTCAAGTCTGGGCCCTTCCTCTGTGTGTGTGTGTGTGGTTGGTATTCATGAAACTAGTGAGGGTAGAAACGATTAGTAATATTCTAGAGTTACTCTTAAGGGGTTCTAGTTACTCTTAAGGGGTTCTAGTTACTCTTGGGGTTCTAGTTACTCTTAAGGGGTTCTAGTTACTCTTAAGGGGTTCTAGTTACTCTTGGGGTTCTAGTTACTCTTAAGGGGTTCTAGTTACTCTTGGGGTTCTAGTTACTCTTGCAGCTTTGAAGGTCAGCTGGTGTCTCCAGACGTGTCCAAACAGCGAAGACATTTTTGAGTGTCTTGTCTTGTCTTGCAGGCTGCTGCAGGCGCATGAAGGCCTCCTGACAGGCGCTCCTGCCCTTCCTGCTGCAAGTCATCCGACGCATGTCCGACGCATGTCCGACGCTGCATGTTGACCGGGGGGACTCGCTCTGCGTCCTGCAGAGGACTCGTTGTTTCTGGCTGAGTCGGCGCCTCAACGGGCTTTACGGGCACCTGGATGGACGAGCTGTCACGCCGTGAAGCATTGCTGCGTTGCTTACCGGGACTGTCCTCTGGTGGGGGGGCTGTGTGTAGTGGGGGGGGGGGGGGCAGTCGCTCCGGTGGAACTCTAATGATTCGGTGATTCGGCGTCGCCGCTTGGAGACGATTAGATTCGACGTGGACCGTCTCTGCTGCCGTTTTTAAATTCATTTCTCTGAGAGACGCCGCCCGGTTGTCCAGCTGAAGGGGTTAATGCGTTCATTTATTGATCTGCAAATACAATCACTTTTTTTAGAGCATGTTGCTCTTTTTAAGCCTTCCGTGCGCGTTCTATGAATTTACTACAGTGTAGTCGACATTGAAGACGTCGTCCCTCCTCCCGTTTGTGTCCATGTGGTGTTATGGATGCAGCGTTCTTTTTTTTTACTCTTTAAATGTGAGGTTTAGTTTTACTCTGACATGAAGAGACGTTTTTTTACATGTAGATTGTTTGAGTTTCATCTGTAGAAATGTTGAAAGCTCTTTTCTCTAATGTGAAGGAGCTCTAGAAAACACGGCAGTGCCTCTAGAAGTCACCGATTATCGGAGACGGTCGGGTTCCGATCCGGCTGGCACTGACTTAGGTTCTCCATGTTGAATAAATGGGCTAAAATATGCACTAATGTTTGCTTTGTGTTTTAAAGCCGACTGAAAACGACTGTTTTAACCGTCATTTAACTCGTTTTTCCCTTTTTGCTTGAATTTGTCTAATTTTTACGTGTCCGAGTCCAAAAGATGTGAAAAGATGATGCGTCCCGGCGTTTCATGGCTGTTTATGTGGCGGTAATAAACACTTGTGCAGTTGTAATAACGAGTCCGGAGTGGGCTACGCCACTGATTTTATTGTGCGTTTAGCAAAGCTTATGACAATGATTAAAGTTTTACTGTGAATGTTTGAGGCGTGTTTGGCTGACGGATCAATAAAGACTGATTTTCACATGATTGATGTCCGACTTCCGTCTGTCCTCTGTCTGTCCACGACGCGCCAACGGGTTTCTGGCTTTCAATGTCGGCTCCAAAGGTTGATTTGGTGTTTAATGTCCTCCCCGTTGATTCTGTGCACGCGCACACACACGCACGCACACACACACACACATGTAGGAGTCCATCCACAGAATTCCTTTCAGATTCTTCCGTTCCTTTCTTTTCCTCTCGGTACCTTTTCGGCCCATTTGGACCCGAGTCGTTTCCATGTCAGTTTGTTCTGACTCGGCTTTCTAGCTCTTCAGTATCAAAAGCAACTTTTCATTCCTCCTTTTCTTTTATATTTATCTTCATTTTGGCTCAGAACTTTAAAGGTCTGTCAGAACTCCGGAAGTCTGTTTACTGAAGAACTGCTGCGTGGATCTGGATGAATACCGATCTGACTTGGATCCATTAAATTCTGAGAGCGATCCAGATAGAACATTTGACATGACTGTCAAATTCCATAAACATTGATCAATAATCAACCGACATATTGAGGAGCTAATTGTAAAGCTCCATTGACTTCAATGTTACTCAAGAATTCAAAGTAATCCAGAATCCAGGGTCTCTGGTGGATCGTCACCAAACTTTAATCGGTTCCTGGTAACTCGGGTCTTTTACATTTATGTCAGCCGTGTCTCGCAGATCGATGACATCATCAGGACGGAATACAAAGTGCAGCTATTCGTACAGAAACAGGCGGTAAGACGTGAAACCACGAAACGGCACATGCAGAGAAAACAGCCGCTAAAACTCAGAACAGTCATTAGAACATCGAGTTGAGACACCAGTCAGTTGTGTGTGGCTGGGATTCAGAGTTACGGGAGAAGTCTGTGGTTCTGGAGAATAAAAGAATAGCCATGTTTCCGTGACGACAAGGGGGTGCTGGAGCGTAAAGGTTCTAAAGAAGAGCCTTTAAGTCCTCGGGGCAGTTGACGGTGTAGACGGCGTGTGACGCGTTTCGTCTTTCCACAAGGGCGGCAACAGCTTCGCCCAGGTCCAGCTGGTTCAGGTAGCCCGGCACCATCCGCTCGGGCGTGGCTACGCCGGTGTCGATCTTCACCTGCCAGGACGGGGGTTTAGAGAGGGGGGTGGGACACGTGCAGGAGGGGGTTAGAAAGACAGGGGAAAACACACAAGCGTGCAGAAACCGCGTCGACCCAGTCAGAGACAACGCCGGGCCACTTCAGAACTTCTCTCTTTGGAAAATGTGACACGTCAGCATCTTTCTATGCGCTCCAGAGTCGTTCAAGTTCTAATTATGGTAAGACTCTTGTTTTCTTATCGGTACCATGGCAACAGGACCACAAATCCAATGATTAAAACCATCTGAACCTTCTTGCTGTGAGACGATGGCGCTACCCACTGCACCACCATGCTGCCCCAAATGGAGCCAGTCAGAACAAAACAAAGACAAAAGGTTTATTTAAAGCTGAACTTTTGCTGGTCTGGCGGGTTCTGCTGTGAACTGCTGAACAGATCTGCGGTCCGGTTAGCGCTCCTGCTTCAGTCTCACCTGGTTGACCTTGCAGGGCACCTCTGGGTACTCCTCTCGTAGTACCTGGCAGAAGGCCAGGGAGCTGGCAGCGCCGACCGTCAGGAAGCCCGTTCCAGGCATCAGCAGCTTCTCTCCGCCTCCTCCTGAGACACAGAGCAGCGTTGCTGTGACAACCGACGCTGGCAGCCATTTCTCACGACACACTCGCCTTACCTGGAGTACTGGACAGGTGCTGAGGATGTGTAGATAAACGGGTTTTTACGCTCGTGAATCAAGAGACTCTGATTATCATTCATTTTTTGCTGAATTGTATTTTCGGGTGTGAAATCTTAACCTCTCGATGGAGGGAAAGACACGTCGTTTGCTTTCAGGTCAGTAGGAGTCCTCGGCACGTCTCCAGGCAGCTCACATTACACAAAGTCGACAAACGTGCCACGCAGGTGAAAGAATGTGTCACCTGTTATGAAGGTGTAGGTACAGGCGGAGTCGTCCCTCACCAAAGGGAAGAAAGCCTTCCACGAGACGAACGTGCTGAACAGCAATGTCTCCATGACCTGCAGAGACGGTCAAAGGTCAAATCTCAAACAGACCAAAAGGTGATCCCTGTAACGGAGAAAAACATTCGGACAGTAACGTGCAGGGCGAGTGTTCAGAGGGAGAGGGAATGGAGCTGTCCGTGTGTCGTCACCCAGTGCAGCTCCTTGAGGGTCTGGGTGTGGGGGGGTCCGCCCTGCCACCAGCTGAAGCCCAGAGAGGAGATCACGTCCGTCACCTTCCCCACCTCCTTCAGCAGGGCCTGCTTCACCTGCTCCACGCCCTCCTCCGACCCTGGAAGAGAGGAGGAGACGCTCCCGGCTGAGAAGCTGTGTGACGTTTCAGGGTTCATATCGCTTGTTTGAGTCACAGGGTCACAGGGTCACAGGGTCACAGGGTCACATGGTCGGCCCGTGATCCGGGCGGAGCCGTCTGCAGACGTGTCTGTGGGCTCCCGACCTACAGACCTACAGAGCAGCATTGTTCGAACATCCTGAGAGGGGGGGGGGGCTTGGCTCAGTCTGGCCACTGGAGGATTTTTCCACTGTTTCTTTTCCACGTTTCCGTGGCGACAGATGAATTAAGGCGATAGGACGATAGCTTGAAATCATTGACTTTATGTCTCCCCCAGTTCCCCTGGAAGGGTGTGTGCTGATGTGTTAGTGGACACGGAAGGACACGGAAGGACATGGAAGGACACGGAAGGACACACGGAAGGAGACGGAAGGACACGGAAGGACACGGATGGACACGGAAGGACACGGAAGGACACGGAAGGACACACGGAAGGAGACGGATGGACACGGAAGGACACGGATGGACACGGAAAGACACGGATGGACACGGAAGGACACGGAAGGACACGGAAGGACATGGAAGGACACGGAAGGACACACGGAAGGAGACGGAAGGACACGGATGGACACGGAAGGACACGGAAGGACACGGAAGGACACACGGAAGGAGACGGATGGACACGGAAGGACACGGATGGACACGGATGGACACGGAAGGACACGGATGGACACGGAAGGACACGGAAGGACACGGATGGACACGGAAGGACACGGATGGACACGGAAGGACACGGATGGACAAGGAAGGACACGGAAGGACACGGATGGGACTTACCCACATTCCCCAGGATGGTGGTTAGGTTGTCCTTTGTTGAGGGACAGACGAATGATCGGAGGGTCTCGAGCCGACTGCTGTCCCTGGAGATCACTGCAACTTTGAAACCTGCACACACACACACACACACCCACACACACACACGCACACACACACACACACACGCACACACACACACACACACACACACACACACACACACACACACGCACACACACACACACACACACACACACACACACACGCACGCACGCACGCACACACACACACACACACACACACACACACACACACACAATCCGATCGAACACAGAAAAAGTCCGATCTGGTGACCGGACGCAGACCAGCAGCCTCACCTTTATCCAGCAGCGCTTTCACGATCCCGGAGCCCACGACGCCGGCCCCCCCCAGGGTCAGCACCACCCGGTCCGCGTTCGACATGCTGGCTGCTTGGAGGATGGAGGGACACGCTGGAAGCTTTAAACCCCACTCAGATCCGCCCTCCGCCCTGTCACTGAAGCCACGCCCCCGGCCACGCCCCGTGGATTCCATGCGTCACTGACCGGGCGCAACAGACGTGCCTTAATAAATGCTGCCCTCCAGTGGATGAGGCGCTTTTGACACAAGAAATAATATACTGTATATTAAAAAAATATATATATTTTGACTAAAATCATGATCAGTCGTCACGTGTTTTGTCTCTGGGTGTCTTGTCTTTCAGGTGGACCAGCATCTGTCTCAGGGTGTTTTGTCTTTTCTTGAAAATGATTGAGTTTCCCAGAAACACCTGCCATGTCGGGGACAACAACAGCTTCCTTTTGTCCTCCCTCTCCTCTTCCTGGTTGTTTTTGTTGATATTTCTGTTGGTCTTGACAGACACCCAGTTTGGACAGACACATGTCTTCCCAGCACTCCATCTTTGGTCTTTCCGTTTGTCCTGGTTCCCCATTAGGAGTAGAAGTTGGTTTGTAAATTAAATAAAGTTGAATCAGGACTTCTGCTTTTACCAGATGCCTTTATGAAACAGGTAACAGTCATTCTTCTTTAATACGTTTCTACGGGGTCACTTCTGCACCACTGAGACCAGAAGACGTAACATTTGGTCAACGTTCAGCTGACAAGCTAATACTAGTAGTATAGTATAGAACTAGTACAAGTAGTATAGTATAGAACACAGGGAAGTTTGTCCAACAGCAAACTCCCGGGACGTGACTGCCCCCAGGTGGCATGAATTTGAACAACAGGCCTGAACGAGTTTCAGCATTTCTATAACTTGAAAGCATAAACTTAACAAACACACGTCGCAATTCTGGCTTGAATGTTTGGCATCAACATCCAACAAGTTGTTGTGACTCAGGACGGTAAACCCCTCAGGTAATAAGTCCACAGGTGAGGTTTGGAGCGCTGGGCGGAGACCGTCAGCTTGCCAGACCACAGCGCTGGAGACTCTTCTGGAGGCGCCTCAAAGGACACCATGATGTTGTGTGTCTTCTTGGAGAGGACGGTTCCCACCTCCCTGACTGTGAAATACGGTTTGTCCACCTACAATCAGGGAGAGGAAGGCTCAGGTTAACTCGGTGACGGTTGGGCATTGGGTCAGCACCTCAGTACCTGAACAGAGAAGGCTGTGGCCTCCTGGAACGTGTTCTTGAAGGGGATGGCGAGGGTGCGGCCGGCCTTGACGCTAAACGGACCCTGGGGTTTAGGCGGGAGGCCAGTCCCATGTAAGGGAAACACGTATGTGCCACCGACTTCTGAGACCAGGATGAGCTGCCCTCTCGCATCGCCCAGGCGATGAGGCTCAAAACGAACCTCCACACCGATCTCAGCTCCATCTGGCCGACCCGGAGACGCGGTGACACTCTTGTCTACGGTGAAGTCTGGACAGTCCGTCTGCAGGAGAGATGACCAGACGGGCTCAATGTGACTGCAGTAGTTCAGCAGTAGTTCAGCAGTAGTTCAGCAGTAGTTCAGCAGTAGTTCAGCAGTAGTTCAGCAGTAGTTTTGGTCATATCAGCATCCCTACATCCTCCGACAGTTCCAAGGTGCGCTCAGCATAACCACAAAGGCAAACCTTTGGCCTAAAGTAAAAGATCTCAGACTTTGTCTCGGCACATAAAAGAATCGAATCCTGATAAAACATGATTTTTTCTTTGGGGTGGTCACGCGATTCACCCCAGACATCGTCTTACTTTGCAAGAGTACTCCGTTCTAACGGGGGAGTGGTTCAATAATTGGACCAGCTGAGGTTGGCTGCTGCCCAGAGACGCGCTGAAGTGAACGACCCTCTCTGCCGGCGGCGGCGACGCTCTGAGAAGCAGGTCGTAATGGAAGAAGCCCAGATCCTTGTTGTACAGAGTCAGCCGGGCGGTGGACTCGCCCCCATGCAGGGGCCGGTACTCAAAGGTCAGGGCACACTAGAAAGGGTCAAACACAAATATGGTATTGACTCCATTTTGTGTTCACGCAGCAGTGAGTGTAGAGGTGCATTATCTACCTTGGACTGTCCAGGCACGGTGTGCTGAGGTTGGACTATGATGTCGGGGCATTTGCACTCAGTGGTGAGGCAGGAAGCCGTGGCCAGGGGGTTCTCCACCTCTACAGTGGCACAGATCTTCTGGCGAACAGTGGCCACCAACGTTTTAGTGGACAAGACTCCGGGAGATGTGACCTCAAGGCTAACGAGATAAAACAAGTACTCTCCAGAATCCATGCTACGAAATGTCACCTGAGGAGAAGAGGTCAAAGGTCGTTTGAAGGACAAAGCTCTGGCATGCGTTCAGAAGTGTGTGTGATCACACCTTGACGTCGTACTGGCCCTCTCTGTATGTGTAGGATGACAGCTTGTAGTCTTTCGTGGCCAAAGCAGGGACCTCGATGAAAGGAAGACCCTCGACGGATACCGTAGCATCCGGCTTGTCAGGCTTCAGGATCTCCGTCAGCACATGGAACCTGCGCACAAGTTCATCCATAAATCACATTCAGTCAGCAGATGATCTGTTAAAATAGGTTCGCATCATTCAAAGTCTTCATCCACATCCCAAGATGGTACAGATCAACAAAACGCCCTGTGTGATAATGGCATCTCTCTTGGAGCAGCTCTGCCCACAAGATGAACAAAGACACGCTAAAGATATCTGCTAGCATCTGATTCCTGCATTCTTAAAGTTATACAAATCGTTTAACGGATGAAATGACTTCCGGTGCGCTCGCCACCCGCCGAGGGAACCGTAGGGGACGGTGCATCGTGGCAGGGGGCTCAACGAATCGATCTCTGGACACAGAGACTCGCTGGGGGGGAGGAGCCGGAGCTTGTCTGTTGCTTCGGCCTCCGGGTCAAACAGCAGTGCGGACTACTCGGCCTTCTCGGAGTCCTTGGGAGGGACGCTGGACAGCGCTCTGATCTGGGGGGGCCATTGTTCTTCTGGGGCGGGGGGGTGATGGGGATGATCGGCCTCGGATTTAGGCATTTGACCACAAGGTTAGAAATGTTTTTTTTTTTTTTTCATTTTCTAACCGCTTAATCCGTCATCGGGTCGCGGGCCAAGCTGGAGCCAATCCCAGCAGTCAATGAGCGAGAGGCGGGGGACACCCTGGACAAGCCGCCAGTTCATCGCAGGGCAACACAGAGACAGACAATCAGCCACACACACACTCACACCTACGGGCAATTTAGTGTCACCAATCAGCCTAGGCTGCATGTCTTTGGTGGTGGGAGGAAGCCGGAGAACCTGGAGAGAACCCACGCATGATCTTATGATCTTATTATGATCTTAATAACTATAACCAATAATTTGGTCTTAGTTCTGTATATTTCACATTAATATAATGTGTTTTATTGGCATGGTGCGTTTGTTTAAATTGATTGGTTGACCTAAATATATCTATAATGTGATCCTCCTATCAGTCCTAATACATGTGAAGCTCAATACGGGGGCGGCGATAGCTAGCAGCTAGCTTCGGAGCTAAAGCTGACACGAATGTGCTCGGATCTCATCGGTGCATCACATGCACTGCTTTACCGCTGCTGCTTAGCCAGCCAGTTGTGCACGGGCAGCAGGAGTGTGTGGCTCGTCTTCGCAGGCAGTTTGTGCACTATGGTGTCCTCTGGTTTGGGGGGCTCGGCGGTTCCCTGCAGGGCGTGCTGCAGGGCCGTCCCATCAGGGAAGGAGAAGAAGACCGAGCCCTGAGGAAACAAGACGAGGAGCTCACATCCTGCCGCTGAACAACGTTGTGTTCACTGTTCAGGCCCCCCCCCTACCTGGTCTCTCGTCCCTTCAGCAGTCATAGCCACTGGTTTGTATGTTATCTCATATGCTTTGTTTTGGAGGGGCTCGAGGGTCAGGGAGGGGGCAGCACTCCACTGCGCCCCCTTGACTGCAGGCCTGATGCAGCACTTCTGGTTTGTGGGGTTGCACACCTGCAGGGTTTGGGTGTGAGAGCCTCGTACCGAGCAAACGAAACTCACCACCTGGAGATAAGAGGCCAGAGGCCGGATGGGTGTCAGAATGAATCAATACGAATAAACACTGATCAGCCACGACGTCGTACGGCCTGCTTAATATGATGCAGGCCCCCCCTCAAGGCACGGACATTGAAAGGTGTTAGCTACATATACGATATATATATATCCAATAGATGCTCGTTTTGGTTCAGATCTGAAGGATGGAAGGCCAAGTAAATATCTTAAACGTGGTCCAGTTCCAATGTCCATCGTCAGCCCCTGCAGCAGTGAGCAAACGGTGATGCTCTGTGGGTTTCTCACACCTTTCTGTCAGAAGCAGCACGTTTGTGTCCCTACAGCGAGGACAGACAACAAGGGTCAGTCCTCGTCTCGGGGCATGCGCTAACGCTAACCCTGTCACCGGGCACTGGTCATTCTGTCTTCAACACGTTTGGGGCCACTGCTGACCAGGAACACCCAACGTCACCCATTCATCTCGCCGTCGACACAGAACACATCAACTGGTTCGGGCTGAAGCAGATGCAGCGTCTGTGCGGCTCAGTCTGTGGCAGCTCTGGCTCGGAATACGAATCCCTGCAACCTCCAGCTAAGCTCCTGCTTGTTGAGTGATGTTTGCTACTCATTTATAGTTTCTACCTCATGACTGATCCAAAAACAGGAAATTCAGAATGTTCTGGACCTAAAACTTGGATTTGGACACTTGGACAAATATAATCAGTGAGCACAGGAGCACGGTGTCCAGGCTCAGGAAGGTCCACGGCGGCGGGACACCAGCGCTGCACAAGTGGAACTAGCAGAGGAAACGCTTGCGATGCTGCCGTTCTCCAGCAATAGATTACCTGACAGGTGACAAGGATACTTTAGGAGATGTTGATGATCGCACGCTCTGAGAACAGGTACGGGAAGACACCTTTCCATCCTCCAGAGTACAAGAGACCGGGGACAAGAGTCGAGCTGAGGAGTTTGTGTGTTTACAGTTTAAATGTACAAAATAAGGAAGTGTAACTGAGGGAGCCACAGAGAAGTGGGAGGAGAGTTCACATTGATTCGCCCTCAGACCTAGAACATGGTTAGAGCTGCATTTAACTACATAATCATCACATGTACTGTGGATAATCAGTAGAGCTCTTCAGTTGGACCTTTTTCACTATCCATGAAACGTGCAAATCCAAACACAAACTAATCTTTTTGTTGAAAGAAAAGCCAATTAATGCTTTGTTGGTGCGAAACTCTCTTCATGCTGCGTTTCAGTCAGAATCTATATTTTCAGTAGAACAACATTGAATGTTCTTATGAATGTCAAACACACGGTAAACGCGTCAGATTCACACTGGAGGTTACTGTGCATCATTGGAGTCGTGATGCTTGAGTGATCAGACAAACCTCTTTGCTGGTGGAAGCTGCAATGCAGGAGGCCGTCACCGTGAGGCTCAGAGGCGAGGAGGAGCCCCCCACACAGCAGGACAGCTTCTCATACCTGATGTCATCATTCAGGTCCACTGGGGCGAACGCCACCTCGAAAACGACCTTCTTGCCTGGATAGATGTGACCACTGGGGGGGCTGATGGACAACTCTGCAGGAAAAGTAGCGGTGTTCCACTTGAACCTGTGAACACGATAAAGAAGGAAGAGGCAAAGGAAAACCAAAATGTAATATTCAAATCACATCAAACGTATCAACCTGTAGAACATGCACGTTATGACGAGGCCATTCATTCTGATAAGAATATGTATGAGTTTGGCTGAGGCATTATCTAAATTGTGCCTCGTCCCCTCATGGGTTAATGGCGTTGCGCGGTTCAGGATGCAGTATTTACGGTAATCTTACTGGTCTTCTTGTGTTTTTTCCTTGTGTCATCCGATGCCGATGGATTGTCTTGTTCACATATTTCCTTCAGGCAAACATTCACGTCGGGTTCACGTTAGCATTGTTGGCTACCAGCGCTGCTGGCGGAATCAGTCAGACTCCAGCTCTCCAACGCCAGTCTTCATCTCAGATAACTACTGAACACGTCAAAGGCTCACCTGGCAAGAGTGTCCCCAACGTTCTTCATGCCAATCCTCTTCCTCAGCTGGCAGCGCTGGACAACAGCTCCAAAGGCCAGGTGTTCCTGGTCCAGCTGTACCTCCAAACTCTGGCAAGCAAAATGTTTTATCCAATATGCAATCCTACCTTGAGAGAACAAGCACAATCTCGTTGAATTAACGTGCTCGAGTCTACCTGGCAGCAGCCTTGCAGCTTCAGCAGTGGGTGCAACAGGTCTCCAAACTGGGCCTGCAGCTCAGCAGTGAAGGGAGGTATGCGCCGAGCCGACGAGAACTTGATGTCGACGTTAACCGAACCGCCACGTGCTTTTAGATTCAGATCACCTGCTGGACTGAATGACAGTTCCTGGAGGAGGAGGTGGCAGAGATGACGTGCTGCCGTGTAGAACAGCGGTTATCTTGTGTGTGTGTGTGTGCGTGCGTCTTACAGTTGGATCCACTGACGCCTTTGGGTTGAGCAATAGAGGAAAGGAAACGTCCATGGAGCTGTTGTTGACCAGAACCACTCGTTTGGTCACCGTCTGACCCACCATCAGGGAGCCCAAGTTCACATTCCTGCATCTGGGATCCGCCACGCCCAGCTATGGAATAATAGACACGAGTTCACGAGACAAAGTTGAGGATGTCATGAAACGGATGTAGCCGACAACATATGGAGCTGTCCAGTGCTGAAGTTCAACTTCAAAACAAAAAAGTTCAAATAACTTTCAATAGTCACCTCCAGCAGATTATTGATTTCCTGACTGCAGCGTGTTGCTATTGTTATTGTCATGTTGCTGAATTGTTCCGTTTGATCAGTTCACTACTTAAGTTACAAACATTGCATATTCTATTGTGTAGTTGTAAAAATATATGGATAGATTATTGCTGTTATTATAACATCAATCCTTTCAATTGATCAGGTTAAGAAAACCACACTACTCCATCGATCAATAATCAAACTTATTCAAGTAAATAATATTAAATAATAAATAAAGAAAAATATCATCCAACACAAGTTATGGCATTAACTTTGTTCAAAACTCTTTTGTCACAGTTGAGAGGAGCAGAACTGCAGAACAACCAACAAATGTGGGCTGTTAAGAACATACGTGTGTCACAGAGGCAGCATTTTACGAAAACAAATGTCCGCACACAGCTCTCGGGGGCCACAAAAAATGACTTGGAGGGCCACATTTGGCCCCCGGGCCTTGAGTTTGACACATGTGATCTATGGGATTCTACTTATGCTTTCAGTATGATTTGGAATTCAGCCCTTAATGGGTTGATTTTGGTCTGCGTTGCCTCTTATTGCTAAATGTTTAGATGTCCAACCACAATACTGTGTTCATGTCAGGGAGCGCACCCATTGCAAGTAAAACGTTCCATTTAATATGCAGCACAACCATCAAAGTCCTGTCAGTAGTGAGACAGCGAGAAAGTGTTCAAGTTGTCACGGCCGAGGACGGACCAAGCCTCACAACATTTCAGATGTTGCTACCGATTAATTAGATTCCAAGACTGTGCATGTCTCACCTTCATCTCAACGCCTTGTCCCTGTATGTCCACATGCTTCGTGACACGGCTGTTTAACATGAAAGTGACTTTGTCTTGGTAACGTTTTGCCTCGCGAGGGTAGAATGTCACAGGAACCCCCATCGCTTCACCAGGAGACAAAACATGTGCTTGGAAGTCCAACTCCAGGTAAGATGTGTTGGTAAACTGGTTCTGGACACTGAGAACGGTTTTAAAATGGTCACAATCTGATTAGGATAAAAACAGTACTGGACACATTAACGCCTTTAAACAGACACACACACACACACACACACACACACAAATACCTGATGTCCTTTTCACTTTTATTCCTGAGCACCAGCACCTGGGAGGCTGGTACCATACCGGGGCGGTATCGGAAGTGCTTGCCAAAGTTATACTTAGTAAAGGAGAATTCAAGGTCAGGCGCTGCAGCCTGGCCTTGAATGGCAAAGGTAAATGTTGGCCCATGTTTGACCTGACAGGAGAGAGAGATGCTGTAGAACCAGCTCACCGGTCATACGGTTTGTCCTTCGTGACCGACTACAATTGTTACTGATATTGACTGTAAATACCGTCACTTAATACCCGGTCCAGGATCTAACTCTGGGTCTAGGATCCAAAGTTCTTCAATAAAGAAGACGGATCTCACCGTGATGCTCAGGCTGATGTCCTGGAGGTCACACTTGCTCAGGGGAGAAAAGATCAGGGATGATTCCTTTTGTTCCCCAACCTCAATAGCAACATGTTTGGGGTTGGCGTTCAAGTGTACCAGAAGCTCACTGGGACCTGTGAGGTCAATTGTCACTTCCAGGTTGACTCGCGCCTTATTGGTCACCAGGAACTTAAACACAGCTTGCTCTGAAAGCACCACCTAAAACAGTGTATAAACAGAGGCAAGAAGTTCACCGTCACGTGTGGAACATCTGAAGGCATGCTGCTGCGCATGAATCCGTGTCTGTGCTGACCTTTCCATAGTCCAGCGTGTCATGGTGGCTGGGTTGGACCTCTCTGAGGACACCGTCTGGCATCTCTACTTGAACAGAAGTGCTCAAGGTGAAACAATCGGCCTTAACCGTGACTCTAAGTGGCTCAGACTTGCCCTTCATCCTCAGCACCAATCTAAAGCTCACACTGCCCTCACGGCAAGGAGTGAAGGACACGGAAAATGGGAACCTGCATCAAAGAGATCCCAACAAATCACTTTTCACATAATGCTTTGTAGAGGCATTAAAAAAAGTCAAAGGTCATGTTTGTGAACTCTGGAGAGTGACCGTTGAAAGCTCCGCTTGTGTTATCAACCTGCTTTTGGGCGCCACCGTGCCGGTCATAGGCTCGACTACGAGGCAGGACTGCTGGTCATCACAGCGAAGAGATGCCTTTTTGATGGAGAAGCGGAATGGCTCCTCCTCTTCATTCACCAAATGCATTGTGCGTTCCACTTTACGACCTGTGCAGACAAACACGTACAATTTGGGATGTGATAAATGCACCCGAGTGACGTGCCAATAAAGATCGTTCTGATTCTATTCAGGTGGATTCCAGGATTTTCCGTCCATGGAGCTTCGTGTGCTCTCACAGAACGTGAGGTGAAGGTTGGGGGGATAGCTCACAAAGTACATGCAAAGATCAACAAAAGAGATTTGTGGAGTGTGTCGATGTGTGCGGATTCATACCAACAAGCAGGTCTCCAAAATCCAGATGAGACATGTGGAGATAGACCAGCGGCTCTCTGGTTGTGCCCACACACAGGAAAGTGATGGACAATGACGGATTCTCAATCTCAAAACTCCACATCGACTCCACAACATCGGTCTGCTCAGCGGCATACTCAAAGCACATCTGCAACGCAGACAGAAAAGAAGGGATGAGGGATGAACAAACGACATAAATCCAAACAGCTGACCTGGAACTTGAAGCGTCTCCGCCCTTACCTCCACTCGCTTCCCAGGCTGGATCGTACCGCATGGTTTGAGGCAGCGGAAAGGGCTGTCACCTGCGTCCTCACGCCTCCACTTGAACGAGTAGGGCGCACTGGTTGGGTTCAGCGCATGAAAACGTCTGTGGGGCAAACCAGGAACACAAATGCATTCAGTGTTACTGTTAGATAAATCTGCGAATGTGTTTATCATTAATTCACCAATGAGCAGCAGTAGTTATGTCATGGCCATTTATCCTTCATAATCTTACTCAAGATATTCATAAAGTATGTGACAATCGTAGATCTGTTAATATGCTGACTAGACTGAAGAAGTGAACACTTTGTGTTGTCTGGAAGTGCTATCTGCTCAAGGTTGGAGTCTTCATGTCTGGGTGATTTACGCACGTACACATTCTTATCTGCTAATAAAACCAGCTGGAGGGGAGCTGTTTCTCTGAGAATCGAGGACGAAGCTAGCAGCAGCCACTCTCCCTTGCTGGGAGGGTGGCTGGCACGGCTAGAGAGCAGCTCCATTCTCCCTTGCTGAAGGAAAGAATACTAGTCTCGTTTCTTACCGCAAGAAAATGGTTATTGGGTTGAATCTTTGGGGCTTGGTTCTGATTTTCTCTCTTTTACAGTGTCACAAACCTGACAGTTACACTGATTTATCATTGTTCCTCCGTCTCTCTCACCTTGTAGCGAGCGAAGAGAAACCAAGAGCGTTGAACGTTAGGATCCTGGTTTCAGGATCCTGAGGACCCCTTAATTTCGGATTTTCACGTATCCAGGCGATATCTTCTGAGTCCTCCAGGTCAAAGTGACAAAGCGTCATCAGGCTGCGGCCAAACACAGGGATGCATGGTGCCTGATCTCCATCCTGCAAGTTGGGGATACTGAGAAAAACCAGACGAAGGAAAACGGGGGTTACTCTTTTAATGACATCCATCCTTGTCTTTACTGCCATCCTGTCTTTCAGAACATTTGGCGAAGCATGGCAGAACCTGAAGAGGAAATGACTCGGCAAGACGGTCACAAACGACTTCGATTATCTCATTCATTTTCACTATGGCAACGCTCAATACGGCTGAGTCATGGATTCATTGCTTCACTTACTGGGTCTTACTTCACTTCTTGCTTGTATGTTCCCAATTAAATGTGCTGGCGAAGTTTATGAACCGATAAAGTGCCAGTTCTGACATATTTTTCTTGTCACAATTCTGAATGTAGATAATTATGTTTACGGGAACAATTTACCAATCTGGTCCTTCCAAGCTGACCTAGTGTTTCAGCTTTAGCTTCCAGCTCCGGCTGGCTTGCATTTCCGTGTCATAATCAGATTTTTTGAAATCATTAACTGTTTTGAACATGTAGGTCTTTCATATGCAAGCAGATTTACGACAGTACCAATTTGGTGCTTCAAACAGAAGCTGGAATATTTCTTACTCTCATACACATATGATATATTATAAACTTCCAGGCCCAAAAAGAAAAGTTGCATATTCCAAGACGCCAGTGCCAGAAGTCATCGGGCTGAAATAGTAAATGAGTGGTTCAGAGAGCATGAGGCATCGTTTTCCAGACCGAAACCCCGTTGAAAATCTTTGCGCAGTGGCCAGACGCTCCCATCATCAATACAAGCTTAGTGATAAATGAATGCAACACTGGATGGAAATAAATCTTGTGATTTTACAGAAGTTCACAGAAATAACGCCGCAGCCGTAATCAAAGATAAAGATCGACCAACGAAATATTAGTCTGACCTATGTGTTAGTGGGGACCTTTTTGTTTCATGACGGTCAGGACTGCATCTTGAAAGTAGCCTCGTGATGGAATCTACCTTTCTCTGTAAAACCGCCTGTCCATGATGAACACATTTAGTAGACTTTACTTCGGTAACTGATTACAGGTGTAGCAGGGAAAGACAGAACCCAACTTGCTAGGTAAAGGCCCATCAATTAAACTGGGAGTCATTTAGTGGTCTTTTTCCTTATTTCGATAAATACTCTTTATTGCTACCTGCAGATTAGCCTGGTCTGAAACTCGGACACCTCCAGGGGAGAGAATCGGATGCAGAAATTCTGCTGTGCCCCAGGCTCTATGGCTCCAGTGTTGGGTTGAATACTAATGGCAGGAAGTGCAGGACCTGTGAATGTAGGCACCCCCGTCACCAGAGCGTTGGCAGGACGGACTCCAGTGGACACTCCAGCTGACCTGCCACCTGACACAGAGACATCCATCATAGTAACACACATCCACGAGTAGTTTGAAAGAAAAACTCAAATGTAAATAAAAGCATCAAAGTCAAATGAGAAACAAATGGTGACATGACAGCCATCGTACACACAGGTAGAGTATAGTTACCTCCTCGGGGGTGGGAACCGTTACCTGGATCCATGAGGACCTGGATGGAGAATTCCAGTCTGACTTTTCCATCATTCACCATCTGCCATCTACACAAAAAACACAATCGTGTTTCAGTTACTTCATTACACATTGATTCGTCGTATCTCGGAACACTCGCATGTTGAGGTGTTACTGTAGATGTAAGTCGCCATGCACAGGTAATATACAGACAATAGACTAGCTAGACTTGATCCATTTCTTCTTCCTGGCTGAAGGAATTCTAAAAACCCATTCTACACATAATAATCTCTTGCTTTCCTTACTTTTGCATGTACATCACAGGATCCTGCCGCTCTAATACTTGCGTTAAGGGTTGAATACCAATATATTCCAGATGCTAGGCCCCAAACAAAAGACTCAAACGTCTGTAAATTTGAGGAATTTACCCTCAACAATAACAACAGGAAATTCAGTTTCCATTTGTTTCGATCTGGATTATATGTATAGTATTTTTCCACATGGGAAGTTAGTAATGTCTCAGCATACACTCAATGGCTGACTTACTGGTGCAGCCTGGTTTGGTGAATCAAGGTGTCGTTGAAGTGAATGGTGTCGGTGTCGCAGGTGAACTTTACGTAGTCACAAACTGCTTCCATACGCAATTCCAGCTCCTGCTGTGAGCCCGCTACCACAGAGTGACGTGGCTCAGGGTCTGTGTTCATCATCTGGAGGCAATCGTCCCGTTAGTCCTGCTAACATCACAGACCGGTACTGTCCTCCACATGCATAACACACAAGGAATACCTCATGCTCCCCATTCATCTTCAATACTCTTGAAACCTGCTCAGAAGAACTCTGCACCATCCCCTGTCGGTCGTCCCAGTCAGCCACCTGCTCCATTGGCTGCTGGAACGTCACCTGACAAAGCTTGCATCTCATTGGCTGGGCTGTCAGAGTCAGCGGCTCATTGGAGCAAAATGTAACAGTCACTTCCTTAGAGCAACCAGCATGAAGATGTCCCACCTGAGACAACAAATGATGCGGTGTTGTTTTGTGTGCAACAGTAATTACTATGCTTTTTTGCCGGTCGTGTATTACAATAAAAACAAAGAATATATTTAAAATGTAGTGCATCACGTATTACTGCTTTCATTTTGAATCTTTACACATTTTAATTCATTGTACTCAAGCAACCCCTTCCTTCAAGTCTCTGCTCAAGTCTGAACGCTTCATTCAAACCTGCTCTTCTACCGATATCTTTTCGTTACCTGTGGTGAAAAGCTGACTTGGGGTCCGGCTGGAGGCCACTCGAACCTCACTGCCTGGCTGCTGCTGTGGTTGCTCATTACAAAACTTTCTTGGCGGGGGGACTTTACATAGCAGTCACCAAAATCCAGCCGTTCGTAATTATCTGTAAGAGAGAAAAAGATCTCGTGCCAATCACAGAATGTTTTTTCCTAAGGAGTCTCCTCTACACTCGCTAATAATTTTGCTATCTCGGAATATTCGTATGTAATAATGAATAAATGTATTAATATAAATAATATACACCTCTTATCCTCCATTCCTGCAACATTAATAGTCTCATTCACTGTGTTCTTCCCTTACCTGCCTCATCCTCTGGCTGCGATGACCTGCTGAAGTTAGTAAGAGAAACTAGTTCCTGGTACGCCTCTCCTGTCACTGGGATTATGACATCACCATATTGGTTGTCCTCCACCTGCAGTGAGATCTTATCCTCAACATTCAAGGGCTTGTCAGAGCAGAAGCTGACCTCAAACACCACCTGCTCGTCAACATCCACCCTCAGGATGGCTCTATGCACCCACGGAGAGCCTGTGGGGAAAAGACAGGAAGTAATGGACTCCAAATGTACACATACCTGCTGTATACATATACCTGCTGGTGTACTGGCTTTGTTCAGATAAGACTGGCATTGCTTGTCAAATTATGATCCAAATGGGACAATTGACTCAAGCTACATAAAATGTTAAGCTTAGCTTGTTTGGCAAATAACATGCCCAAAAGCCCCTATGAGAGAATTAACAGCAGGGACCGTGATGTTGCCTGGTATGGTGTAACCGGGGCCCCACCCTGGAGCCAGGCCTGGGTCTGTGGCTCTTATGCGAGCGCCCGGTGGCCGGGTCTCTGCCCGCAGGTTTCGCCCGGGCTCAATCCTAAATGTTGACGTAGGCCCGACCTCTAGTAGACTCACCATCCGCCGAGCGAACCGTGACGGGCTTAGGGTTAGACCCTATAGAACTGATAACTGGACACAGAGACTAGCTCCCGGGACATGGAATGTCACCTCGTTGGGGAGGAAAGAGCCGGCGCACGTGATGGAGGTTGAGGAGTACCGTCGGCCACAGCTTGGGCTCTGGAACCCAACCACTCGAGAGGAGCTGGACTCTACATTTCCCACAGTGAGAGGCGGATGAAGGGGGTGATTGCAATGAACGGCCTCCCTGATCTGAACACGAGTGGTGTTCTGTTGTTGGACTTCTGTAGGTGTGTGTGGGTGTTTAGGGAGTATAGAGTAGGGGGCCTTTTGCTGAGGGCTGTCCGGCCCCTGTATGATCGAGGTTAGAGCTTGGTCAGTAAGTTAAACCTGTTCCAGGTGCATGTTGGACTCATAATCTTCACGGACAGAATTCCTAGGCACAGCCAGGGGCCCCTTTGCCTTCTCCGGGTTGGGGGGGAAGTCTTTGCCTCAAGTGGAGGAGTTCAGGCATCTTGGGGTCTTGTTCAGGAGTGAGAGAAGGATGAGGCGTGAGATTGACAGCCGGATCGGTGCAGCGGCTGCGGTGATGCAGTCGTTGCATCGGTCTGTCGCAGTGAACAAGGATTTACTGGTCAATCTATGTTCCTACTCTCACCTCTGTTCACGACCGAAAGGACAAGATCCCAGATGCACAGCTCTCCAATCCTGATTGACTTAAATCAAACGGTTGGAGATGGTGTGATCGTTGAAGAGGAAGTCCACCAGATGCACATTTATGACTCTTTCCAGATATTGGGATGAACAACTCCATCAACACTAGTCTAGTGAAGAGGAGATGCAGTTAGAGCCGTACCTGAATCAGCGGTGCTTTTGAGCTGAGTGGAGGTGATGGAGCTGCGGGTGTTTCCTGGTGCAGCTTTGAAGGAGAACACGCCCTGTTTATCCAGCATGTCAATTTGGACCTAGAGTACGCACAAAGCACCATTGTTGACAGACTCCACGTCATCTATGAACATCTTAATCATATTTAGAATTTTTATTCCTTGAAAATGAAATGAGTAAAAATGTAATGTTGACTTGCATGATGGGCCAAATTAAAACTGAAATGGACAATGTCTTCCTCTCACCTGGGCTGGAACATTTCCATCATTTAACAGCACCAGAGGTTGGGTGCGTTTATATCCCGTCATCACTCGTCGGAACCTCAGCACCGGGTTTCCTTCAGTGTCCTTAAAAGCAGGATGCAGCACATTGATGTGGGGCAGCCTGCCTTCTCCCATTAGATCAAAGTCCAGCACCTTGCTCCTAAATGTAGGTGTCATTCTGGAGACAAGAGCATGCAATCAGCACGGTGAAGCAGGAGGAGATACTATCCTCTAACTCAGAGAGAGCGCAATGATATGATCAATTCTCGATGTCGAACTGGGATGGACCTTATCGCTGCCACTCTACCGGCGTAACTGCAGTGACTTTGGCTTCCTGCACAGAGAACAGTAAAGTAGCATCCATAATCCTGCACTCATACCTGTAGGGCGTCTCTACTGAGGCCTCAAACACGGCGTTGTAGGGCCTCATTGTCTGCGGGGTGAAGTTGACCATGGCGAACGAGTGGGACTGGCTGGGAATGCTCAGTGTTGTAGAAGACAAATCAAAACCTTCCACATTACAGGACGTCTGTGGGATGATAAATACAGGATGTGTTACTGCACCAGTGGTCTTCCAGCATCATCTTTGCATCCCTAAAGAGAACCTCACCATGTCTTACCTTAGCACGGACATCTTTGATGGCCAAGCGGACCTCACAGGGCACCTTGCTATCATTGGTGAGTTTGAAACGGGCCTGAGAGGTTTGTCCGACCCGGACGTTGTTGAAAATGAACTTGTTCTCCTCTTTAATGTAAATACTTTCAGCTGTGCAAAATGGCTCAGAGGAGAGCTGGCTGCTGTTGTGGCATATATGGTGTTCTTCAAAGATGGAATCTATGTCCATCTCTATGCCTGCAGAGCAAAAAGGAATGAACACTTCTGTCCTGTTTTAATATTCACATAACTAATAAGCAGATAGTTTGTAGCCATCTCATTGAACCAGGAGAATCCAGGATTATGAGCAGTATGGAAATGAGCCACAGCCTTATTCAGCTCAGATCACATCATGCAGCACTCACATGGTTTACAGACTTCAGCCGCCAGTGTGTACAGAATGTCTGCAGGATGGTCTGAGGGGTCACGGTCACTGATGTCAATGAGCAGACTCTGGTCCCAGATGCCTAGCTGGTTAGCAGCACAGGCCACCGTCACCACCTGGTGAGAGCCGGGCTGCACGGTCCCTGTGCAGGGAGACACTGAGAACACCCCCATGTTGAGGTAATTCTGCAGAGAAACACGGGAGGATGAGTGCTACAGATGAGACAAGGCAATCTTATCCACGTGTATTTAGATTGAAAACAGCATGGGAATAAAAAACAACAACCTTCCTTTACTCATTTTAAATCTTGCTATTGTGAAATCAGCAAGCTAAATGTCAAAATGACAAAAAAGGGGAGGACCGTCCAAACAAAAAATGCAATGACTTCAGTTGGTCTCTGCCACTGATCCAGTCGCAGGCTCACCTGCGTCACTTTCAAGTCTTTTTGGGTGGAATCACTCCTCTCTTTGCTGCTGGTATCAGTGGTCCGGTCTGAATGGTACTCCTGAAGGAACTTCTTACCTGCATTCCTGAAACCAACATACAGAAGCACAAGTCACCATGAAAGCATTTTGAATGAATGAATGAATTTTTATTTTAGTTCAGTTTTCAATGAAACAGACAAAGATTGGAACCCTAAATTCAGATATAAATTCAGAGTATGGGCCTGGAGGACGACAAACTATAACAATCAGGACTGGCTGATGAGTTATTAAAAATGCCTTCGATGCCAGAGAGCAACTTTTAATGGTTTTACTATAATTAATTTCTGTGGCGGTAGTTTTTATTTTTACAAGGTTTTCAGGAGTAACATCTCTCCTGTATAATTTAAATATCTCTATGGGGTTCTGGGTGGGTGACTGATCTGGAGGACGCTCAGAGATGGGTATAGGACTACATCTCGGTCACCTAGTCCGGACTTTGGACTACATCTGTCTCCTGGTCCTGACTCTGGACTACATCTCTGTCTCCTGGTCCTGGCTCTGGACTACATCTCTGTCTCCTGGTCCTGACTCTGGACTACATCTCTGTCTCCTGGTCCTGACTCTGGACTACGTCTTTGTCTCCTGGTCCCGACTCTGGATTGTCAGGGTTCTGGTTCTCTAACAAACTCGGTCAGATTGCTATAAATGAGAGCTGCGCTACCAAACGTAGGATGGACACCGTCTCTCCTAATAAGACCCGGTTCCCCCCAGAATGCCAGTTATCTATGAAGCCCACGTCATTTTCTGGACACCACCTAGACAGCCAGCGACATGCGGCTAAACATATCGTCACCAGTCAGATTGGGCAGGGGGCCAGAGAAAACTACGGAGTCCGACACAGTTTTGGCAAAACCACACACGGACTCCACCCGTGTCCTGTCCTCTTACCCTGTCCTTCTCAGTGGAGCGGGGTCCATGATCACAAATTGGGTATCAAAGACTCCATTGTTCTCAAGAGTGAAGCTCTGGCTTTTCTTGCAGCCATAGACCAAAGGACCAAAGTTGATGCCACATGCAGGTGTGATGTTGCACCTAAAAAAGGTCCACACAGGAAATACGTCAACGCTTAGATGGATTCTCAGGACAACCTCTGATGCGTGAGAGCTGCGATGACACATTAAGACACACATTTAAATAACTAGGAAGCAAAACATGAAGTAACTTTGTTATATAATCATAGACGAGAACAAATAGAGAGTACTCTATTACTCTCTATTTGAGAGTACAAATGCTCGAAACAGTATGAATCACAGCCTTACCTGGCGAAGACAGATGTGACGGAAACCTTGATGCATAATTTGGCTATGATTTCTCCTCCTTTTCCAATGCTATAATCAATCACCTGCAAGAGTAAACCCAATACTCACTTGGGTTTGGTAACTTAGCAGTACTTTCACTTTTAATTGATGGTAAATAGAAGACCATTTGCTTTGTGTTCAGACTTCAAGCATGACTGAGCGTCCCCGTCGTGAACAAAGAGCAGATTGGGAGCACCTACTTTCACACATTTTAATGGACACATACGTTTTACTGTGGTTGTTTTTGCTCGGTATTTATTTTTATTTTTCATTCTGAACCAACCTGGCAAAGCAAAACTGGCTCCTCACTGATCAGGACTTCCGCATTGGGTCTGCAGAGGATCTGTACTGTTGTGGGCCTCTCATGGGGCATTAAAGTCCCACTCTGAGGGTACACGGTGAAGACGGATTCCAGCTTGGGCAGGGTAGGACTGGTATGCTCTAATGTAAACCTCATGGAGAGAAGATATTGAACAGTGAATACATGTACCTTTGCCACTTTCCTTGCAGTAATGTAGAATGAAAGTTAAAATGCAGGAGTTCCAACTCACTTGTAGGCTATTTCATATTTCCCCCTGTTTTTCATCTTGAGAGAGAGTTTGTGTTCTTCAAAGACTTTGATGGTTCCGAAGTCCAGACATCCATCTGACACAGTTAAAAGACAGGACATGTCCTATTGATTCATTATAACGCCAGACCTGCAGTTCTGTGTGCTGTTAGGAAGGTTTCTACCTGGTGAGATGTCCAGAGCTATGTCATAGGCTTCAGCAGACACCTGTATGCTTTCAGTGTGGACAACGCCTAGTATCTCCTCCACATCCGAGACCTGAAATATAACATCAGAACAAGCAGACATTTCACCTTATAAACCAATATGCACAGGAGGTAGGGGGGGAAAGTAGAACCCGGAGAAAACCCACACAGAAAACAACCAAACCCAGAACTTTCTTGGTATGAGGCAACAGCGCTACCCACTGGCGGCACATCAGATAGCGCACAGCAAAAAGGTCCTGGAGTCAAATTCGCCTGGGACATTTGTGTGTGGCATTTGCATGTTCTCCGTGTGGGTTCTCCATTGGTTCCTTCCTCCCTCCACCATAAACATGTGATATACTGTATAGGTGGACTGGTGACTATAAATGGGCATGAATGTGATTGGTTGTTGGTCTTTCATGTGGCCCTGTCGTAGATGCAACTAGTCTGGGGTATAACCTGCGTCCTGCCCAAAGTCAGTTGGGATAAGCTGCAACCCCCCCCGTAACCCGAAACAGGATAAACTATTAAGAAAACCGGTTTTGTGTAAAGGTTAGTCTGGGCAGAAATGCAGGTTTTTTATTTTATTCAGCTTACAAGATATCAACAATATCATAAAAGGTGCTCTGAATGTAATCAGTTTTTACCTCTAATATTAGTATTGGCGGTAAAGTTGGGCCAAGAATAATGTTAATATTTACTGATAGCAAAAAGAAAAATATTAAATCAGAGATACTGCAGAAATGTACAATCAGCATTGCTAATTGTACACAATCAGACTGGCACACAGTCATCTATTGGAGGCAAGACCAAATCAGTAATTCAAGGCCAACACTTAGAATAAAAGTAATCTGTACTTTTGTTAACTCTTCTCTGAGTGTCTCACTGCCTGTTGCAGTCCTACCAAGTTCCAAGTACTTATAACTTGCAAAACACAAAGCAGCATTTGTTCCAAATCAGTACTCTAAACATCTTAAACATTGGAAATATGATTTTTTCAAAAGGTTCTTTAGACCCTTGTCTTTTTTCCCTAAATCCGAGGAAGAATATAAAAAAATCCTTCTGCTCTGGCTTGGTGGCCTGAATGAAAAGCTCTCTGGACTCTTTCTCTCTCCTTGTATTGTGGAAATAAATAAATACCATATCGTGTTTTAATGATACCCTATTAATTATTAACAAATAGCATACAGTGTTTTAATGGCACCACATTTTATGTCGCTTGCTCGCAAGTAGCATCAGAAGCTTTTTGGATTAGAGGTGAGACATCTGCAACCAAACTAGAACAAGTCCAGTTGATGCGCTTGATTTACCTTGAGCTGGACCTACACAGGCGTGTACTCGTATAGTTCTGCCCTACCTCCAGACGCAGCATCTTCTTAATGTGGAGTGGCCTCCTGCCACTGAAGTGCAGTGTAAGGTGGAAAGAGGAGTTAGACAGGATGATGCCTTGATCCTGTGGAACACTGAACTCATCACCCAACTCCTCCAGACCACGCAGTCTCCAAAATACTGGCAAAGCAGTCTTATTATGTAATACAACACCCCGGCTTTCCCGTCTGCAGAGGAGGAAGAAAGGGGACAGAACAATTTATGTACAGTGGTGTAATTTTAACACGCTGTTAAATTGTCTTCCCCGGTTTAGTCTTTTTTAGTTATTATCATGATTATTGTTACCTGTGCAGCAAAATCCTGTCAAAGTGCAAGTCCTTGGCTTCCAGCTGCAGCTCTGGTCGAACGCCCCAGCAGGACAGATCAATTCGAACGAGCTCTGGATTGTCCTTGATGGAGCAAACGACACTGTCCTTCATTTGTCCCGGACTGGTTGGATAGGCCCACACAGTCAACTCCTGGTAGGACGGGGGATCATGAATGAAGTTTGTATTTTGGTCACACATTAGCAGTATTCATCTGCCACCTTTACAGCACCTGCTTCTCATCAGGATCGAGAGTCATGGCTGGTGGGTCGAGCAGATATGTGCTCGCCTGGACATCATGCTGGAACTGGAACTGGACCTGGACCTCGTGACCTGAACTGTTATGTATCACCAGTTTCTCGGAATTCTCGGGGTACCTATTTTCCTTGTATCTACATGAAGACAAAGACAAGATTTTTCTTCAGCCTTTTCGCTTGCTATGGGCAGAGGCAGGGTACACCCCGGACACATTGCCAGCACATCACAGGGCCACACACACAGACAGACAACCGATCACGCACACACTCGCACGAAAGACAATTTTGGGGGTAGCCAATTCACTAAAATTGCATGTTTTTGGTGGTGGGAGGAAACCGGAGAACCCGGAAAAACCCACGCGAACAAAGGAAGAACATACAAACGCCTCACAGAGGCGACAGCGCTAACCACTCCGCCATCCTATGAAATCTTTAAATACATAAACTGATAAAAACAAACCTGCCATCACTTTGCCTCTCACCTGTCTCTGTTCTTGCCACAGATTAAGGGTCCAAACTCAAAGTATCCCGGCTTGATCACATAAGTCTTTTGGATTCCTTCTTTCATCTGAGGTACCTTCTTACTCAGGGTAAATAGAGTCCTGGTGGGACAGATAAGACGACATTACGACTGACTGGCTGGCAGACACGACTATTTGTATTTGGCTGACTGCTGTCTGTCACTGCTTCGTGGACGATTTGTCGAAGTCAACAGAGAAAACAAGCTGGTTTTTAAAATATATTCAAAAACTGTGTTTGCAATCGTCACACTGATAAATATACCACATTTCCTTCCTTTTGATGCATTTTCCAAAAGATAATAGATAGATTTGTAGATTCGATATGGACAATGGAGCTGGAAATGGCTGAAATCGTGGTGTATTGACTTCTGACTGGGCCTGTAGCTGTAACAACTTGTTTTGTCTCAGTCTTTTCTTCAGCTTTGTCTCACAGCATCATGTTGTACTGTAGACCGTGGCGACTGACCTGTAGTCTGTGCTGATGGAGGGATAGATGCATATTCCTCTGCAGAGCAGTTGGTAGCTTCTCTGCGTCCCCAGCATCTCGAAGTTGTAGGCTTGTTCAAATATCCCTGGGGACTCCGAGTAGAACCAGACCTTCAGAAGCACCTCCCCGGCAGCTGGTACAACCCATCGGAATGTCCTCAGGCTGCACACAAAAAAACACATTTAATGAATTAACAATCGGAGGTGACACCAAGTTCAATCTGTCGCTGTGCCTCTGTGAGTCCTCTCTTGCCTCTGGCTGCGTTTCAGCTCTAACGCCATCTGCTGTTGGTGCTGTTGTGTTTCTTCAGTGAGGTCAGTCGTCGAGGAGGTCTGCGACAGCGTTCGTCTCTTGCTCCTCTGACTCTTTCTGCCTTTTTTCCCCTGGCCCTTCGTAGCGGTGCTTTCCTTAACCGTGCCCTTGCTGATATGGTCAGAATGTGTGGCTGCTTCTTCCTCCTTTAGTGTGCACAAAGACAAACACGTTGTGATAAGTCATCACTTTATACCTCAGAAAGATCCTCAGGTCTGTGTGATCATGATTAAGATGAGGGTTAATGTGTATTACATGGCAGGTGAGCTAATTGTCCTTCAGACTGAGACTACGTTTCCTGTAAATCCTTCTGACTGGCCAAGGGGCATGAGCCTGACTTACCGGTACATTTGTGCTTGTGTTTCTATCTGTGAAAACGTGGGCGGATTCCCTTTACCTTTAGAATGGAGGTTTGCACATCTTCTGGATCGTTCACCTCGTCCCCCTGTTCCTCCGGACTGGAGGGAACCAGGAAGGTGAAGCAGTCACATGTCAGTTTGGTGTTAGTTTGCTGTCTGGTTTGTGGGAAAGGAACCACAGAGAAAAAGACAGGAGGTGGAATGGATGGGCCACTGGATCCCAACCCCAAATGATCCAGCACCTAAAACCCAATGGAGAGAAGGAAACGGTTTAGACAGCGATGATGAAGAAGGCTTGCTACTAGAAATAAATCAGACGAATTAAGCAAGTCTTACCTCATCCAGCGATGGCAGGCCGCGCTTTAACACCTCCGTGGCACTCGGATCGTCTTTCTTTGTGGCATCCAGCACAATGTGAGGGACCATGTCCCGTGGAGACACCATGTCTGCTGTCTTGTCTGCCTCAACTGGTGCTGCCCTCTGATTGGGCATTGGAGATACGTTCTTGCCACTGGTTTTCTTGCTCTTCTTGCCAACCGGAGTCTGCGTAGTTAAAATGGGATTACATTGATGTGCTTCACATCCAGATAATATTAGTTTGATGCAAATGTAAAAGAAAATATAACTTTGGAGGCATTTAAAATATTAACAAGCAACTACAATCAATAGCTACAACATCACATACATTTCCACAGCCTCAAAATCACACACACAAATAGAACAGCAAACAGCAAGGCTCTTACCTTGTTAAGTTTCACTCTGATTGTAGATACAGTTTGTGCAACAATACTATCAAAATAATACAGCTATAGTTTAGGATGACTGAATGCAACGTTTACCATTAAAATTCTGTCAGGAAATAAAAATGATGACTGATTTTCTGGCAACATGGTTGCACAGTAGATAGCGCTGTTGCCTCACAACAAAGAAGGGACCGAACCACCAAGGCATTCAGACTAGCATTAGCATTTCCTTTATGAATGCTAATGCTCCCCGGCAGTCGTGAAACCTACAATCATGCATAAACCTGTCTGTCTCGGAGGACAGATGTTCTACTTTGTAATATGAGGTAATACTGTGTGGATCGAGGGCATTTTTGCCAACATGGTAAAATAGGTGTACATGTATAACACGTGGCACTCTCACTAGTCCTAATTGTCATATTCTGTATTTGTTCTCATCCTGCCTTAATATTTGACATAATAGTCACTTGTAAGTTTCTGTTCTTGATCTGGACATGCTGGTCTACAGGTCATGCACATAATGCAAACCAAAAGTTAGTTTTATTAGGAAAAACGGCTCATACTGAAAATGTAAATGATGTGGACAATGGCCGGAGGCAGAGAACAGGCCCATTTTGTCAAATGATATATATATATATATCAGCAACAGCAACCAAACTCACCAGTTTTCCAGCTGAGGCATTATCTAATGCTTGTGGGGCTTCTTCATTAGGCAGTGGGACCAGTAACAACCCCTGGGCTCGGTCCCAGTGCTCCAGAATGTGCTGCACCTGTTCCTGAGTCTGTTCATATGCCGTGAACTGGGCCAGATGTTTGTCCACAGTCGCCTGGATTAGGGAACAAAGATGGAACAGAAGCAGTAATGTCTCACATTAAGGACATTGTCACAAATGTGGGAATCAGCTTTGAATCTTGGCTCCAACTGTCCACGTGTCCGTGGACGAGACACTGAACCCTAAATTACTCCCGGTGGGCCTTCCATGGCAGCAGTCCTTCACTGCTGTGTGAATGGGTGAACTGCAAAGCGCTTTGGGCACCATGAAGGCGTAGAATAGTGCTATATAAATGCAGCCCATCTACCATTTAAAAGTGACACAAATATTGCAGTTTATTTGTCAACTGGAGACGATGAGATTCATTCATTGCTGCAACACCACCGTCGAGTCTGTGCTGGACTATGGCGCTGATCGGTACACGACATCCACACAGGGGACACGGTCAATTATGGAGCACAAAGACTCATTACAGCCTTTAAAGCACAGAGCACAAATCATTTAGTAGTAGAATATCTACCTGCAAGGAGAATCATTTCTCACTGTATGTCAGACTTTAATATCTGCACTGTTCACCTGTAGCTCTAAACACTGACTCTTAATTATGAGACTGTTCTTGGTGTCCTACCATCTTATCTCCAGATTTGATGGATTTAAATGGGCACAAGAAGTATCGTCTTTTACTTATGTCCGTGCTGAATCCTAAAAACCATACGTCTTTAGTTGTGCTGCTCTTGTTGCAGCCACGTCTAACAAGAGCTCCTACCAATCCCCCCCCCAGCAAATGAGTCTGTGCGAGTCTGATTTACCTCTCGCAGGTTGAGACATTCAGCCCCGTTTGAATATCTTCATTGCTTAGAGAAAAGGAAGCGTTCCCCCAGCATGAGGGATGTTGTAGGTCTTACCATTCCGTACTTTGAGCTTACATTCTATGCTATTATTAACGCGCTCCCCAGATCCTTCCTAACGAATAAATGCTGAAATACAAAGTGAATTTGGTTTGTGGGTTAGCAGCAAACATACTTTCTCTTCATCTAGCTTGTCTTTGGGTTGAGGAGACTCTTCTCTCTGCTTTTGTAAATCTCCAGTCCTTTTGCTGTGATGAACTGTAGCACAAAGATAAATTATATGTCAACAACTAACAATAAAGTATATGTGATATCATATACTGTATACTAGTATTACCATTTCCTGATGCTATCATACAAGTATACCTTCATTTGAACTATGTTGCTCCCTATTGTCCACTAGTGACTCTTTAGAGTCCGTGAGGGAAGATGTCCTCAATGCCTCTGTTGACTGGAGAGACACAATGAAACAATACACTTGCTGAGAATAAATTGTGTTCATGCTTGTTAATAGGAGATCTTGTGTCCAGTAATACCTCGACACACGATCACTCCAACATACAAGCGTTCTGAGATACGAGCCAGCTCGGAAGCGAGTATAAGGATGGCAGTGAGAAGAAAAAAAACGCATGATGATGATGATGGAGATGAAGTATGAAATGATCCCCATCACCCAATTCAAGTGACCTCTGGATAAACACAATAGATCTGTGGGTTGCTGCGTAGCACAGGCTGGGATCTGATCAGCCCTGTTCAGGTTTCCTAGGTGACGTTGTATGATATTTGAAGGACCCAAAGACAATACTGCTCAAGATGTGCTCCAAAGTAGCGTTCAAAGAGGTGTTGAGGTGCAGACCTGCTTGCTCTCCAGGAAACTCTTCTTCTTTGACGCTTCTTTACCATCCTTCTTTCCACCCTTTTTGTTCTTCTTCAGTTCTTCTTCTTTCAATTTCATCATCTCCTGGTGGTGCCTCATTTCATCTTGCTGTTTCTTAATTCTCTCCAGGTCCCTTACACACAGATGCAGAAATACACACGAGGACACGTCCACAGGTTTTCTTTGAACAATCTCAGGCTTCCAGACCATTTGTCATTAGATGCATAAATATTTGCTGTCTGCAATATTATGGAAATTGACTAATGACACCCATGTAGTTCAGCGGTTTAAAACTCAAGTAGTAACATCTCTTGGTACGTCCCTTATAATTTCTCATTTTTTGGTAGCTGAATATAATTTGAAACAAGCTTGAACAAGCATGGTGATAGTGATGTGGAACTGACAGGCAGGTGAAGCAGATTATGCCTTTGATGTTTTTAACCCAAGCCCGAGCTCTTTGACGAGTTGAGTCACTGGACTGGGGTTTGGTTATGAGAGCGAGTGGAAGCAGTTCAGAAACCGGTGCCAGAGAGAGAAAGTTCATTACAACAGGTGATCGGTGTTGTGTTAGTTGTTCTCTCGCTCCCTGGTGTAAACAGAGCTGCCTTGCAGTGGAAGGCAGCATCCTTTCTGAATGTTTCTGTTCAGTACTATGTTTTATTGTTATATATAATATAAACGTGTTTGCCTCTTTAACCTGGTCTCATGTTAGACATGGAACGTTTGTCAATGGACAACACTACTCTAGTTGAGAAAGGAATACCTATGAAAGGTATTTCAAAACAAGTGACGGAGCAAAAGCAAGCAATCTAATTCTCTTGTATGCATCGTCTCTGCCCGTTACATCACAGACTAAAATGAGCCGGAACATTTTTACATTGTGGGCCTTCAGCTTCACTCAGGTTCACCTGCTGTAGCTTTAAGAGTTTAACACTCCCAATAAAAGTTATTACCTGAGTTTCTGCTGTTTCTCTCTGTGTTGCTGAATAATACGGCCCTTCTCCTCATCTGGCAGAGCATCATATTCCTCCTCATCCAGCTCCTGAAGCCATTGCTCCTTTCGCTCAGCTTTCTCTTTCTCCAAAGCCTCTGAAGGACAAACACAGAGCGATGGTGCTCAGTGCTATTAACCTTACTGCTCAGAGATGGTGAAGACTTGCTCTGTTTGACCTCTGTGCTCTACACTCTCACAGAATAAGAATGTGTGCATATTTTACCCTCAGCTTCCCTCTGCTTTCTCTCGCGTTCCTTCAGGGCAGCGTATGAGTCGTACACGTTGACAACGTAGATGTGTCTGCGATTCTTAAGGGCCTTGAGAAGAACTTGGAGCGTACTTGCTGCTGATTGAGTGTACAAAGAGTCCAGGCCATCAATCACGAAGCAACGGTGGCAGTCACCCGCCTGTTGTCATGGCAGCAGCACCGACAGCAAGACGACGGAGACAACAAACAAAAGAAAAACACAGTTAGAGATGTGAAATCTGACAGTTTCAAAGAGTAGCTAGAATCTAATTGTCTGATTTTGTGAGCGCTACTATAAACGCTGACTGCGTTTATCACCTCACCTGAAATCTTTCTGCCAGGATATCAACCAGTAGCTGTTCAGGCAAGAGGTGGCTGAGTGCAGTCACATCTCCTCCCTGAAGGAAAATCACAACAGAGGAAATCATAACTAAATATGTGTTCAGTGTTCAAAAGAATCCAGATTCAAGAGACATCTGGCTTTAAAAACCTGATAAAAACGACAATATTTACCAGCCAAACATGATGCTAAAACCACCACAGCCAAACATGATGCTAAAACCACCACGGCCAAACATGATGCTAAAACCACCACAGCACCAGAGGAATAGAGAAACGTTACCAGGGAAACGTTGGAAGCTGTGCTTTCAGGCTCCTGAGGAGAATGTGACTCGTTTCTGCCGTCCTCACTGGATTGTCCACCAACTTCCAGCGGAGCTGGATCTGAAGTGTTGGCGCCTGCTGCAGGTCCTGGATCAGGATGTCAACACGTTCACTTTCATTCTACCTTTATTTAACCAGGGAGGTTCATTGAGAACTAATTCTCATTGGCAATAACAACCTGGAGCTAAGTGGTGTGTATTTGGTGGTGGGAGGAAGCCGGAGAACCCAGAAAGAACCCACGCAGAGACGGGGAGAACATGCAAACCCCTCACAGAACGACTCAAAGTCACATTTGAACCTGCAACCTTCTTGCTGTGAGGCAACAGCGCTATCCACTTCTGCTGTAACGAGGGGTCTGAATGGAATGGACTGGCTTTTGGAGCAGGCCTCATGCAGGATTCTGCAGGATTCGGCTTAATATCTCATCCAAAGAGGCTGATGTTGGGTGAACAGAATCTGCAGAGCATATACGGACTCTACTTACCAGCCTCTGCGGTCCTCTTCTCGTCGTACTGCTTAGCAGCACAGCTATAGAGTTTTCTTGCAGACAAGCTAACAGCTGAAGTGCCATTTAACAGCACGTTTGCAATCACAGCATCAACACTCAGGCACGAGCCTCCATAGTGACGAGCCAGAGCAGCTGCTCTGTCGCTCTTATCTGGAACATAGAGAACAACAAGAGACATTTCAGACACACATAATAAATCTCTATGTTAATATGTTTTATACGCTCAGTCTTCAAGTATTTGTTCAGGATTTGATGTCATAATCCACTCGTTTCAGTTGTTTCACCTGACAGTGGTGCTCCATATAAAATAACAGCAATGCCTCTGCGTTCACGTGCGCTCAGACCCTCAGGGGACGGGTCAGCGCAGATGTGGCGGGCAAGCGATCTGGAGACAGGGGTCATCTCCAGCTGCCCCAGTCTGCCACCCTGGGACAGCTTTGAAATCACTGAATATACAAGATAAACGCATTAGTGTGGAAGAGTTCAGAGGAACAGTAATATAAATGACCTCTGGGGATAGACCTCTGCCCCCCCAAGACTCCTGCCCTCAAAACATGCACCTCTTTGGCCTCATTCAAAAGGCCCTAAAAATTCACCTTTCAGGGGGGCAGAAACGGAGATAGTCATCACGACTCTCCCCGGATCAATCCCCCCCCCCCCCCCCCCTTTTTTTTTGTCCACCTACGTTGTACATAGTATGTGTCTTTTTAATTTATTGTTATTTTGCATGTCGATGATTTATGTACGAAGGACTTTATACGGAAACAAGACCGCAAAGGATTTTTTAAAATGCCCCTCTGAGACAGGATGTTTGACTGTACTTGTACTGTAATACATACTACTGTTTGACTGTAATACATGCTGCTGTTTGACTGTACTTGTACTCTAACATTCTATCTAATAAATATATTCATCATGGTGAAGGACATTTGCCCGTTGTAAGTCGAGTTCTGCTTCTGTAATGGTTCTACCCACATAAATGCGCTGCTTCCACACTTGTCGGCTGCATCCCTTCCTGCCTGCCGTGGGTTCGGTGGGCATCAGGTTTGTCACCCATCTCGACTTCTTTGTCACTCAATCCCACGTTCAGCTCTGCTGCAGAAACGTAGAAGAGATCTAAGCAGTTACGCACAGAGAATGTGGACGCTCACAGGCATACGATTAAATCCCATCTACCATCATCTTTCAGCCGGGCGTGGCCGTCCTTGTAGTTTTCCAGCAGTTCTTTGGGAAGACTTTCCCCAGCAGCCCTGGGAGGCAGCAGCAATTTGTTTTTCTCATCATATCCCTGGATCAGCTGCAGAATCTGGATGGGAGGAGAATACTGGTCTGACAAATGCTTTATGTTATGCACTTATTGGCTGCTTTTGCAGCTGTATATTACAAAAATAAATTAATTAGTGACATCATTCCAGAGCAAAAGCACCCTTTCTTCCTCAAGATACTGCGTGTCCAGCTCCAGCGAGTAGAACTCAATGGGGAAGGAGCAGGGGTTGCTGATGGTGACCTGAGCTTCCACCTCAGTGCTGACAGGAAGGCAGGGCCCCAGCTCCAGTACAGATGTGCTGAACTCCAGTTGTGGCTCCTCCCCCTGGCCCTGGACCATTAGGAACACCTGCTGGTTGCTCTCAGCCACACTTAACACCAGCCGTCTTCCGTAAGCATGCTGCAAAGACAGTTCCACATAAACCCTGCTGCGAATGCTACTCTGCATTGTGTAGAACTTGACTTACCCCCTCAGTGGGGCTGAACCTTATTTGGACATTGACTCGTTGACTAGGGGACAGCATCCCAGAGATGGGGCTCGTCTCAAACACCACTGGAGGTGGTTGTTGCCGTCGCAACACCTTTTTACGCTGGTGGAGAGGCAGGAACTTATCGATCTGAGGGAAAAGATCATCACCTTCCTGCAGTTATGCCTGCATTTGTCTCTTTTCTTAGTATTCGTAAAACTTGATTTCCCTCCAACTAAAGATGACAGATACCACGTGCCTTTAGTTATGGCTACAATATTCAAACACTTTGTTGGAAGAGTTCATTGACATCGTTTTGGTGAGAGGATATGTACCTTGACAGGTTTCACCTCCTCAGCGATGCTCCAGTAGCAGGGCACGGGCGCCTGATTAAACAGTTGGACTGTCCTAATCTGAAGGCAGAGATTATAGAACGCAAGTCTTAAAAGGTTGTCAACAATAACCGGAGTGTATTCTCTTGTGTGTTCAGCTGAAAGCAGATGGATGATATTTTAGTTTAATTCAGTTTAGGAAGAGAAATCTTCGGAAATGATGGACTTGAGCTGATCGAAGACAAGCAGGTTTAAGAGAGCGGCATGTCCCTTCTCAGCAGTGTTACGGTGTATCCAGCATGTGTGTTGCCATTACTTTAATACACTGCTAAATATGGGTAACAATAAAATAAATGTTGGTAACGTTTGCGGCCTTTGTGAGGCTTCGTAACCGCGTCGTGTCATTCCGTGTTGTCGTTGGAGTACCTGACACATTCCACACGGCACAATGTCAAACTGCAGTGTGTCCGTGGAAACAGTGACCGTCGGTGCAGTGACCACTGCACACATCCGTACCTGGACCACTGGACCATGGAGGATCTGTAAACGCAAAGAAAACGCTCTCAAGAATATAGAATCAGCAATAGTGGCGGTGTTCGTGCAAACGGACATGTCTGTGTATTCGTCCAGCGTGTAATCAGAATGATGATGCAATCAATGGGACTCTGGCTGGTCTAAACCTGAGTGATGTCACAATCTTACAATAGTGCATCCACCATTTGGCAGAAACTGAAGCACAGACGGACTTTTGGTCGTCTACAACTGGCTGTGTCTCAGATTCTGTCCTGGAGTTTTACCAAACACCAACAGAGCCACATAGCAGCTGAAACACGACACACACACACACACACACACACACGTGTCTGCAAATGTGTGCAGGCGACCCAGCAGCCCGTTTATGATCTATGTTCATGTAGTCAAGAACACAGATCTACTGGTTCCAGGTTCATGCTCATAGGATTCTCTCTATATGGTTTGTAGCAGTCATGGATGAATCCTGCAGAGCATTCAGGCAGCCCAAGATAAGGAGAGCACCACATACCCAAAAGGTCCCCAGATGTTTGACTGATGTTCATTCATGTGTACCTGTAGTGGCATGACAACACTTATGTCTCCATTCCACAGGCTGGCTTCAGTGGGATCAAATTTAACCGAGAACATCTGCGTCTCACCGCAGGGCAGATGTTTCACTCTCTCAAGTTCTACACTTAAACCTATAGAGAAGCAACAACATAAAGTCAATCAATACCTGTTGATTGTGAAGCTGCTTCCAAGATGTTATGGTTAAAGAGACAGATAAGGCAGATCTTGGCTGCAGCTTCACTCTTGTTAAAGCTTGGCAAGAAATCAGAAGAGTGTATTTCAAAAAAAGTCAAAATATTTCTTGAATGAAATGATCTCGTTTTCTGAAATGAGGATAGTTAACAATTTTGCAGTCTTCAACAAAGAAACAAAGATGTGGGAAAGTACAGTAATGCAATGATTTACCTGTGCCAGCCAGAGGTTTGAGATTAGCTTTGAAGGACACAGCCACCGACCCAGTATTAGTGACTTCTACAGAGTGAGAGAGGACTTGGTCTGGGATCACATGACCAAAATCCAAAACATACTCTGGAAGCTCAAACCTGGAGGAGCAGAAAGAAGAGGTGGATACACACATCAGACGGAAGAACGCTACACACACGTCCCACCAAAGTCCTGCCAAGTCCTGCTTTACCAACAAAAGGATTTTGGTCAGTGACGCAGTATTTGGCAAAATGTCAAATGTATTCATTCGTTGTCCGTTATCGGGTCGCGGGTCAAGCTGGAGTCATGTCAATGGGCGAGAGGCAGGGTACACCCTGGATAAGCCGCCAGTTCATCGCAGAGAGACAGACAATCAGCCACACACACACTCACGGGCAAGTTAGTGTCACCAATCTGCCTACGCTAGCATGTGGGAGGAACCCGGAGGAACCCGCAGAAGAAAGGCCACAAGTCGGATTCAAACCCTCAACCTCCTTGCTGTGAGGCAGCAGCGCTTACCACTGCGCCACATGTCAAATTATAATATAGAAATATAATATTGCAATATGTCAGTTTTATGATAAAGAAAGGACTCTGATGATCCTTTCTGATCAGATTAATTGATTAATTTACAAAACTATGTGGTCGTTAAATTATGTGACCAGAAAAGTTATTTAAGTGTTAGCTTTACTTTGAGTTTAATGTTCCTTTGCCTCAACACTTCATAGAGGTCGCGGTGATGCTGGAGCCTCGCCCAGCTGACGACGGGATACCTTAATTACATTCTTTATACCACCGTTTGCTGTCCACATTTGTGGAAATTAAACAAGGACTCATAATATGGTCTGAGCAAAAGCTATAAAAATACAAATGAACCAATGCATAAATCCAAACAGCTACAGTGTTTGCTGATGCAGCAAATGGCAGTCTGAATGGCAAGAACAATAAGAATGCTGAAGGGTTTCTCCTGCTTTTCACTAAACATGTGAGAGACTGGACCATCTGGTGTGTGTGTGTGTGTGTGTGTGTGTGTGTGTGTGTCTTTAAGCATACTTGCTGAGTTTCCACCACTTTCTGGAGGAATCTCGTGAGTCTCTGAGCTCCAACAGTCTGCCGGTCACAGCACGAGCGTTCTCTTTCACCAACATCTTCTCAACCTCCACGTGAAGCAGCTCTTCAATCTAGAGAAGCAGATATTTTATTGAATTTTATTGAAACCGTGTAGTCAAGAGTTGCAGAAGTAACTAGAAAAGCACTTTGAGAGGACAGACCTCCTCAAAGCACCCCAGTCTCCCCATATGGTCATTTACAACCAAATAATGGCTCTCCATTTATTTTATCCATATTTTTAACCATGAACACATACCATACCTTTATAAATTGGATTCACATTGATATCATTATTAGTTTAGAAGTTATTCACAAAAAGCCACCTTTCAGGAATGGTGGATTCTTCTGGATCTATAGATCCAGAGCTTCTGAAGATACAACAAATCCATTTGTCCACTACTAATTCCACAATGTCTCGGTGAAGGCGGCAGAAACAGAACCTCCTTTGTGGAGAGAGATAATACCGAAAGGGTCCAAAACATCTTCACTTTGTCAGATGAAGCGGTCAGGAAAATGAATGTATGAATGAATGAATGAATGAATGAACCCCTTTGAGCCTTATTAAGGAAGCGGTGGCGGTGCTTCCACCACATGGCCTTCTCCTCTCCAAGTTGAGGAACACAGCCTTGTCTGAGCGTTATGTGAGGACACTTTGACAGATGTTCATTCCATATCCAAGCTAAGTCAGACACAAAGTTTAGGAACAGTTTTTCTGTTCAGTTGTCTGTTCAAGGACACACAAATACAGAAACACTCCCAAAACTGTTCACAATAATGTCATAACTTGCGAGCACATTTTTCTGAGAGCGTGCTAATAAAATATCTTTCTTTCTTGTGTTATTTTTGATACAAGGCTTTCACTGAGTTCACCGATCAGTATTGCTCATTTAAGTCACTTACGGTGAGTGTGCAGTTTGAGTCTGTTGCTGCTCCATCTTTCTCCAAAGCAACTCTGGCTTTATGGACCACATCACGGTAGCACTCCCCTGCTGCAAGACAATTACAGGATCACGCCAGTTCACCTGCAATAGTGGCTCAAAATGTTCTTACAACAGGAGTCATCGGGATCTTACATCGGGATCTTACAACGGGATCTTACAACGGGATTATAAAAAAAGCACAGCAGTAGTCACACACTTGAATATTGCATTGCAAATGATTTGCATCTATTGGCTAGTGAAGTAGGGATAGGATCGTGTCTGTGTAAACGTGTTAACGTACACAGGTTTTGTGGTAAGTTGAGGTGCATCATGGGACACACTCCCTCTCCAGTTAGAGTGATATCCTGCAGAGGCAGCAGAGCCACCTTCAGCTGAATGTGCATTTCAAACACCTCAGGGAGGCCTGGGAGATAGAGCACACGCAGGCGCTGCTCCTCACCGGCATTAATGTGTCCCTGGGGGGGGGGGGGAAATCCACTGAGAAACAAGTCACATCATAGATGACCATCCCAATTCGGAAACAGTTCCGAGAAGGGCTCACCATGCTGGGGGTGACCACGGGCCGGCCAGGTCTGACCTCCTGTTCCATTTCATTTTGCTGCTGCGTGTGTGGCTGCTGGTCAGCCTCAAAGATCTTCCGCTGTCCCGCTCCCTCCTCATCTGGTTCATTCGCTCTTTCAGGATCTATGATGCTAAATATAAAGCCAACCTTTCCAGTGTTCTTCACTGTCAGTTCAGCTTCACCAATAGTATCAAACAGCTGAAAGAAAAAGAGGGAAATTTAAACTGTCAGCGCATTCATTTCATTAAGATTACTAGAAAAGCACTCAGAGAGCGCAGACTTCTGCAGAGCAGCTCGTCCCCCCCCTAACTGGATCTACACCGTCCACATGGTGATCTGGATCATCACCAAAATATAGCGATAGATAGAGATAGAGACCCCCACCCTACATGATTGTGTCAAATTCCAGCTACATTGGTCAATAATGAACCGAGATATTGTGTAACAAATTCTAAAGCTCCATTAGCTGCAATGCTAACAAACATTTCGAAGTGATCCAGAATCCAGGATTTCTTCTGGATCGTCACCAGAATTCTATCATCTGTTCCTGGAAACATTCCCAACATTTCCTGATCCGTTTGAGTTATCTTGCTAAAGGACGGACGAACAGACACTGGGGATTACGTAACCTCCGCTGAGGTTAATAAGAATTAAGTTCATGGCAAAAAGAAGAATTGGTTAACATGCCTTCGAGTGCCTTTGAGGTGTAGTGGCTCTCTGACAAAGGTTACAAAAATATTATTTTTTTATTATATTTTTTGCATGACTTTTTATTAAAACACAAACGTGATGCAAAAATGTTTCTCAAAATGTGGAACTATTTAAAGTTGGTGATTTATATAGAAAGAGCAATATAGAACAGCAAGGGAAAGAATAATAGTGCTGAACAGACAGGGAGGTCAGAGCAACGTTCTGCTGAATTGCTTATTTCAACTTAATCAAAAATCAATATGTCCTTGTTTGCAATATCAATGATAACTGATGGCTTGCATCATTAAAGAGGGAGTCGAAGTGCGAAAGACCACAGCATGAAAAACTAAGCAGCTACATTCAGAGTTAATGTGATTTATTTCACCATATTTTTAGTTAAACAAGTACCGGTATGTAAAATAACATTATTGAACAGTTTGTGTCTTTATATTATGCATATCCAAATGGCTCACAAGCACTCATCCCATAAACTGCCCTATTAATAATATTAATATTACTGAAAGGTAGCTGAACGAGGACGTGGACACAGTGAATGGCTAACATAATGCAGCAAATACACGATCATCCACAACGCGTCAGCTGTGACGAACAGTCTGCAAACGCCACAACGGAACCGTCTGATTGGCCGAGCTGGTTGGATTTAAGCATTCAGAAGCAAACCTAAAGGAGCTCCGCGTACGTACCAGCAGGCCGAAGTCAACACGGGACGAGTCGAGGCTGTAGCTGACGACAGACGCTTCTGCTCTGAGCTGGATGTCATACGTAGAGCCATGCTGGACGTGGCACTGGGCCGTCACTGCTCTGCTGGCGTTTTCCTGGCCGTAGTAGAAGACCGTGACCTGCTGCTCCTCCCCAGGTAGCAGGTTACCCTGATGAGGCAAGACATCAAACACCTGCAGACAGAGACAATCCCTTCAATTCTCATTTTTGCAGATTCCTCCAAGGTGCTTCTTTGCCACCCCCCATTCAAACATGTCTGACTTTTTGTGATGGTGGTGTCCTCATATCGAGCTCTACAAAGTATTTATGGGGATAGTGTGCTGGCTATTGGGCCCTGCATCCTGCTGCTGATGTGAGGTCACTGTGATCTACCAAAGCAACTAGGAAGGACTCCTTGAGGGATTCCTCCAGAGCATACTCCACCAGAGGATGAATCATCAATTCATAATAGCCGAGCTCTTGCTGATCGAGTAACATGGCAGCATGCACACAAGCTACATTTCTCTCAAGCATTTTGTGAAGCAGGGTTTTCTACTGCAGATGCAATCATCATGCACAGATGTGTAAGTAGGGAATTCCATATGGCACGATGTACCAATCACAGAGGAGTTTTGTTTCTTATTAATATGCAAATATGCAAATCCGATTATATTTCCCACTCCATTCAAAGGGCTGTAGTGAACAACGTGTTTCAGTGCCTAATACAAATCAATGATAGAAATCACTGTCTATGTTTTGGCTCATAACAAACAGGCTTGGCTTTATGTTTTGCATTATGGGATGTTCAGGAGCCTTGAACTCTGTTCTATTGATGCTGTGGTTTAAGACACTGGACTCACAGTCCTGTCAGTGTCCATTCCTAAACTACAAACAGCTGTTTGGTAATAGCAATGAATTGGAATGAAGTCAATCCAAAGAAATATTTGCTATTTATATGTAGCCTCGGGCAGCACGGTGGCGCTGTTGCTTCACACAAACAAGGTCACAGGTTCGAATCCGACTTGTGGCTTTCTGTGAGGAGTTCTCATTTTCTCCCCATGTCTGCATGGGTTCTCTCCGGGTTCTCCGGGTTCCTCCCACCACCAAAGACACTTCAAATTAGACTAATTGGTTACACTGAATTGTCCATAGCTGTGAGTGTGTGTGTGTGTGGCCCTGCGATAAACTGGCGGCTTGTCCAGGGTGTACCCCGCCTCTCGCCCGCTGGGATAGGCTAGAGAATATTGAATCTATACTGTATGATATATGAATTTATAATAAATAAATAAATCACAAAGACAAAGTTACCAGTATGCGATACTATTAATACATGAAAAAGTAGGAAAATATTCTGCACTCTTATACATAGGATAGAAAACAACAAAAGTACCCAAAAAAACTAAAAATATTATAATGCAAAATTGTGTATGTGTGTGCGTAAGTGTGTCATTGTGTCTGGCCCCGATTTGTTTTGAACCTTTGCCTACCTGCGCAGCATCCTGTGTACTCTTCTGTTTGTTTGCACCAGGACTGGTGATGAGAGGACCTGAAACGGAATGACTGCTCTGCTCCCCCTCTATCTCCAACAGTGCTGTCTTTCTGTGAGGGATAAAGGACAATGAAGAAATTAAAAATGCTCCACACAATCAAAGTAAAGATGCATAAACAGGCACCACATGAAACATTTGGAAAACCCATGACAATGTGAAGAGGCGGCAAGAAACAAAAGCAGCATCGGGAAAACGGACAATTCTAAGCCTGTCCATACGCAAGCGGAAAATAATTCAGAAAATGTTGACGTGTACGAGCATCCATTATGCTTCTAAAATATAATTAACATATCCTATTACCCAAGTTGAGAAGAAAATCTTTAGCACCCACATCCCAGAGAACTTTCATTTTCTCTTTCTGTTCTACTCTCCCCTTCCCTTTGGGATCAGCCTCGGTGCATCCATCAAGTTAATTAAACAGAGTGTTCTATAATTAAGAGGAATTTTAATAGGCAAGCAGCAGGAAACAGGTCAGGATAGATTGCAGCAAAGTGCTGAATAAACATGGAGGAGAATGAAAGAGATTAAGTGAGCGAAGCGATCTCAAAGCTGGCATGGCAAGCTCTATGCCAAATCACCAAACACTGACTATGTTATAGCAAATGAATGTGTGTGTGCCTGCGCTTCAGGGTAAAGTATGCATTCCCATCTGGACACACATTCACCAAAGTGAATGGTCTTCATGAAACCAACAGGGGGCACTGTTGTATGGTCAGCCGTTGATGACTGAGATACAAGTTGGGCTGAAACTCGAAGTCAGTGCGTGTGTCCACCAATGGGAATGTATAAGGGTGAACAAACACTGTAGGTCAGGCTCAACGAATCTAAGGCGTGGTTCTATCTTTGGAGGAGGAGCCAAACTGTTACCTGACTCATTTTATTTGAAATAACAATAATGGTTCATTTTATTTGTTTCCATGCAAATGCGTGGTGTTTTATTTGCATATTTATCTAAACTAAAGCTGATGGATGAATAAATGGGTGACTACTGACTACGCAACAAATATGGTGGAATAAAGCACACGAATATCATCCAGTGTCCAGCTGACAAATAAGATATTCTGTTTGTGTTGTGACAGATTGTGTTTGATAAAGCTTGGGAACGATGACCAGAATAGGTGTGTGTGTGTGTGTGTGTGTGTGTAACGAGCCCCTCTTCACCAAATACATGATTGGCTACCTGAAAAAAAGTGGCATTGTCAAACCGGCGCCTTTCAAAAATACTTTGAACTTGACACGCCATGACCGGCTTCACAACAACGGTGGAGCGTTCTGAAAACACAGGCCAGCTGCAGCTTATCTACCAGCGCCTGCATGTGTGCGTGTGTGTGTGTGTGTCTGCCCGCTGAGACACACGGTACAGGTACCACACGCATCTCTGTTGCAGCGTATGAATGATGCTAGAGCTGGGATGTGGAATGCACCGACTGCTTCTAAAGGCTGAGTGACTTGAAACAGCCCACCTCTTTGACGTGGGCTGTCTGACGGCTGCTTGAAGACTGAACCCTTACCTTGTATCAGAAAACAGAAAGAAGGGAAACTACACTGAGGTATGAACGAATGTCCGGATAGGATGTATTACAGCTTGCCAGAGCTGCTGCTGTACAGTAACAAGGCATTTTGACATGATCACAACCCACGGCTTCAGGTTCAGGTTCTTTGTGGAAACATTCCGGGTACAAACACTTCTCTATTTCCCAAGAATGTTTTTCTCATCTGAAGGTTGAAATATAATTTAACCATCATGACGTGTGTACAGGAGTTTAGTCTCGTCTAAGTAATTCAGTTATGAATATCATCCCGTTAAGTTTAGTCTTTTATGGGGGCATGTTTGCAAAGGCGAGCCCCTTCACTTTCCCAGTCGATGGGAGAGGAGTAGGTTGAGAAGCAGGTGCTGCTAACGTTCCCTCTGCTCCGCATGCATTCACTTCCATCGTTCTGCTTTGTTCTACGCCCCGAAGGAGCGTCGCTGCTCTCATGTTACCATTTACATGGATTTCCTCTGAAGAATGAGGAGAGTCGATTAGATGGCTTGTTACTAGCTCGTTGATATTAATGATCACGAGTAATTATGTAGCGACAGTCTTATAATGAGGGAAACACGATGCTTTAAATATGTGCTTCACTTCTAATTACTAATTCACATCCTCCGTTCTTCAAAAAGAAATGTGCTTTCCTCCGGCATACACAGAAAGCAGCCAACTTTCATTCATCTTCTGAAGCACTTTGTCCGTTACCGGGTCGTGGGTCGTGCTGGAGCCGATCCCAGCAGTCAACGGGCGAGAGGCGGGGCACACCCTGGACAAGCCGCCAGTTCATCACAGGGCCACACACAGACAGACACTGTGGCTACGTTTCCATGAATGTATTTAATCCAATCAGAGTTCAGATTAAAATCCATGATTGTGTTCATGGACCCAAAACATATTGATCCGATTAGGATTTGCGTGTTCATGCAGCACACTTTCGATCTGAATAAATTATTTTGACATGCGCAATTTTACTAAATATACCAAACATAGTAGAAGAAGAAGCGTAGCGACAAAACACCCTTTTCTGCTTGAAACGTGAGCGTTATTTCGTGCATTTGTCCCGTTTGCGCTGTTAGATTGCGTTAACTCTTCCATATGGAGCTGCACTGTGTCCTCCAGACCGCACTCTGCTTCAGCCAGCTTCAACTAGGGAACAGCAGAAGCGCGTGTAACTGACGTCACAGACATGCGCAGTAAGGACTGCGTGTACCGAAACATTGGAATAAGTGTTTTCATGCGCCCTGATCAGATTATCAATCGGCATAAACCACCCCTCTCGATCGGAATAGAATCTTGATCGGATTGAGCTTGATCGGGTCAGACTATTCCGAATTGGGTGTGTACATGAATAATTTTTATTCCGATCAGGCTTTTAATCCGATATAAATGTGTCCATGTTTACAAACGTAGCCAATCATTCACACACACACCCCTGCCCTTATTAGCATTGTCAGCAAATCTAGTGATCTTGTCCATCATACTTACATAAGGCTACAGTCCAATAAAAAAAGAGAGTTCAATATGGGGCGGCTCGGTGGCGCAGTGGTAAGCACTGTTGCCTCACAGCGAGATGGTTGCAGGTTCGTCTCCGGCTTGTGGCCATTCTGTGAGGAGTTTGCATGTTCTCCCCGTGTCTGCGTGGGTTCTCACCGGGTTCTCCGGCTTCCTCCCACCACCAAAGACATGCAGCCTAGGCTGATTGGTGACGCTAAATTGTCCGTAGGTGTGAGTGTGTGTGTGGCTGGTTGTCTGTCTCTGTGTTGCCCTGCGATGAACTGGCGGCTTGTCCAGGGTGTCCCCTGCCTCTCGCCCATTGACTGCTGGGATTGGCTCCAGCTTGGCCCGCGACCCGATAGCGGAATAAGCGGTTAGAAAATGAAATGAAATGAAATGAGTTCAATATGGCTAAGCCTTCCAGTTTAGGTTTCGCTATCAAGTCCTAAAGATGGACAAGTTGCAGTATTTAAATGAATTGCACTGCCTCTATCTATCAGAGGGATAGATGGCTAGAAAAGAGTTAGCTCTATTAGCATTCGACTCTCCCAGGGCTGGTGTAATTACTGATAGGCATGTAATTAGTAGAACATGGAAAGATAGTGCAGACTTTGTGAGGGAGAAGGACCGATTTAAAGGGAGAGTGTGTGGGTGCGTGCACAGAGTGAAGCCACCATTTAATTAGCAGGACAACCCGTAAGGCCGATCGTTAAGAGAGGTCACTATCGAAGAGGGAAAGGGTGAAAAGAAAGAAGCTTGATAGAGAGCAGAAGCGCAGGCAGAAGAGGACAAAGGCGGAACAAGGAAAAAAGGCAAATAGAAAAAGTAAAAGGAGAGCAAAGCCAATAGAATAGAGGAAGGAAAGAGACAGTAGCGTGTGATGAATCATGTAGCAGTATAGTCATTCTTTTGTTCATGGTCATGATCTGTCAGGCTAGCAATGTATTTACAGTTCATGTAGAAGGAGATTAGCAAATGCTATATATAGCACAACATAACATTGTAGAAATACATAAGTAAATGTTTTACATTTGTCTATCTCAGAGAATTCTAAATGAGTTTGTCCTTCAGGTCAGAGGGTTAAATGAGAAGCTTTGGTCGTAGCACACGCTGTTGGACAGTGTCAATGTGTGGATCTATTCATTCTAGTCCCGTCCCTGAATAGTGTTTAGTCAGCAAGCGGCATTTCAAAGGACTTTTCAAAGCTTTTGCTTCTTATTGGCCGGCTACCAGATGACAGTCACAACAAGCATGACAAGCTCAGGATCCCCATTGTGAGTGTATTCCTCTGGAGAATGACTCAAGGCTGTTCCCGTTAGTGACTGGGAAGCACACAGCTACGATCCCATGAGCCCGGACCCTCCAACATAGAGAATACCCTTAGTTGGGTAACATGAAACAAACATCTACTCTGTAGTTAGTCCGCTTTTCCGCTTTGCAGGCCACGGGGGGTTGCTGGATCCGATCCCAGCTGGCTATGGGCGACAGGCGGGGTACACCCCGGACGCTTCGCCAGCGCATGGCGGGGCCACACGTCAGCCTATGCTTTTCACTTCACAGTTTGTTAAATTAAAGACTTGCTGATCATGAATCAATAAATGAACATTGTCCATAATAATTGTGATTTGGATTAACAGCAGTCAAGTTTGGGAAAATTCTGTTTTAAAACTGACACAAATAAATCAATGAAGTGATTATAATAAAATATATATTGAACAGTTACAGTTTTCGGTTTTAGTGATGTGTCCCAGAAGCTCGGAGACAAGTCCACTTATTAGCTGTAATTATTAGTCCTTCTATGTTTTAATCTTGAGTCCACACTGTCTGCTCAGACACTTTTTACAATAGAGGATTCCACTATGGACTTCATGCTCACATGGGGTCTTTGCCTCGTATTTCTAATATACTATTATTGTATGTTCATGCAGTATTTAACTTCACAACCTTTAACATCCATTTGTGTTAAGGATGGGTGAGGTGTTAATGTTGCTTCAGTATGTTTTACAGTGTAAATAAATATACCTCGTGTCCAGGAACGTCCAGTGGTAGGACACAGGCAGTGGACAGCAGTTTGTGATGCAGATTTGTCTCTGCGCCTGTGAGCTGTTCAGCACACAGCCAAAATCCACGGTGGTGGAGGAGAAATGCAAGCTGGGGAAGTGGACCTCAGCATGTAGCTTCACTGCTTCTTTCATTGGATGTCCCCGATAGTGGACTTCAAGCAGCTGAAAAAAAAAAAATTCCATTAAAAAAACGGTTGACGTTACTGGAAATATTTCAGTTGGTACAAGTAAATATCTTTTTTTCTCTCCCTGTAATGCAACATTTACTATTCTTCTCAGACATGTAACTTGTTTATTGAGGACATGCACCAGATCATCATAAGGACACACAGAACACTGACATTCCCATTGGATGCTGTTTGTTGGGAAGCTGGAGTACTCTGGGAACCCCCCTGCCCAAAGATGGGGAGGAACATGCAAACTCCATACAGAACAGTCCCAGGTCCTCGTAGGGGTTTGACCAATGAACATTCTCGCTATGAGGACACAGTGTTCTTCTACCGTATGTATGACATGCACAAAGAAAAAAGCGCCATGTTACCTCATCCATGACTCGTGACACCGGCTCCAGACAGTCTGCAGGATTAAAACACACCCACAACTCCGCCTGTCCTCTGCTACCTAAGGACAGGGACTGGACAAGACAAAAAGACATAGATCATAAAGTAAACTAAACTAAATGTTTTGCAACTCAATGACCCTTAAAAAGCCCGCTCATGTTTTAATTCGTGTCAAATCAAATTCAGCTGGTCATTGAACAAGACACCTCAGGACATTTAAATCAAGAGACAAAATATTAAATGATATCACAACGATGACTCAAGACTGTCTGCTAAAAACCCAGCTAAACCCAGCGGAACTGTACTGTCCATCAAACATTTAAGTTTAGGACTAGATACGAGAAGCACCAACAGGAAATAAACCTGCATCAGGGAAATATGATGAACGGACATGTACAAGAATGTACTTCACGGCATATTTTAGCTTTAACTACTTGCCTGACTATAAAGAATTGTTGTGCTAATCCTGTTTACTTCATTAATTTATACTTTCAGAAACATGAATTTACCACAGTACTTTGTTTCAAAGTAATATGAACTGAATTTGAAACCTATAGCGCTGGATTTTCGTAGGTAAGTAAATGTAGGTCATATCGGTTCTCCCACTATTTGGCACAATGACTATTGCTAAATATTGTTTTAAACCATCAGCCTGGTTGAAAAATGTATACAGATACTCATTCAAGTTTTGGATGATATATTGTAATCATTTAAGCTGTTGTTCTTACCTTCTAAAACAGGATGAGCTTCTAAAGGCATCAGCTAAAAGGGAATTCATCAGAATGCATAGTTCTACCAAGAACAAACGTTCAAGTGCATGTACGCCTTCAGAATGACACCCTTTGGTTGTTGCAATATTAAAGAAAATGAGAACATTGATCCACTTTTTACATGGACTTGTTTGGTAAACATTTCAGACAGGAGGAATTTATGAATGTTGATGTCAAGAATTGTGAAAAGCCGCTCATTGTGTTGACAGAAGCACTTTGATCTCAGTAGGACTGAAACCTCAGAATGAATTTACTCAGAATATTTAACAAATGGTCTGATGACTGCTTGACTCCGCAAAAGAGTTTATGTTTTTGCCTACGTTGGTTTTCTCTCTCTCTGTCTGTCTGTTCACAAGATAACTCAAAAGGTTCTGGACGGATCTTGAAGACATTTTCAGGAAACGTTGGGAATCTTACCAGGAACAGTTGATTGGTAATGATCCACAAGAGATCCACAAGAAATCCTGGATTCTGCATCACGTTGACATTTTCAGTAACATTGCGGTAAATGGAGCTTCAAAATTTGTTCCTAGATATCCCGGTTGATTATTGACTGATGTTTATGGAATTTGACACAGTCATGTAGGGTGGGGACCTCTATCTCACCACCGAATTTCATCTGGATCGGATCCGGAATGCGGATACTGTCGTAATCTGGAATTTCCCATTTACTTATAATGTAGGCTTAAAAAAAAGACACTGTGGAATTAGTAGTGCACAAACAGATCTGTTGTATCTTCAAACGCTCTGGATCCAGATCCAGAAGAATCCACCATGACTGATTTTAGTGAATAACTTCTAAACTAATAATATCAATGTGAATCCAGTTGCTAAAGGTTTGTTTTGTTGGTTAAGGAATCAAAAAATAGAGATAAAATAAATATAGAACCATTATTTATTGGTGAAAATCACAATATTGGGACACTGAGGTGTTTGGTGGAGGTCTGCGCTCTCCGAGTGCTTTTCTAGTTTATTATTATCTACTTATTTTTACATATTGAACTTGACTTATTGATCCGGTATCGTCTTCTTAATTTAAAGTGAATTAAATCAAATAAAAAAACCTAAACATAATGGTATCCTACGTTAATCATTACTGTCACTCTTGAATGCTATCTGTCAAATTAAGTTTCAATTAATGGTAGTACAAGGGCAGATTGCATGTTTTTGACCTGGAACTTCAAACGTAAAACATTGTGGCGTTAATAACAACGGAGGGAGCGATGTGCACCTTAGTAGTGGCAGAGCTTGCTGTTCCTGGGGACTCATACAGAGAGAACGGCTCTCCAACAAAGAGATCCAAGGATAAAGGCTGAGAAGACACATTAGTCACAATCAGCTGCTCATAAAGGGGCGTTACACTCTTTCCTGAGACCTGTAAGACAGATAGAGAGACATATTCTACAGTATAAATACAAGTTTAAAGGAGACGGTACAGAAACCAAAAGTTAAATTCGCATTAAAACTATCCTCGACAAGGAAATGCTCATGATTCTTCGACTAACCGTTAAGTAGAAGTTCAGCTGCTTGGGCGTAATGCTAAGCATAGTAGCTACAAAGTGACAGGTGACATCTACAGACATAAGGTCTTCAGGAGTCCTCCGTCCATCTATAATGGCGCGGCATATCAGTCGCTCCTGTACCACCTGAGAAGACAACATAGGAACTCTTCAAGTAGAACTACATCTGAACTCATGGACAAACTGAGTTCCCTTCGGGGGTCTACAAACAAACTGTCTCACCTTGGGGGAGTCTGAAGATCCTGTCAGCACCATATCAACAGAGGAACCTGGGAAGAGTTCCACACGAGCGGGGCTGAGGCTGAACACCGGCCTCTCCCTGTTCGAGGGGACCACGGGTCGTTGTCCCAGAGCTTCCTTTCTTGTAGTAGAGATTGGAGGCAGGATGGTCCGTCGAGATACATTTCCTTCCTTGCAGATTTGTGAAGAGGACAGAACGCTGTCACTTCGCCAGTACAACCTGTGTATTTGCTGGCCATGGTTGCTCAGTTTGAAGTAATACTGGCATGTCCCAGGGCTGAAAGGAGAAACAGACAGGTGAGGCATCCAGTCAGTCCATTATTTTCAGTTCTGTCTCACCACATCGTTACAATCATGGGCGTGATCACTCTTACACTACCTGCAGTGTGTTCCCATGTCAAGGCTGGGTGAAAAGGGCTTGTCACTGACAATGGAAGTGCCGGTACCGGTGGCAGACAAAGGGATGGTGTGTGTTTGGCTATGAAGGATGGATAACTCCAACCTGTCCTCAGCAAGAATGGCATCCTTCAGGTGCGCCACTACCCCGAGCTCCAGCCGACTCAATGGAGGCACACACCCTTCACTAGGCTCAACGTGCCAGAAAGACTTTCTCGAGCTCTGGGTCGACAGAAACACAAAGAGAATTTCTTCCCGGCCTGAAGCCAATCGGATGAATTGTATAATCAATTCCTGGACATATGTCAAATAAATTTGTCCCATATAAAATAACTGAAAACAATTAAAAAACACCCAAATCAACGCTAATAACTAGGGATGATCCGATCTCGTGATCGGAAATCGGGCCCGATCACAAGATCGCGGACTCGATCGGAATCGGACGTTAGCTCCCGATCAGGACTCGGATATATATATTTATTTATTTATTTGAAAGGATAAAACCCCTTGAGATGACATATATATTGTCGTGACTTTTTTATCAGATCTGGAGTTACGCTGTGGAGTGAGACCTCTCTACTGCAGACAGAGATGGTAATGCGTGCAGCATGACATCACTTCCTGTGACTATTGGTTGAATGCTGGCTAAACACGTTAGCAGCTTGAAGCTGTCTGCTCCGTGTAAGTATTCTGAAGTGGAGGACAAAAACCTGCCAATTGATCTGCTGTTCATTTTATTTTAAATATTGGTATTTAATATTTTCTGTTGCACTAGTCCAAGTCCAAAGTGAAAAAAGTATTTTATTTATAAGTTGAATGTTCAAGCTACGCCACAGAAGTGCTCTGTTTAAGAGTTAAATTTTGAAATAAGATGATTAAAATAAAAAAATCAGGGAAATCCTGGATCCTGGATCTGAGTCCCAATCCGTATCAGATGACTCGGACTTGGGGGGCAAAAACCTGATGGAGACATCCCTGCTAATAACTGTCATGGTTACTTATACTCGTTTTCCCCTGCTCAGCTGTTCCTGTTTTCTGCGGAGATTGCCACTCTGACTGCAGAAGGTGAGATTGGCTGTTTTGATCTGGACACACATGATCCTCATTCCCTTCTTTACCTGCTCCATAAATCTCCTCTTCACCATCACGCTCATGCCAGATAATACCTTCCGCTTTCCACAAGCCCATGATCCCCTGCTCTGTGATTTTGCTTGCAGGTTTGATAAATTATTTGTATTTCTGTAGCTGAGAATGTGAATATATTTATTAGAATGTTAGAGTACAAGTACAGTCACAGTACATGTATTATAGTACATGTGTATTCTTGTTCTCATTTTAGTTTTGGACTCCAGCCAGTCTTCGCTCGTCTTTGGCTTCTATGAGATTACTTGTGCTGCTAGTTGTATTTTTGGCTGTGATTTTTTTGGTGACTGTTTTCCGGACTCCAGTCAGTTCCGTGCCGTGTTTTGTGTTTGTATTTTTGGATTCCTGAGTAAAGATGATTATTTCAGCATTTTGGGGTTCCATCTGTTAGTCTATGACCTGACAATAACAATGGAAAAACGTTTTTAATTGCTATATAGACACACACAAAATGATATAATAAATTATATTATTGTAATATAAAATGTGGTTTTATTATGAGATTATCTTTGAGGCAGACGGTAGCGGCTGTATCCTCTGTAAATACGTAATACGTAAACAATGCATTAAGACATTTAAACATGGTAAACACACCCTCTTTTTTGCAAGAATAAAAGAGGCACCGCTGCAAGACAAACTCAATATTTGTTCAATTTCTCAGCTCGACTCATGACTTCATTTCATTTCTTTGAAGCTAGTCCAATTTAATGAGCAAAAAGATGTACATCTCATTGCCAGTGCTCAATCTGTGCTCACTGTACTGCATATCTGACCAAGCAGCGGCCAGATCCACCATCGATGCTCTATGCAGTGTATCTGCTGATGAATGGCTGGATTTAGACTTGTACTTGGGACAGAATAAGATTCCTACTGCTGCAGCCAGTTTAGGTGTTTGCAGGAAAATACACAAAATGTAGACTGTGAATACTTAAACACTACAATAGTAGCTAACATTTATTTTGCCTAAGTGAAGAAAAGACACTTGAAGAACAATACTGTGCAAAACTTGGCCAGTAAGTGTCTTGCGGAGCCACTGATCACTTTCTCAGCATCTGGATGAAGGATGAGGGAGCGGCATCGATTGACGCTTTAAGTCCTCTGTCCTGTGGAGAGGACATGGTCTCACCCAGGAACTGCCTGAATGTTTAAATGTTTGAGCACGCATTGTTGTTTCTGTGCTGCCTTTGGGAAAACTTCAGGTAACTTGTATATTAAGCAAAAGGCTGAGCTTAATATTCCATTTGTATTTATCCTCTTTGAACCTAGAAATTGCAACATTTTCGAATGCGAATTGAACTGTTATCATTAATGCTGTTAACAACGAAAGATAAAACGTAAATTGTAGAAAGCAGTTGATGTGTCAATTGGCACATACAGTAAGGAAGGAAAGCAGATGAGATTCAGGTTCAAATGGAAGTTGAGCCACTGACAAAGTTTTGCAAATTAAATGATCGAATAATCATTTGTGCATGTAACACTTATACAGAAACAAAAAAGCATTCCAAGTTGAGCATCAGATTTGAAGCACTTCTCTTGGAGTACGGCTTAAATTTAACGCACAAGTCATTATTTCAAGAGCTAATTTAACCTATTAGAGACATACCAGGTATTACATTGAACATTAGGTTGTGTGTCCATACCATGCTAGCAGTGAAGTAGGCAGGAATAGTTGACTCGTTTGACAGGAGCAGGACTCGAGTACTGTCGATCAAAACCTGGATTGGGCCAAAGTCCAGTCTTTGGATCGGAACACAGACTACCGGTCCCTGTCCGGTACATGACAAGACTGCCTCCTGGAACACAGAAATATAAGCTGACATGCATGAGTTTAATGTATGGAATATCTAAATGCACATCCAGACTCAGGGGGGTTCACCCCCTAGGACCCCCAGGTCAGGACTGGCCCGCCACAAGGTCCAATACGACCTCAATTCGGACAGCCAAATAAAGCACACTTGTTTATTGCATTTATAACATCAACTTGATAAGAACACTGACTTCAATGATGTTGCTCAACCGACCACATTCATTTATGTGTTGGTGAGACTCAGATTGTCACTGAGGGGTTCGTACAGTTGATGCCTGTGATGGTCACAATGACCAATAGGATCAGAGTGAACTGGGTCGGTGCTGGTGGTCCGGCTAACGATGGCGCACCGTCAGTGATTGGGACAAAAGGAGGTGTAAAAATAATTCGGACAAAGTACGGGCAGCAACTTGTGGACATGATTTTTACACTGTGTGACATTTCGCTGTGTTTTGCATTGTGTTGCAAGTCGCTAAACATGGAGCACAACATGGCGTTGGTTGTCTGAACTATTCATTTCATCCATGCCAGGGGCCTGAATCGCTGTTAGTTTGGCAGCCTTCTCTGTAATAAAGACATTCCCCACAGCCTGCCAAAAAACATCAACGTGAGACGGTTAATCCCAGGTGCCCTGCCGAGGTGGTCCTTTGATCCACAGGGGGAAATCGGAGAGAGGAAAAAAAGGTAAAACACTGACAGCACTAAAATCTCCACAGTGACTGCAGGAACTTGCATTTATGGCTGGTATTACGAAGCACTTAAATAATCTGAACAAAATGTCGTGTTGGTGAAAAACCGTTGTTACACAGTATTATGACAGTACTTCTGACCTGCATAACGACATCCATCTTGAAATGATTGCCTTGCAATGTGGATAAAGTTGCCTTGGTGGGCTTGGGCTCATTTAATAGGTACCTCATGCCAGGGTACCCCAAATTAACAGCGATGGCTGCAAAGGCTTTGTGCATGTTTGGGACTCCCTGCATTTGTGAGACAGTTTTTTCTGCGCTGAACATTCATGAACAAACAGACATCCTACAAGGGGCCCCTCGAAACGATCACACACAGGCATATATGTATAGAGGCCTCATGGCACGCGGAGAGGGCATACGGTGAAGGTGCACCTGGAGCCATGGGGGGGGGGGGCTGTGCCTTGCTCAAGAGCACCTCGGTGGATATTTCAATAAATGTTAACATCTTAATAATATAGATACTTCTTTGCACCAAAACAAAGACATACATTTAGAAATCTAGTTATGTATAGATTGTAATACTATTGTACTAATCTGAGATCAGATTGTGCTGTTTCTTCCCGCCTGAAGCAAAATGATAGCCCTGGTCTAAATGTTGGCTCTGAGAAGCTCACACAGAGCCTTCCACTCACCAAGGGTGGCTTGAGACGACCAAACACATGAATGCGCAGAGTTTGATGCAGTTCTCCAAGTTCCTTTGGCAGCAAAAACACCGGAATCTCCACTGAACTCTGAGGATAAATCACTCCTGTTGGTGTGGAACATCCACAACGCAGGGAGGAACTCTCCTCTTGCTCCTGAAACAGATCAGAGGGATGATATGGACTGAAGGCATCGTAACTCTGCTTCTATCATAAATATAGACTCTCACACACACACTAAACTGCTATCATCGAGTTAACCTCGTCAAGCACGGCGTAGCAGGCAGGCACTTTGCTGCTGTTGATAAGTCGCAGGCTCCGTTCATATTTCTGATCAAGGAAACACTTCTCAAAGTCCAACAACGGAGTCTCCACCACAATATCAGGAGCAATACACCTAATCACAAAGAGAAGAGGTGAAAAGATGAGAACGTTAACAGAATAAGAGCAGTAAAAGATCTGCCTCATGCCAGAGTTGCAGTCTATTTATTAGAAGTGACATTAAGAGTCTATTGCACTTTTCAGAGTCATGGTGACACTTTCCATTCCAAAATATTGTAGTCCAAATAAGGTAATAACATTCACAAATGTTCATGATTAAAAAGAATTAATGTTCCACCAATATATCGTCTCCCGTATGGATGTTCATCCGGACACCCAGCAGACGTTACTGCAAGAAAATAAATGAACTTTGCCTCGCGATAAATGGTAAGATGAACCTTTTTTAATTGAATGCATCTTTTTTTATAACTGACACTCATTTGAGAGGAATAGTTGATATTTCATTTGACTAGGACAGAGGGATGGGGATGATTTATTTCTGTTCATCGCGTTTTTAAGAAGCATCGTTTCAAAAGGGAAAAGATCAAGCGCCATGGCAAAGGCTGTCTCCTGTAAGGAGCAAGGTAACAACTGACCCATTGATGTGTTCAGGGCCTAAACTGGCGAACATAATGGCACAACTTTACTGGCCTAACTCAAATGAATATCTGTGCATAGTACAGAATGCTGCACAAATGTTCACAAATGTAAATGTGCCTAACCTGGCATTGATAGGCAGAGTCGTGATCCGCTCCCCAACGCCTTCGATATCGATGGCCAGGGCATTCCTGTAAGTCCCGGCTGTGTTGGCACACAGAGTCACCTGTAAACACAAAGCACACACACAGTCCAGTTCATTGGTTTGAAACGGCAGCCACAAACGCTCCATCTGGCACAGTCGCACGGATGAGGGGAGGACTCTTTGGAATGAAGAAAATAGAAGCATTTTATGTGAGGAGCCTCACTGCCTAACACGAATGAGGCCGCAGAGGACCTGAATTAGCCCGAAAGTATTCGGAGCCTGATTGTACGTGTGCTTCGTTCAGTAACAGGGTTCCTCTTCTGAAATGTAAATACATCCAAAGTCGGTGGTGACTTGAGGGACATCTAGTTACAACACTCCCTGTGCAACAACCTCCAGTGAAGCAACAAGGAACTGCAAATGCCCTCAAGGATTACTCTCATGTCATATGGAACAGAAACAGGAGAGAGCCTTCAGGTTCCAATTTTCTAACACTCAGCAAGAAAGTTGACAGAAATGTCAGCACAGATCTGGAGGGTGAAGCTCCAGTATTTTGTTTTTAATGTGGTGAGATGCTCTTTCTTGCTGTTATTTCTAAAGATAAAATCCATAATCCTCATGTCTTCACCTAGTATTTCTGGTGTTGATAGATATAACTCTGTACAGTGTGGATCTAGATGACAATCTGCATCTGGTGGATTACACATTTGTTTATTGGGACATATCTGGATTAGTTTTGTATTGCTGTATTGTAGCACATGAGGTGAGTGACTGACAGTTCTATGAATGCATTACTAACTTATTAACCACATAATTCTGGCCATAGTGCACCTTAATTGTGACATCTGACAAATAAGGCAAAGTGCCTGAAGAAGGGCTGATGGTGAACTCCGCAGGCCGTCCAGCACCAACTGGATGGTTGTTTCTGGACAATAGATCCCGCCAAGTTGCACTGGGAGAGCCCGACCCATCATTTAGGGCACGTAGGTTAAAGGTCATAGGCACATAGGAGGTGTTGGACAGGGAACATATCACTGTTCTTGAAAAACCTGGAAAAAGAGAGAGAGAAGGAAAGAAATCAGGAATGAGAAAATCTGGAATCAATAAGATCTTAAAGAAGAGACTGAAGTGCAAGATGCTCAACTGAATTTTGGTATTCTCTGAAGTATATGTTACGTACCTTTAGAAAAATGAGGTATGAATGAGGTACAACCACCTAATTTACTCACCGAAACCTACATCTCCAAAATCCAACTCTGAAACATTGAACTGGAAAGTTGGACCAATGACCCGTCCCCTGAAAGAAGAGAGAAGGACATAAAAGCCCTGAAACTTCAACAGCATGTTAATACTACTGACTTGTTGTAACTCAGAGTGCCAGCCTCTGCCAAGGCAGCTCAACCCCCCCTTTGCTATTTCCCCGTGTAATAGCAACAGTTTCAAACATGATGCATAACAAAGTGATTATCAGTGGGTCTGGAAAAAATTTAATCATTCTGGATTTTCAGATCTTGAATTCTTGGATCCAGATCAGACTGTTAAGTATAATAGATCTCGTGACGATGAGCAATCTTTGAATTGCAGTGGTCAAGGATCCGAGAAAGGATTCTAGATAAAGATGATCCTGACCACCTCTCAAATCTAATTGATTTTTTTCCATCCATCCATTTTCTTGTAGACGACCTCAATTGCCTCGTCTACAGCTACGTTATCCTCTTTGCGGATCACTGGATCACGGGTATAGTCACCCATCCCAGCTGACTGCGGGTGAGAGGTGGGATGCACCCCGGATGAGTCACCAACGCATCGCGGGACGAGATTGTTTCTCTGCAACAAAATCTCTTTAGAACTTGCTGCGTAATCATGCTAACAGACACACCCGGAGACAGAAAAAGCAACTGAATTTGGTAAAAACGTGACACTCTTTGTGAAGGTGCATGAGTACAACGAGTGGCGTAATGGGTAGCACTGTTGCCTCACAAGAAGAAGGTTACCGGGCTCGAATCCCATCTGTGGAGTTTGCACGTTCTCCCAGTGGGTTTTCTCCGGTTTCACCTAAAACATGCCATTCAGGTGAACTGAATACTTAAATTGTCCGTAGTGCGTGAGTGGTTGTCTGTCTATGAGTGAACCCCCGCGATGCACTGGTGACGCATCCGGGGAGTACCCCGGCTCTCACCCATAGCAAGGTGGGATAGGCTCCAACAACTCCCGGGAGTTGTTAAAACAAGAGACAATCAGAGATTGCAGACTCCGCCTCCAATAGACTATTGGATCTTGTGAGACAGTAAACAGGGCTTCCGGATCAGAGGGGCCAAACCTGCGCTAGCTTGCTGCTACGGAACGGGAATTTATACAACTACAACTGTAACATATACGAAACTAGAATGAACTATGAGTGTGCACACCAAATTTGAAGTCTCTAGCTCCAAAATTGAGGTCAGGATGTACTCCTGAAAAATGCCGATTTTAGAACGAAAATTAGCTCTCAGATCCGGATTGTGATCCGGATCCGGCCGAAATTAGTCATGGTCATAGACCTTTAAGGAGTACTTGTGTGATTTTTTTTCAGATCCATACCGCCATGCGTTTTGAAGAAATTAAGAAAAATGAAAAATGTCAAAAAGTGCCCTATCTCGCAATGTTAAAGAATCCTTTAAAAAATTCTAGAATCTGGATCCAGATCCGGATCAACTCCATTCTCGGGGAGGACCGAGCCACGGACAGAACCTTGCTTTTGTAAAAGTTTCAAGTCGATTGGGTTACTAGTTTTTGAGTTATGCATGTGGACAGACAAACAGACCCAATTGCAATACCCTCGCCTCCCCTTCGGCGAGGGTAAAAATTGGATGGACACCTCAACCACTTAAAAGGGAGAAATTTATATAAGTTCACCTGAAAGTCAATGTAAGTGGTTCATGCCGTCCTGTCACAGACAGCAGCAAGTTCTCTGAGAAACTTCCCAAGATGCGACTGTGAAAGGTGACTTCCACAGTCCGGCTGGTCCCAGAGGGAACGACACCAAGCTCAGGACTCAAAGAGAAACAGCGGCCGAAGGTTGTGTCAGGGCTCGACAGCTTGAAAGGAGCATCGATCAGTCCTTTGTTGGACAGTTCAACCTGCAAGGGAGAAGCATGTACTGATTAAATACTCACGTTTCAGTCAGCAAGTCATACACGGGTTCTGCATGTACTGTTTAGAAATATTATGGACTTGCGTGAAAAATTACAATGCAAATACTACTCTGGTATTTGTATTTTTCACATAACTGCATTGCCGTTATTCAAAGTCAGCGAAATGAGAGGAAGCTAAGAGTTGTTCCAATGGCAATAGTTTTCTACTTAAAATGTATGAGTTGTTACCTAAAAAGGATTTCGGTTGAGGCTATAGAATAGAATTGATCTATTTACCACAAAATGTAAACAAAGAGTGAAAACTTCCTCTGAGACTCAAAGAAGTATCAGTCATGTGAAAGCTTTGAGAGAGAAATGATGACACAGGACTGAACTCGCAGCTCGACAGAAACTGTGAGCTCCCCCTATTTCTAGTGTTTTCTCACACAACTTACTTCATAGCTGTATTTGTCACCAACGAATACATTTTTCAGGTCCATCAGGTTAAAATTGAGCTGAAGGTCAGGTCCCATGCCCTCACCCTTTATCGTGAGAGGTAATCGAGACTCACAGCCTGAGAACAGAGGCAGACAGAAAAGCAGCACATTTAAAGACACAGGAACAAATTAAATATGAACCGATCTTACGATTTCATGCAGGTGAACTGAAGAGGTTCACCTGCAGCAAGACATGCCACTAAAAGCCTCTTGCTGCATTATGGGAACTAAATTATTGGTTATGATTTTTTAAATAGGCACTGACCTGCAATATCACAGTAGATGGTTTGTTGGTACATTTTGGCCTCCTCAGGCTTGAAGACTACGGTGAACTGCGCTGCGATGTTGGGCCATATTTCTCCCTCCTGTACCACGTACAGATAAAAAGAAAGACAGATAAATCTAATGGATTGCTTTTTGGATCATACCCTGCCTCTCCAAATAAATGAATGAAAATCTGTTGCTATCTCTTTGAGTAATCCTGCTAAAAGACAAAGAGACGGACAGACAGATCTAATCCATCAGCCAGAAAAACACAGCAAATATGATCTCTCACATGGAAACAAACAGACGAGACTGGGGACCCTGTAGGGTGTGTGTGTGTGTGTGAGAGCTGTATTTCTCCTAGGCGCTAGGCTGAGCTGACTCGACTCGACACCGGCAGGAACGGGTCAGGCTACCTGAAGCGTCCCTGGGCAGAGAAGCCCCGACAGTGGCCCTCTTGTCAATGTACCGTCAGGCTGGATTAATTTGTAATCCACTGAGCCACATATGGATTCTTGAGACGGATCAAATCATGGATTCAAAGGAAACACATTAGATTCTTATTTTTGTTTTCACTGTTGCTGGAGAGCATAAGTGGTACACGAGGTGAGAAGTGCCCTATAGTCTACGGAGACAAGAATCCAGAACGCTCGGACAATACATAAGTATATTTTCCCACACTACATTAATTAAGAGTATTAAATAAGAAATATTTTCACCACTGCAACAATCATATAATATTCCAAAGCGAGGCTGAGGGCAGACAATAATTTGGTCAAGAGACACTGGGAAAGAGGGAGAGGAAGTAAGCCTACCGCTGGTTCCATCGTTACGCAGTTTTGTGACAGAACCAGGCGGTGATCCTGCAGAGCCCGGCTCCGTTGCTCCTGTAGTGCTTTGGACAGCCCCGTGACACCAAGGACAGCTGCTGGGTCAGCCTCACACTGAAAAAGCAATCGTTCCCTGTCCATCTCCAGGGGCTGGAGCACTGAGCTCTCCCTAGAGGCAGGCAGGGAAGAAGGGCAGGTTGAAGGGGAAAAGTAGAGTTAGATAGAAGGAAAGTGACGGACGGCTGCGCTGCTTCTGGCGCCGCATGAAGTAAAGCAGGAGGTGGAGGAGGATTGTTCCAGCGCAGGACGCACTAAAATACCCACATAATACTTTGTTTGCACACATGCATACCTCAGGAAGCTCAGAGCCTCCTCCTGCAGGCTGGGCCATGTGGTCCAAAAGTACTGAAGAGGGACATCGCCCTTGTTGATAAGGGACACTGTGGAAGTGCTGGCCAATGAAATGCAAGTCTTCTTCAGCAGGACAGAGTGAGACTCAAGAAGCACGTTCACTTCCTTACAAGCCCCGGACAACTTGATGTAGACATCTTCACCTAGAAACAGCGAAACAGCGAAACAGCAGAGCAGCGGCTGAGTGAGGAAACAGTTTGTAGGGTCATCGCAACAACAACAATCATAATAATGCATCGGTTTTAAGACGCTTTGCATTGCGCGTTATTCATTCACGCCATACTTGGTGGTGGCGGAGCTACTATTGTAGCCACAGCTGCCCTGGGGCAGATACAACTGCCCTGGGGCAGACTGACAGAAGCGAGGCTGCCATTTTGGGCCACCGGCCCTCCTGAGTCTGACCACCACTACATTCACACAGGTAATATGGGTGAAGTGTCTTGTCCAAGGACACAACAACAGTGTACACATGTGCCGGAGCCGGGAATCGAACCGTCAACTAATCAATCATTGGACGACCCACGCAACCACCTGCGCCACCGTCTTATTATATGTGATTCTGTCTGTCTGTCGTTCTTCCATGCTGGTATTAAGCTAATTTTCCATCACCACTGAGTCTTCTTAGATTCATGGACTTAATCAGAGTCATCAGCCGTCGCCACCACTGGCGATTGGACTACAATGGAGGGATTTGGCTGGCTCCTCTTCAGGGCAGATACCCAACAATCTCCCTGAAGGGCCCAAGTGCCAAAGATCTTCTGACAGGCTAATTATCGGATCAATCCTGATTGAACTATTTGTTTATCAGGCAAGATGACTTTTTAATTATAATATCACCCTCCATGTGTAATGCAGGGATGAACCACACACACACTGATGGAGTACTGTACACACGAACCCCAACAGGGCACTGCAAAACAACATTCTATGCATGCAGGAGCCACTGCTGCTCCTCTGGGAGCCTCAGAGGAGAAAGTCACATCAGAGTCAAGGACATACGGCAACTTCTACCCCTGAAGGATTGTATTTGGATAAGAAGCAGGATCTCAAAGCAAAATATATATGCATCAAAATAATACTACCACCTTTTTGTTTTCAATTGGTTAATGTGCATGTCGGGATAAATATGAAAGGTTTATTTTAGAACGAACTAGACTCAGGAATATTTCCCTGTATGACTCCAGAGAATTTTAAAGCATGGCTCTTAGAGAGGAAGTTCAAAACCACAAACCACGGGACAAAACGTCCTTAATGGTTAATAGGAACATTGAGACATTTTGTGTTGCCAATGTTCAAATATCCAACAATGAATTAAATTGCAACAATAAACAGCAAAAAACAAGGTTTGTGTAAAACTGGGGACTTCCCGATCAGGTTTGTTTGCTATCCATCGGTAGCTATCCATCGGTAGCTAACGTCCGAGTCCGATCGGGTCCGATGAACAGATGAACTGTTGAGTCTGACCTCTGACCTCTGAGGCTTAATTTAAGGGGGAGTTGAATGCAACACAGTGCAGAAATTCTAGTTTCCTGGGGTTTGATTTAATACCAAAATACAAACAACCAGGAGAAAATCTCAGAGAAAAGATGAGCTCAGCATAAAATCAAGCAAATGATATGTAATCCCATCAGGATGATTGTCTCGCTCATTGCAGCCTGACCTAGAGAACCTTTAATCCATCTTTGTCTGGATTAGAACACAAGCAAAGTGTATTAATGTGGCCCTGGGGTAACCTCATTTCTCACCAACATGAGCGTGATATATTAAGCTTTTACATGCATTCACAGCAAACTGACCTCTGCTGTGTTTGAGACTGCACAGAATGAAGGTTGGTTGCATTCATGCAACTACCCTGCAGGCTCCGCAGTGAAAACGCAATTCAAAGAATGTGTTGCTTCCAAAATGCCAATTATCAATGAGGTTTCCAAAGAAAGGAGCAACAACTGGCAGAGTTCCCCATCCGTGCCAGGTCTGTGCTTTCACTCTGCGAGGAAGATTACCGACGTCGGATGGAGGAGACAGAAAAGAAAGCGTTCGAGAAGAAGATGAGTGACAGACGGAAATGAGGGAGAGGGACAGAAGAACCGGGGATGCAGAGAGAAAAGCAATTATCTCCTAACATCTGAACGCTGCGGCGGCAGCTGACAGGCAGGGAGAACTGCAATTTATTGCTGAGCTTTCATCATCGCATCATCACCTACCACACGCACACACACACACACACACACACACACACACACACACACACACACACACACACACAGACAGCTGGCTTTCTTTTCCCATAATTCCTCTGTACACGAGGAGAGCTCAGCGAGCTTTGATTGTGGGAGTGCTGCAGTGTGTGTCTGTGTGTGTGTCTGTGTGTGTGTCTGTTTGTGTGCAGCTACATCCTGTCTGTGTTAATGCTTGTTTGTTGATGTTTGTTTTATGAATGCTGTGAATGTGCCGTGAGTCCCTCCGTGATATGGCGGACAAAGCAGACGCCTCAGCGCTCCCTAAACGCCGTCCGTCTTTCCATCACGGAGGAGACATGGACATGTTGACACTGGACAGTTGCTGCAGTCTTCATTCACCTTTTGTCCATAATAACAGTGTTCAAACACCCTGGTTCAAAAAAGTTAGATGTCAAAAGCAATTCCTTTTGAAGCTACTCCAGCTTTTAATTTGAATGGGAAACAATGCTTTTTGCAGCGTCTGCAGGTACCGGTGTGCATGCTAATGACACGCACACACACACACACACACACACACACACACACACACGACACAAACACACTGTCTACAAACGATGGCTCTTCAGCAGGGGGAAGGCTTTAGCAGAATACTGACCTGAAACATACATGAGCATGAGGGAGACAGGGAAAGGTGCTAAACTAAAAATGATGGTCTCTTGATGGGCTGGAAGTGGTGTTCTGGACCTGGCCCAGTCCTCCCATTATAAAAGCTTCATGCTGCAAGATCGGCCTATTAACATAGACAACGTGCCCCCCAGTTTCTTTAAGGTGCTGCACACTGGGGGAAAATAAAAAGCATTTATCCAGGGACGTACATTAACTACAGAGCCAGAGGTCGAGTAGAGGGCAACACACACACATTGAATGGTCTCCTTAATGGAATAACAATAAATACAATTATGTTCCAACTCCAGAACAGCTGAGCTCTCGTCCACTATTATCCAATCATGAACTAACTTTGTGTTGGCTGAGCTCCAGAGCTACAACCGATGACAGATAGGACACGATGGAATATCCATCCAGGTGATGCACAGCTAGCAGGAGTGGATTCTTTATTTTATTTTTACTGTGTATGTTTCATAACGGAACCGTTATTAACCGTACGTTTTGTAGTTGTTAACAACGTGCACGGGGATTTTCGACTTGGGAATCTTTTCTGGCGCAGAGGAGCTGAAATTAGCTTTATAGGAGACTTTGATGTGGAAGAGTCAGGCCTTTGATTGAAGTGCTCTCACAGTTAATAATCCCTGCCTGCCATGTTGGCTTTGACTATTTTTAGCTACAAATAATTAACATATAAAATGTGGGACCAATTGCTTTCTTTTTTCTCGCCATATAAAAACCTCTCTTCACAATTTTGTATTTTTCTAAATTATGCAGGATGAAAAACTTCCTTACAACTTCCATCTGATGTTAACACTCGGTCTACCAGAATGGCCATAGATGTAAATTTGACTGCTCGGACATTTGTATATAATCTGGATTATTGTTATCACGATATAATAAAAAATAGGTGGAATAGGTAAAAAAAAAAACATCAGGATACTAAATGAAAACTATAATGTTTGAGTGTTTATTTATTTAATTAACACAACATAACGTCTCTGCAATGACGCATGCCAACTCCACCTGCAGCAATTATCTCTTAGAAATAAATACAAATGTATCCTGCTTTCAAAACAGGTTGGTCTCATCGTTAGACCTTAACGGTGATAATTATTAACTATTATGAACATTTAAAACAGGTTGGTCTCATCGTTAGACCTTAACGGTGATAATTATTAACTATTATTAACATTTAAAACAGGTTGGTCTCATCATTAGACCTTAACGGTGATAATTATTAACTATTATGAACATTTAAAACAGGTTGGTCTCATCGTTAGACCTTAACGGTGATAATTATTAACTATTATGAACATTTAAAACAGGTTGGTCTCATCATTAGACCTTAACGGTGATAATTATTAACTATTATGAACATTTAAAACAGGTTGGTCTCATCATTAGACCTTAACGGTGATAATTATTAACTATTATGAACATTTAAAACAGGTTGGTCTCATCGTTAGACCTTAACGGTGATAATTATTAACTATTATGAACATTTAAAACAGGTTGGTCTCATCATTAGACCTTAACGGTGATAATTATTAACTATTATGAACATTTAAAACAGGTTGGTCTCATCGTTAGACCTTAACGGTGATAATTATTAACTATTATGAACATTTAAAACAGGTTGGTCTCATCATTAGACCTTAACGGTGATAATTATTAACTATTATGAACATTTAAAACAGGTTGGTCTCATCGTTAGACCTTAACGGTGATAATTATTAACTATTATGAACATTTAAAACAGGTTGGTCTCATCGTTAGACCTTAACGGTGATAATTATTAACTATTATGAACATTTAAAACAGGTTGGTCTCATCGTTAGACCTTAACGGTGATAATTATTAACTATTATGAACATTTAAAACAGGTTGGTCTCATCGTTAGACCTTAACGGTGATAATTATTAACTATTATGAACATTTAAAACAGGTTGGTCTCATCGTTAGACCTTAACGGTGATAATTATTAACTATTATGAACATTCCAAAATGCTGTGAGGGCGGCCAGCCAACTGAAGACACTCTGCTGTTGCGATGACAATTGGTTTTGCTTATGGCTCACAATCACTCGCAGTGAACACAGGTATCCTGCCCCCCCCCCCCCCCCCCCCCCATGTGCAGCTCCCACCCACCACACGTCTTTTGTTTGCTAGGGAGCATCTCTAAAATGATTCCTGAATCACTCAGAAGCTTGAAGCTTCTTCCAAACACCAAGAGACATCACTCTCTGAACCTGCTCCTCCGTCAGAGTCTTCCTCACCAAGGCGCTGAAGCAAGGCTAAAGGCTAAAGGCTAAAGCCTCCATGACTTTAATTGTCTCTTTACTTGTCATTTTTGCCTCTTTTGGGTTTAGAGTGAAGCTATAATTCGGTTTTAGCTTCACAGAGCCTAAAAACAAACAGACAATAGAGCAGGAGAAAGAGCAGGACAATGTAGCATGTCCTGTAAAAAGCATGCGGGCAATCTGACTGCTATGGTCATTCGAGGTAGTAATAAAACAATGTTATAATAATATATACACACATTTAGGAAAAGTCAGGATCCTATTGGTACAGTTTTTTTTAACCAAGTTATGGCATTGCAAATTTTGAAAGCAGTCAAAATGACTGTCTTGGTAGTTCTAGTGTTAAATGTTCCCAACCATAAACATGATAAAAATACACAATTTTACTAACCTCTCTGATAATTCTTGTATGTGTTATAAAACATAGTGAGCTGAAAACAAATTAAAATAAATTAAGCCCAAGTGAAATGATCAGCAACATTTTCCTGTTACTTCTAATTGATCCCAACAGGAGAATCGAAGCGCTCCGTCTTTTGCCTTTGATGTTACGGAGTTTGGCTATTTGCACAAGCAACAAAGGCTACCCTATAAACACGTGTGATTACTGAGTAACAGAAAACAGTATGGCAAAAGGGTGGCTTAACAAGTCGGCTCACAAACAAGCACATTCATCATGCATGGCAAATACTCTGGAAAGTAAAGATGGTAACGGAGCTGCCATTTAAACAAGCGTTTTGTGTATTTTAGTGTGTAAATAGTTTTGACTAGTGATTTGAGAAATGTGGAGTCAGTCTGTCCCAAAAAACGCAGAGATGCAGAGACAGCAGTGGGTCAGTGTACGAGTCCGGAGAAGGCTGAGGCAGAGCAGGAGGGTATATTCGGTCTCCCACAGAATGTACGATACCCCCATCTGCCTATATGGGATTAAAGCACTTATATTGTCCTTCATTTTGATAAATATTCGTTCCACATTTAGTCTGTCCAACAGTGCTACCTGAGAACTGACACCTGGTAGTATTCTGGGTTTGATTCTTGCACACTGGCCAGAAGGCGAACCATACAGAGCTTTACAGAACTGATGTTTGACTGGATGGTAATCAGTCCTTTAGATCCAGGCAGGTCGAGGAAGGCTGACCGGATCCAGTGTGTCAGAAGCCCCGATGCTCGAGTTTCTGTTCAATTATTCTTAGACCTCTTTCAGAATATTCGGCCCTTCTTTCCTACAATCAAGTCCTCCTCTTGAAATAGGGTAACTGTGCCATCGTCCTTGCTGTAAGGTGATTGGTCAACTACAGCAAGGTCAACTCAGCCCTGCTCCCATGTTGAACATGCATCAGGCTCCTGTATGCAGTACAGAGGAGTCCAACAGTTCTTCAGTAGAGACAGGCCTCCTTTTTCCAGGCAGCAGCAAGTGCTTCGCTTGTTGACAGGGAGAAATCCTGCTTTGGAGCCAGCCATTTTCAGCTCAGCTATACGCTGACTGCCCCACTTTTTGTGTATTTTTCCTGATTTTCCCAGCCCCACAGAATATTCTTTACTATAGGATTATGCGAACACCGAACCAAGCAAATTAAAATGAAAGTTTCTTCTTTCATTAGAACAAAAGGAGTGTGTTCCTACCATGTTTCAGTCGGGAGTTATTGGCCGTCAGGGTCGGCAGTGAAAGTTTGGGTTTCAAAAAACGCCTATAGGACGTCACTGGCAAAGAGTTAATGGGTATAAAATCAAGCAAGGCTTTTCAGGTGAAAGTTTGGGTTTCAAAAAACGCCTATAGGACGTCACTGGCAAAGAGTTAATGGGTATAAAATCAAGCAAGGCTTTTCAGGTGAAAGTTTGGGTTTCAAAAAACGCCTATAGGACGTCACTGGCAAAGAGTTAATGGGTATAAAATCAAGCAAGGCTTTTCAGGTGAAAGTTTGGGTTTCAAAAAACGCCTATAGGACGTCACTGGCAAAGAGTTAATGGGTATAAAATCAAGCAAGGCTTTTCAGGTGAATGAGCGATGCTTGCCGACCAACCGTCATCATCCAAAACGAGTGGCTCTGAGGAAATCACAGTAGCTCTTGGTGTGTGTGTGTGTTCAGGGTCACATTGCTGCTGAAAGAGAATCTCATTACGGCGTTTACTTCAGTGAATAGGATAAACACTGTCATCCTTTCAGCTCCTATTCATTTCTGTAGATGTTTGAAAAAATGTCTCTCCTCTTATCTGTGTATCGGGGACTTTCGTTTATGATTTATGCGTTAGCCAAATGTAATAATACAAGTAATTGATGATTTTTGAGTTATGTTGCAGGCAAAACATGTTAAACGATGGAGAGAGAGATTGACAGCTGTGCTCCTGGATTTCTCTAACCTGTGTCATAGTGCAGAACAAGGTCTTGGTTGTGGTCTCCCAAGGTCATGGCTTTAAAGGTGACTGTCACCTGCATGCTCTCTCCAACCTCAAGGCTTCCAGAGCAGGGCGTCACTGAGAACGGCCTGGAACACAGGAGAACAGAATATCAGAAGGTTGCAATAAACAACATTAGAACACATGAGGGTGATTCTTTACTAATAATATCTAGCAATTTGAGTTGCTTGTGTGTGTAGCAGCATATGAGGTTTGATATTATTTTTAATATCTAATAAAAATAAACGTATTATAGGTCCTATAGTTACACAAGATCTAGATACATAGAAAACACTTCAGTACTGAGTAATTCATTTTACTGACCACATTTGACCCATTTCATCCAGTTAATGAAGCAACAACATGCATAAGGAGAAACTGCACACCAGGGTTATTATAGTTAACGAAAACTAACGAAAAAACGAAAACTAGAATTGAAAAAACATTTTCGTTAACTGAACTAAATAAAAACTAAAATTAAAAGAGAAAACTAAAACTAACTAAAACGGTATTGTCCGTTCACAAAACTAACTAAAACTAATAAAAATTAAAGACACTAATCCCTTCGTTTTCGTCTTTATCGATTTTGAAATTGATTTATTTTGCTCGAGGAGTTTTACGTGAGCCAGCGGCTCCGTCCGGCTGTTCCCGTCACTGCTCGTTGAGACTCGGGTTGGTGACGTCACTACCGACGGAAGCCGGCAGGAAACGCCGAGCGCTCCAGCCCCATGTGGGATGTGTTTATTACGACGGAGAGAAACAAGAAAGCTAACTGCGAGATTGTAGCACGTTAGCAGCTATGCTGCGGACTGTTATATATAAAATATTATATATTGTTATATATAAAATATAAATTATTTTATGTTATCTTTTGTTGAGTTGTATTATTTTATTATTTTTTAATCCTGCGTCTGACAAATAACACAAAGTATGAAAAACTAAAACTAATAAAAACTAAATTAAACAAATAAAAACAAAACTAAAACTAATAAAAACTAACAAATCCACTCCAAAAACTAACTAAAACTAACTGAATTAGAGAAAACAAATTCAAAACTAACTAAAACGAAACTATAATTAAAAATCCAAAACTATTATAACCCTGCTGCACACACAAAGAAAGAAATCAAATCAGGTGTGGCTGATATTTGATGAATATTCTCCAGGTGAAACCATCTGATTAGTTTCAACGCTGTGGAAGTTTGAGAAAGCTGGGTTTGCTGTGCACGTTAAAAGTAGGTTGTTAATACGCAACTACTGGAATGTAGTATGATGTAATATGTAAAAGTTAAACCTCTGAAGCCGAAGTAGCTCGTTCCCCTCCTACCTGGATCTACACCGTCCACATGGGGATCTGGATCAGCACCAAAAGGTTCTAGATTGTTCTTTATACACCAACCATGAAAAGTCAAAGTGAACCGGAGTTGATTCTTGAATCCATAAATGGGTTTCAATGTTAAAATGTAATATTGTTCCTGACCTCATTCTGGATCAGAGCCAGAAGACATTTTTCATTATAGTTCGTATCGTACCCCGTTATGACTGGGATGTTTGGTGAGTGAATTAAATGCAGATTTTACAAGATAGGATTTTTTTTGGAAAAGCCTCCATTATAAGCAAATAGAATAGGAAAAAAATCTGGATTTTTGTATCCAGAGGGGTATCCAGATTGCTCTCAAAATGTAATGGTTCTAAGTTAGACCAAGACCCATCTTCAGATTTTTACTCATCAAGATCCATCCAGTAGTTTTTCCGTAATTCCGCTAACAGTCAAACAAACAGAGATCCATCCATCCATCCATCCACTTTGCGGCTCACGGGAGTTGCTGGAGCCAATCCCAGCTTGCTATGGGTGAGAGGCGGAACATAACTAAACACATTTCTCACCTCTGTGTGCTTAGTGTGAACTTTGCCGTTCTGTTTCCTATGTTTCGGACTAGGTGGGTAACCTCTGCGGACGCTTTCACAGGACACTCGGGTGAGTGGAAAGTGTCACGAAAGTCTAGTATGGCCCGAGGTCCAATGGCTCGGACAGGGACCTCAAACCGCTCTCTTTCTGTCACAAAAATCAATCTGTGGTGGTAGTCCTAAAAAAGATCAAAATAAAAGGAGTGTTAAAGACTCACTCACTGAAGATCATTTAAGATAATCAGCTTTATGTCAGTCCTGAGGGACATAAGTAATTACAGCTTCACCTCCGGGGACAATGAGTGCATGTCCCAGGAGTCATCATTGACACTATAATAATACTGCAAATGGATATTCAGATATTTCCATCTGTGAACAGTGATTTTGTTTGGACGAGCCAACTGACAGCCGTGTTGCTGGAAAGTCTGAAAGCAGATCATTTTAGTAACGCAAATTTAGAAAAAGGTTACGCTTTCATTTTGCCCTTTGTTTCTCCGGTTTCACATTCACCTTCGGTGCCAGTAAAACAGCAGACAGCAGGATGATGTAACCTAATGTCCGACCTTTAACCTTCTGATGCTGATATTCTTGATCTCAAAGTGTGCATCTGTTTGCTAAAGATGAATTTATCTGAACCAGACGTTTCTCTTCCGTCTCCAGTACCTTGTTCTCCATTGGTGTGAAGTAGACGGTGAAGGTGGCAAGCATTCCTGATGCCACCTTGCTTCCATCATTTGGACCCACCACACGGAAATATTGTGAGTCCTGAAGCTCCAGATTTAACCGCCGTGGAACCTTGACAGAAAGAAAATCAGGAATGAGTCTGTGACTGCCAGGTAACTCCCGTACTTGACTCTCTCTGGAGTACAGCAGGACAGCAGGCATGTGCTCCTCGGTCATTCTTTCACACACCTTGTCATTGTTCAGTAGATGCAGCTGCAAATGAGAGGTCTGTGCAGGAGAGAAACTCTGGAAGACCAACTCAGATGGGTACGGCTGGAAAAGCGGCTGGTCCTTCATCCAGCAGAATAAGCACATGAAAGAGTATTAAAACAAGAAATAAGCGTAGCAGGTAATATCTGGCATGCCAATGAAGATAAGTGCTTTGATTCCTGTTGTTGAGGTAACACGCACACTAAGTGTGTGTTACACTTAGTGTTCTAGGTTAGGAGTACTCCTAGATATCACTTTCAACCAGTACTAAACTTACATACAGATATTATACATTATCACACTATGTGACGCCGACTTTCTCAGGCTATTGAAAACATTCATAACATCTTTCTACCCAACTCTTTGCTGTTGTTTAACAAGACATTTCATAAAAAGGTTTTGAGAAACAATTCTCATTTGTTCTCTTGGGAAAAATTCAATGAGATCAAAACCAGTTTTATTTGTTTTTAAATAAATGGCTGAAACTGGTAGCTGGTTCACGTCGAGTACCGCCACAGATGGATAGAGGTAATCCTTGAGAATCCTAAACAGATTCTTATTCTGATTTCTCTCGAGAATTAAGTCTTCTTTTGTCAAAAAGGAAAGCATATAAAGTTATGAAGGCCCTGAGCGATCACCAGATTGTCTAATATTCACCTTCATGTGGGCCATCTTGCTTGCATCATGCAGTTCCAGGATGCGGGGTGGATGCACCTCCTTGGTGTTGGCCAGGCGCTCCTCTGTAGTTTGTAAAAGCTCCTGGCTGTAAATGGATGGAGTCACCTGCAAACACAGGAGGACAGACGTGACTTATTTCTGTCCAAGTCACCACATTAACCACTGTCACTCAGATCAGGCACACATTCGCTGCAACACGAGACGACAACATGCTGAAAGACTGACGGAACGTTGTGTGGTGAATAGCTCCGCCCCCCAATCCTTGGGCACGTCTGCAGGAAGTATCTAACTGCACTTATCTGATGTCAGGAAAGCATTTTACATGACCCACACAGCAGAGAGGGATGGTGTACATAGAATATTAACCCAACTGCTGCCAGCGAGGTGTGCAATCTAACTAGAAAAGCACTTGGAGAGCGCAGACCTCCGGCAAACAGCTCAGTCTCCCTATATTGTGATTTACACCAATAAATAATTGCTCTAGATTTATTTCATCTCTATTTTTAGATTGCTTAACCATGAAAACAAACTGGATTCACGTTGATATTATCAGTTTAGAAGTTATTCACTCTTTCAGTATAAAGTCGTTCTTCTAGATCTATAGATCCAGAGCTTTTGGAGATACAACAAATCCGTTTGTCCACTACTGATTCCACAGCGTCTCGGTGAAGGCAGCAGAATCAGAGATATTACTGGAATGGTCCAAAAACAAAATCATTTTGTTGTGAAAATTTACCCCGATTTAAACTGGATATGTTAAAGACAGAACTAGAGAATACGGGACGACATAGAACAGGAGAACCTGAAAACACTGAGGAACCAGAGAGGATGCTCTGGCAGAGAACTGTCCAGAGAGGCAGCAGCTGATCAGGTGAGACGTGTAACAGGTGCGTCAGGTTCAGTTCAACGACGCCTCCGCAGCTGTGCAGGGCAGAAACCAGCCTGCAGCAACAGTCACCATAGCAACCCTCACAAATGGGTTTGATGTCATTTAAGATTGTTCCCTGACCTCATTCTGGATCAGATCCAGAAGACAGTTTGCATGATGGTTCATATCGGACCCCTTTATGACTGGGATTTCTGGTGAGTGAATTGAATGCAGATTTTACAATATTTTTTTTTTTAAAATTCTCCATTATAAGTAAATGGGAAAATCCAGATCTGATCCAGATGAAGTGGTGAGATAGAGGCCCCCATCCTGCATGCCTGTGTCAAAGTCCATAAACATCCATCAGTAATCCACCGAGATATCGAGGAACAGATTCTGAAGCTCCATTTACTGCAATGTTACCGAAAACTCCAAAGTGATCCAGAATCCAGGCTCTAATCTGTTCCTGCAAACATTCCCCACGTTTCCTGAAAATGTAATCAATATCTGTCCAGAACCTTTTGAGTTATCTTGCTAAGAGACAGACAGACAGACAGACAACACACGAATCACGGAAGTCCACGCTATTATCAATGGATTAAAAGCTCTTTAAGGTGTAAATTATAAATATTCCTCACCCGTCTCGGTGTCTCTTCCCTGACAACGAGCTTATAATTCGCTAAAGTCGACCTCTTTTTCGAGTAAAGCTGCAAAGCTGTCATTTTCAGAGAGCTTTGAACCGTCCTGCGGAAAAAGACAGAAAGAGAAGACGACGCTGTTTACGCAGTAATTACAAACGCCGCCACCAGTTGCACTAATTACGTAGTAATTAGCGTAGCGCTACGTCTATTGCGTTCATTTACGCGATGCCGACGTGTGGGATAAACAGGCAAACTAGCACAACTTTATGAATTTTATAATACAACGCATTTTAATGACGTAAAAAATATAACCCATTAAAGCTAACTGGTGGCTAAAAACAAGTTACAAACTAAAGTGCCAGACCTTGCGTGTTTAGAGCCGTCGCAGTTCGTGCACTGTGACTTGTTGCCTAGGCAACGGACTCACGGACCTCCCAATAAACTGGCTCCTGATTGGTTCACAGCTGCCGGAAAGCTTCAAGGACCGGACAGTGGAAAGTTATTGCTTGCTTGTTTAGAGCGCATTAAATGCTTTGAGTTATTCCCACTGAACAAATTGTAAATGCATAACATAGCATTGTTTTGTGTAGTTATGGGGTATTATATTTTATATTATTATATTAAGATACATGATGGATGTATTGGGGAGGACAAAGGACAGGGTGAAGTGGAGAAGGTTGGTTTGCTGTGGCGACCCCTCACAGGACAAGCAGAAAGTGCAGTAGTAGTAGTAGTAGTAGAAGTAGAAGTAATACATAACACATCAATTACAATCATTATGCTGTCCTGATGGTTAGTAATATACTGTAGTATTATAGTTCTACTGTATTCTGCACTAAGACGCTCATCGTCGTGTATCCTCTACGGGTTTATATGATCATTATACTATATTGGGTTCAAGCGCTCTTCTCTTACAGGTTTATGATGTTGAACAGCAAAATGAATTCATTCTGTTGTCCTCAGCCATGAGTCAGCACTTTGACGTGCTGCTGGGAGAGACGCCTGATTCGGTTCCGACTCCGGCTCTCTCTGCATCAGATCATTGTGCTCTTTATTCATCCGAGTCTGTTCCTGCTGATATCGACCCCTGATTCGGTTCAGACTCCGGCTCTCTCTGCATCAGATCATTGTGCTCTTTATTCATCCGAGTCTGTTCCTGCTGATATCGACCCCTGATTCGGTTCCGACTCCGGCTCTCTCTGCATCAGATCATTGTGCTGTTTATTCATCCGAGTCTGTTCCTGCTGATATCGACCCCTGATTCGGTTCAGACTCCGGCTCTCTCTGCATCAGATTATTGTGCTGTTTATTCATCCGAGTCTGTTCCTGCTGATATCGACCCCTGATTCGGTTCCGACTCCGGCTCTCTCTGCATCAGATCATTGTGCTCTTTATTCATCCGAGTCTGTTCCTGCTGATATCGACCCCTGATTCGGTTCAGACTCCGGCTCTCTCTGCATCAGATCATTGTGCTCTTTATTCATCCGAGTCTGTTCCTGCTGATATCGACCCCTGATTCGGTTCCGACTCCGTCTCTCTCTGCATCAGATCATTGTGCTGTTTATTCATCCGAGTCTGTTCCTGCTGATATCGACCCCTGATTCGGTTCAGACTCCGGCTCTCTCTGCATCAGATCATTGTGCTGTTTATTCATCCGAGTCTGTTCCTGCTGATATCGACCCCTGATTCGGTTCAGACTCCGGCTCTCTCTGCATCAGATCATTGTGCTCTTTATTCATCCGAGTCTGTTCCTGCTGATATCGACCCCTGATTCGGTTCCGACTCCGGCTCTCTCTGCATCAGATCATTGTGCTCTTTATTCATCCGAGTCTGTTCCTGCTGATATCGACCCCTGATTCGGTTCAGACTCCGGCTCTCTCTGCATCAGATCATTGTGCTCTTTATTCATCCGAGTCTGTTCCTGCTGATATCGACCCCTGATTCGGTTCCGACTCCGGCTCTCTCTGCATCAGATCATTGTGCTCTTTATTCATCCGAGTCTGTTCCTGCTGATATCGACCCCTGATTCGGTTCCGACTCCGGCTCTCTCTGCATCAGATCATTGTGCTGTTTATTCATCTGAGTCTGTTCCTGCTGATATCGACCCCTGATTCGGTTCCGACTCCGGCTCTCTCTGCATCAGATCATTGTGCTCTTTATTCATCCGAGTCTGTTCCTGCTGATATCGACCCCTGATTCGGTTCCGACTCCGGCTCTCTCTGCATCAGATCATTGTGCTCTTTATTCATCCGAGTCTGTTCCTGCTGATATCGACCCCTGATTCGGTTCCGACTCCGGCTCTCTCTGCATCAGATCATTGTGCTCTTTATTCATCCGAGTCTGTTCCTGCTGATATCGACCCCTGATTCGGTTCCGACTCCGGCTCTCTCTGCATCAGATCATTGTGCTGTTTATTCATCCGAGTCTGTTCCTGCTGATATCGACCCCTGATTCGGTTCAGACTCCGGCTCTCTCTGCATCAGATCATTGTGCTCTTTATTCATCCGAGTCTGTTCCTGCTGATATCGACCCCTGATTCGGTTCCGACTCCGTCTCTCTCTGCATCAGATCATTGTGCTGTTTATTCATCCGAGTCTGTTCCTGCTGATATCGACCCCTGATTCGGTTCCGACTCCGGCTCTCTCTGCATCAGATCATTGTGCTGTTTATTCATCCGAGTCTGTTCCTGCTGATATCGACCCCTGATTCGGTTCCGACTCCGGCTCTCTCTGCATCAGATCATTGTGCTCTTTATTCATCCGAGTCTGTTCCTGCTGATATCGACCCCTGATTCGGTTCCGACTCCGGCTCTCTCTGCATCAGATCATTGTGCTCTTTATTCATCCGAGTCTGTTCCTGCTGATATCGACCCCTGATTTGGTTCCGACTCCGGCTCTCTCTGCATCAGATCATTGTGCTGTTTATTCATCCGAGTCTGTTCCTGCTGATATCGACCCCTGATTCGGTTCCGACTCCGGCTCTCTCTGCATCAGATCATTGTGCTCTTTATTCATCCGAGTCTGTTCCTGCTGATATCGACCCCTGATTCGGTTCCGACTCCGGCTCTCTCTGCATCAGATCATTGTGCTCTTTATTCATCCGAGTCTGTTCCTGCTGATATCGACCCCTGATTCGGTTCAGACTCCGGCTCTCTCTGCATCAGATCATTGTGCTCTTTATTCATCCGAGTCTGTTCCTGCTGATATCGACCCCTGATTCGGTTCCGACTCCGGCTCTCTCTGCATCAGATCATTGTGCTGTTTATTCATCTGAGTCTGTTCCTGCTGATATCGACCCCTGATTCGGTTCCGACTCCGGCTCTCTCTGCATCAGATCATTGTGCTCTTTATTCATCCGAGTCTGTTCCTGCTGATATCGACCCCTGATTCGGTTCCGACTCCGGCTCTCTCTGCATCAGATCATTGTGCTCTTTATTCATCCGAGTCTGTTCCTGCTGATATCGACCCCTGATTCGGTTCCGACTCCGGCTCTCTCTGCATCAGATCATTGTGCTCTTTATTCATCCGAGTCTGTTCCTGCTGATATCGACCCCTGATTCGGTTCCGACTCCGGCTCTCTCTGCATCAGATCATTGTGCTGTTTATTCATCCGAGTCTGTTCCTGCTGATATCGACCCCTGATTCGGTTCAGACTCCGGCTCTCTCTGCATCAGATCATTGTGCTCTTTATTCATCCGAGTCTGTTCCTGCTGATATCGACCCCTGATTCGGTTCCGACTCCGTCTCTCTCTGCATCAGATCATTGTGCTGTTTATTCATCCGAGTCTGTTCCTGCTGATATCGACCCCTGATTCGGTTCCGACTCCGGCTCTCTCTGCATCAGATCATTGTGCTGTTTATTCATCCGAGTCTGTTCCTGCTGATTCTCTTTGTTCTTGTTGCCCTCTCGTTTTTTCCACCCTCTGTTCTCAGCACTAACTCTCTCTGAACGCACCAGTGAGCTGACCATCCGTCCAGAAAAGAGGACTTAGAACATTTCAATGGGACGGGCTGTGCGCATAAAGCTCCGACCCTTTGTCCCGTGCGGAATGACGTCACAGCACAGCATCGGCTCCTCCCGTGCCGTGTCAGGCTGAACAGCCCATTACCGGGAACTCTGCCTGAGAAAGGTCTGTCAGAAACGTCAGCTGCGTTACTATTCGGTTGATCTTCATCGGGAATGGACGCGGCGTCCTCCTCCTCCTCCTCCTCCGCGCAGCGCAGGTAAGACCCGTGAAGCTGGACGTGAGGAGAAGTCCAGTCACAGAAGTGTTTAATTAAAGCATAGCGCGTCTGTTACTGTTATAGAATACATCTAGTAATGGAAGGACGCCGCTAATTACAGCAGCCTGGGTGGCTTTATTCTGGGGATTAGTGAAAGCTGCGAGGCGGAATCATCCGGCTCGGCTACAGGTGGCGTCGGAGCCCTCTTCCTCCCACTACAACCAGGCAGCGTGGCCCAATGTCACAAATGAAGACTTTAACGTGTTGGAGATTCGGGCTCGGTTGTAAATGTCCATCATTCATGTAGTTCGGGTCTGTGGGGCTCGCTGTGGATGCAGCTCAGTGACTGCAGGGTCCCGTGTGGTGTGTAAAGGATCCCTATTTACAGTGAGTACACACACCGTGTACTTCATGGGTCATGACCCCAGGCTAATATGATAATTGTCACTTTGATCCTTCATTCCAACAAGAACACGTCAAATTGTAATATTAATATAATAAGAAGAAAAAAAGGAAATGTTTGCAGACTGTGTTTGTCCTCCTTCCTGGGCTGACATCTATCAGGTGTGTGTGTGTGTGTGTGTGTGTGTGTGTGTGTGTGGTTCTTTCATTTTGCTGCATGTCAAAACTTCCCCGACATGAGTGAGCTGCAAAGCCGTGATCTTCAGCTGAACGCCGTAGTTCCTCTGCAGATCACCTCTTTGCTCATTATTAACTCTGACATGTCACAAAACACCATTTAGAGTTTTCACTGGTGAACCTGAACAGGCAAACTCTGCACAGACAAGAACCGAACCCAGAACCTTTCTGCTGTGAGGCGACAGCGCTACCCGCTGTGCCACCCTGCCATGATCACGTTAATGTTTAGTAGGATCCAACTTGTTCAGGTCCATTCTGCAGGGGGACACACTTGGAGCAAATATTTAACCCTTCAAAGCCCGCCCCATGAAGTAATCGTCAGAACACTCTCATATTTGGAAAATAAGGTCTTAAAGGTCCCATATTATGAAAAACTCACTTTTCCCATGTTTCTACACTTTTATGGTGATTTTGGGTCCTTATCAACACAAAACAGCAAAATAAACCATCCAGTGAATCCTGCGTAGTTTGGGTAGGTCTGTAATCACCTCCTGAAACACGTCTGGAAAGAATCCCTCTCTGTGTCTGCATTCTCTTCACCGTCATGGTGACGAGGCAGCTGAGCCAAAAGGTGAAGCTCTCCATTTGCTGGTCGATCTCCGTTCCTATACCCTCACCTGTGGTCACGAGCTTTGGGTAGTGCATTTTGAGTTCTAGAACTAAACAAGTGTTTTAGATTCCAAGCGATACCTCTTCAAAACTTACATTTAAATCCAGCTCCTTCTGATCCAACCTTCGGGGACTGGTCGCTGGATGAGGACACATCATCACAAGACTTTGTCCCTCAGCTGGCCTGGGAACGCCTTGGGACCCCCCTCACCCCTGGGTGAGGGGGGTGTCTGGGGAACGGGAAGCCTGGAGATCCCTGCTCAGACCACTTCCTCCACGGCTCAGTTCAGGAGAAGCATACGAAGATGGGTGGATGGATGGATGGATGAATGGATGGATCAACAGAAGCTTGTAGAACACATGGATTTCTTGGAATTCTTCCTTCCTCTCGAAGCACTACCAATATTTTCTTGTGATATTGCACGGTGGTGCAGAGGGTAGCGCTGTTGCAAGACGATCTTGGTTTCGTTGCCACCTGGGACAATTTTGTGAGTCATTTGTATGTTCTCCTTGTGGGTTCTCTCTGGGTTCTCTGGCTTCTTCCCACCTCACACCACACAACTCGGGTGCGTTGGACACACGTTGACTGTGGCCGCGACGGTGAGCGTCTCACTGTCGTCTACGGACACTTATATTGGTGAATGGAAATGCACATGTATTCAAATGGGTTCTTTTTCTCCTTTTATACGCACTACTTCCGCGTTTCAGTATTTTTACTGTGTACCTTTGCTGCCCGTGTTAGGAGTGGTTTTTATCGATGTAATATTTTATTGTATCATTATTTCATTTCATTCCTGTGTCATTCTGATAAGGACACGGCTCAGGTGAATATTCCACTAAGACTCGTGATGTGAGTCCAGAGGTTTCCACATCACTGAATGCACACACGAGGGCAATGGCCCTCACGAGATCTATCTGAACAAAAGCAGTTTTCATTTTTTTTACTTAGCTAAAGCAAACAATGGAGCCAACCTGTTGCTATACTTCTGCAATGTAATTGTTACGCAATTTGTAACTTCAAAGACTAATTACAAGTCAAATGTGTGACTATGGGATGAATGAGTCTTTGCTCATTGGAACGGCTCCTATTAGATTGTGTAGATTGCTTCTTTCTCATTCAGAGAGACTGGTTTAGGAACATTTGACTGGGAGTGGGGTTCGGCTATAGCTCAGAGCCAGGACAGAGAGTGGGAATAGTGCCAAGGGCGGAGAGAGCTGAAGCGCTTCCTCCCTTTCCCTTATCTTCAAACAAACATAAAAACCTTTAAAACCCAAGGTCACCCAAGAGAACCGACACAATAATGGTTTAGTACCTTGGCATTCATTATAACACTTTTCCTTTCGGTTACTTTTGTCGATACAGTATTTGTGAACAGTGAGGTCCATGTGACACAGATTGAGAATGTTATGCGTGTCATGGCTTTGTTTACTATCAGATTGTGTGCTGCTGTGACGACTATTAATTCTAAACACGAGACTAATGTGGCTTCGTATTAATGCCGTTTATTCAGGGGAGATAATGAAAAGGACAACTAATTGAGATAATGTTCATAAAGGTCTGCAACGTATTTATCGTTACCAGTGCCCGACACACGGTATGCTCTTCTTTTTGCGTTCAGATACAGTTATGAAGAGTACGAGGAGACGGCTCGCTGGCTGCTGGATCACGCAGATCAGCGTCCTGACGTGGCCATCATCTGTGGCTCAGGTCTCGGCAATCTCGCTGACTTGCTGAGCGACAAGACTGTCTTCCCCTATAAGGACATTCCCCATTTTCCCATCAGCACTGGTAATCTGCCTCTGGTAATGTTATTCCATGTGAATGTGTTTGTTGGAAACTGCACTTAGTGTGTGTGCTGTGCAGTCCCAGGCCACGCGGGTCAGTTGGTGTTTGGGAAGCTGCAGGGCCGTGACTGCGTCTGCATGCAGGGACGGTTCCACTTCTACGAGAGCAGCAACATCAGCATGGTGAGCTGCAGAACCTGGCACATGAAATCCTGCTAAGAGTCCAAATAGGATGGAAACGGAGGAGCAACACTGCAGTTACACAGTTGTGTATCTTGCAAATTAGGATGATTACATGTTTTTTTTCCTCTTCGACTTGCCGACTTTATTATTCTTTACAAATTCATTCAGCTAATTCGATGATTCGACTGATGGAACGACCCTCATCTGAATGTAGGTGCAGACTCCGATCCACTTGTCATCTAAATTGATTTGTCAGCATCTTACTGTTTTGGTATAACTAATGCCAACTTGTTTCTGCATTGTGAAAACTTGCTGATGCAAACGATATACTATCCACTGGATACCGCACGTCTCCTGATGCTGACTGGTTGTACTCTGACTTTGTCCCTGACTTTGAGACAATCACTCACAGCTTCTGTTATGTGGGCCGAGTCTATACAAGACATTCATTCATTTTGTGTGTATTCATGTTCCAGTAAAATCCTCTCATAACCTATTTTATTACACACAAGGAAATGAGAATCACTTTTATTGTGAACCAACTTTAAAAGCAAACTGAATTTTCATACACTGAAGATTAACATGTCCTTTAAGAGAAACTGACTGTAAGAAACAATCAAGTTATTTAAATGTCATGTCTAGTCAGTATCGAAAGCTAAATAATTCACAACTCACAGTGTGTTGGGTTAGCTGCTACAGAATTTTGATAACTCCCGGTGTATTTCCGTGTTAACGTTGGGTGGCCTCTGGCATTCATAAAATCTGTAGAAATTATCCCAATGAATCAAAGTTCACTTTCAGAATTCAGACATAGAGCAATGAGAAACCAGACGCACCAGATCTTCTTGTCCCGTGAGGGGTCGCCACAGCAAACCAACCTTCTCCACTTCACCCTGTCCTTTGCATCGTCCTCCCCAACACCAGCCACTCTCATGTCCTCCCTCACTATGTCCATGTATCTTCTCCTGGGTCGTCCTCTAGCCCTGTCCTTTGCATCGTCCCTCCCAACACCAGCCACTCTCATGTCCTCCCTCACTACGTCCATGTATCTTCTCCTGGGTCGTCCTCTAGCCCTGTCCTTTGCATCGTCCCTCCCAACACCAGCCACTCTCATGTCCTCCCTCACTACGTCCATGTATCTTCTCCTGGGTCGACCTCTAGTCCTGTCCTTTGCATCGTCCTCCCCAACACCAGCCACTCTCATGTCCTCCCTCACTACGTCCATGTCTCTTCTCCTGGGTCGTCCTCTAGTCCTGTTCCCTGGCAGTTCCGTCCTCAGCATCCTTCTACCGATATAGTCCCTGTCTCTCCTCTGGACATGTCCAAACCATCAAAGTCTGGTCTCTCTGACCTCGTCTCCAAAACGTCTAACCTTCACTGTCCCTCTTATTGTCTCATTTCTAATCCTGTCCAACCTGGTCACTCCCAAGGAGAACCTCAGCATCTTCATCTCCTCCACTTCTAGCTCCGCCTCCTGTCTTTTCCTCAGAGCCACTGTCTCTAAGCCGTCCATCATGGCTGTCCTCACCACTGTCTCTAAGCCGTCCATCATGGCTGTCCTCACCACTGTCTTGTAGACCTGTCCCTTCGTCCTATCACAGAACACACCTGATACTTTCCTCCACCCGTTCCAGCCTGCCTGCACACGGTTCTTCACCTCCTTTCCACATTCTCTCCATCACTCTGCTCTGTTGACCCGAGGTACCTGAAGTCCTCTACCTTTTATCGTCTATTCCTTGTAACCTCACTGTCCCGCCTGGGACCTTCTCATTTACACACATGTACTCTGTTTTACTCCTGCTCACCTTCATTCCTCTCTTTTCTAGAGCAGACCTCCACTTCTCTAGATTCTCCTCTACCTGCTCCCTGCTCCCACTGCAGATCACAATGTCATCTGCAAACATCATATTCAGAGGAGCTTCCTGTCTCACCTCATCTGTTAGTCTATCCATCACCATGGCAAGCAAAAAGGGGCTAAGCGCTGATCCCTGGTGCATCCCACCTCTACACTAAACTCCCGCTACTCCGACTGCACACTTCACTGCTCCCATACATGTCCTGAACTACTCTGACATACTTCTCTGCCACTCCAGACTCCCTCATGCAGTACCACAGTTCCTCTCAGGTACCCTGTCATAGGCTTTCTCTAGATCTACAAAGACTCTCTGTTTACTCTCTTCTGTCCTCTCAATGTCCCACTTCTTCTTAGCTAACCTCTTTTCCTGTATACACTTCTGCACTTCCTGGTTCCACCACCAGGTCTCCTTATCTCCTTTCCTTCCAGAAGACACACCCATTACTCTCCTACCTGTCTCCCTGATCACCTGAGCTGTTGTTTTCCAGTCTTCTGGAAGCCTCTCTTGTCCACCCAGAGCCTGTCTCACCTCTTATGGACATGTCCCAGACATGCAGACTCCAACAAGGACGTTTACTATTAAGGAAACTGGAGTCTATTCTTTATGAAGAAACTGTCCCTTCCAAGCATATTTAACTTCTCTGTTGTTTCATCCATCCATCCATCTCCAATCTGTAATGTTTCAATATGAATCCAAGCAGCCCAAGCATGGCCACGTCTCTCTGACGCGTACCGTGTTTGTCACACCAGGTGACGTTCCCTGTGCGGATCTTCTTCCTGCTCGGCGTGAAGACTCTGATTGTGACCAATGCCGCAGGGGCGCTCAACGACAGCTACAACACTGGCGACATCATGACCATTAAAGATCACATCAACCTGCCTGGTTTTGCTGGGGTGAACTCGCTGTGTGGGCAGAATGATGATAGGTACAGGCGTGAAGGAGGACTCTGGAGGCACAATCTGTGTCTGGGCAATATCTGCGTCTCACGGACTTGTGCTGTGCTGTATTTGTGTCACGCTTCCCCAGGTTTGGAGTGCGTTTCCCTTCCATGTCGGATGCTTATGACAGCGACTTGAGGGCTCTGGTCAAACAGGCGGCAGAGGAGCTTGGTTTTGAGAGCGTGCTGCGTGAAGGAGTTTACTGCATGGTGGCTGGACCGACGTACGAGACCGTCGCAGAGTGCAAAATCTTGCAGCTGCTGGGGGCTGACGCTGTTGGTTAGTACCACTCACACTCATTCTAAAGTGCATCTTAACTATTAAATAAATAGGACGTGTTTACGAGGGGTGAATATGAACGCGCTATTTGGATCAACCAGCTCTTGATTGCCCCCTGGAATTCAAACTGCCACCTGCCAATAGAGTGATGTAGTTGTGGGCTAAAACGGCAGAGGCATAGGCAGTTTAAGGTTCAGGATTCGGGATTGCTCCTCCATGACAGCTTTGTCAGGCACTGAGAGCTTGATTGGTGCTGCTGTTTTTTAATCTCATGATCTTATTGGACCTAGCACCTTACGCGACTTTGCAGAGTGTTGGAGCTGCAAGTTACCAAGATTTTTGTCTTTAAAGATTTTTGTCAATAGCTCCTTGTTTTGTTTCACAGAAAACTTTAGTTTCATCAGGAGCAATTCTCATAAAAAAAAGGGGGGGGGGGGGGGGGGACCGACCCAATGAGCAACCTGGTCTTGTTATTGCTTCTTATACTTTACTTGGTATACATTTTTTCTCAGCATTAAAGCTAAACTAGAAAAGCACAGACCTCCCCGAAGCAGCTCGGATCTACACCGTTGTTAGAGATAAAGTCTCTATCATTGTTGTATTAATTTTCAAACGCACCGAAATGAAACAGGCGGACACCAGGCTTCCATTTTCTCTCACGCAGCCCAGACCGACTGGTCTGGTGCATCTTCCTCAACCAACTCTTTCCGCTTTCCGGAACAAGTTTCTTTATAAAGTTCATGGCTCCACCTCTTGACCTAGTGACATCACGATACCTTCAGGGCGCACAACATCGCTGCCCACCAGATGGGGCTGTTCTTTACCTAACAGTTACATTAAATAATTGAAAATATGCAAATGACCCTATCAACCGTCCACATGGTGATCTGGATCAGCACCAGGAGGTTCTAGATTGTTCTTGGTATCTTTATACACCAACCATGAAAAGACAAAGTGAATCAGAGTTGATGTTTTAACTGGTTTTTGAATCCATAAATGGTTTTAATGTTTAAATGTAATATTTGTTCCTGACCTCATTCTGGATTAGATCCAGAAGACATGTTTCATGGTAGTTCATAGCGGACCACCTTGGGGGAATTTCTTTCACATTTGTTGCTTTGGACATGCTACCTTCCCAAATAGACAAAATGATCAAGTGTGGCATTAATGTTGGACTTCTGTCCTGTCTGCCTTGAATTGTTCAGATTTTCTGTGCTGCCCTGCTGAAGATTTGCATTTGTCCTGAAAACCTGTACAAACATGTGAGCCCATGTTTTAAAAATCTTTTTTTCCCCTCATTTCTCTGAATCAATTCTCAGACTGTTCTCACACTGTCAGGCAACAGTAATCCTCCATCCAAGGGGATTGGATTCAAGTGAAGTGATTACATCATGTGATGCAGCTCGCTGTCAGTTCTCTGAGTCTGAGTGAATCTTGTCTGTCGCTGGGAATCATTCCTCATCACTCGTCCGTGTCAATGTAGTGATCATTTCCATTCATCAGGACCTGCATTAATTAGCTCAATTAGCACAGTCTTCAACACATACACATTTTACACGGTTCTTCGCAGACATGTATGTAAATCTTTGTTTTGTGAGGCAGTAAATCGCAGGCAGGCCTCTTTAATGTCTGTGCGCGGGACTGCAATGATCGGCATCTGAAACAGAGTTCTCCCCCCTCGCCAGGTATGAGCACCGTTCCAGAGGTTGTGGTGGCCTCTCACTGTGGCTTGCGAGTGCTGGGTCTGTCGCTCATCACCAATAAGGTCGTGAAAGATTATGACAGCGGTGAGAAGGTAAACCACGACGAAGTGCTGAGGACCACTCAGCGTCGAACACAGGACCTGCAGAAGCTCGTCAGCACCCTGATCACGAGGATTTAACGCCATCGGAAAGCCGCCGCCGACAGCATGATGTCATTTATTGGTGACTGATTAGACTTTGGAATCATGGGAAACAAAAGGATTTGCAGATGGTGAGCGGGCGTGGATGAGAGCTTAATGTTTATCGAATTGACTGATGTGTTCGGTGGTTCTGAACATTTATAAGGAGCTTCACACGAAATGGGGATCTGTTTGTTCTTTATGTGTTGTTAAAAACACAGCATATATTTGGCTATAAATCAAAGTGGGCTTATTGCACCACATGCATGTAGAGTGTTACATTGCACAGTGGCCAAATTAGATCTGAAGATTAAAACATCACATTTGATCTAATGCTTACTTGAATTTGCTTCTGTCTAAAAGTGGAACGATGCCACCTTCAACAATGAACTTGTAGATCAGTAGATGTATAATAATAATAAAAAGGAAGAACCAAAAGTAAATGTAAAGTGAAAAGACGAGAAAGAAGAGCAGATCAAGCAGTCATCCTATATGGAGGGTTTTTCTGCATCTGAGAACACAGCACTGTAATATCAGGGAGGGCTATAATAATGAAAACTAGGCCTGCAGCTTTTAATCTTGTCCTGCTGATCTGGAACCTGCTGTCAGGTTTCCTTGACCATCTCATTCATTAGAGCTGGAAAGCATGGATCACCCTTAGCATCAGGATGATAATGGGGGTCTTAAAGGGGAAGTCTACTGTGAATGAGGCACCAGTTAAACGTCAGATCTGCTGCTGGCGCACCCGACAAAATAAAGAAAATATTCTCACTAATATCTGATTCGTGTTTTTATACCATGAACTGATTAACAACTAAATATTCTCATCTGAGTCACAATTATTGTATCTGGTGTTCAGCTCAGAATGTAACTCACAAGATACATACCATAACATGACAAATACAATATTACAATGTTTTTATTTTATTATGGACAGTGTGTGTGTGTGTGTGGTCTGTGCCTTTTCATATCACTTGAGTCCATTTACAGTGTTCACATTTGAGTAATTTCCATGATTTAATTTCACCTCGGATTTATCTGGTGAGCATCAGTATAAAGGAATGAAACATGTTCTGATTTGCATATTTCTGTTGAACCACACCTCCCAGCCACTCACACACACACACACACACACACACACTCATTAACACTCTGTCTACGCTCAACTTGCTTTTCTCGGCCCTTCACTTTAAACGCACCTCAGATTGATGAAAACGGCACGAGATCGAGAGGAAGTGGAAACGAATTTTCTGTGCCGCGCTCCCTCCTCTTTTATAATTCACCTACACACAGCATGTCGAGCTGGAGCTGAAATATTCATACAAAACAAAGCAACACAAACACAACACTCATTCTGGGCTGGATTACAGGTCGACACGTCTGCACGGATGCTTTCGTCTCATCTTCACAGCGAGCGGTGAGACGTCTGTGACGACGTATGCAAATAGCCGGCTGGTGGTGAGCAGGGCAAGGAGGATGACGGCTGATGAAAGCTCAGCGGCAGTCCCTGCGAGCTGTAATGGAGTGTTGATCTATCTATTGTCGCCGTGCCAACTGAACTATTGATTATCATCGGGTGAAAAAAACTAGCTGTGGGAATAAGGAGGGGAAAGCTCACATTCTGAAACACTGTCATGCACGTCTTCTCTGCCACACACACAAGCTGCTCTCGTGCACTGTCATGCACGTCTTCTCTGCCACACACACAAGCTGCTCTCGTGCACTGTCATGCACGTCTTCTCTGCCACACACACAAGCTGCTCTCGTGCACTGTCATGCACGTCTTCTCTGCCACACACACAAGCTGCTCTCGTGCACTGTCATGCAGTCTGCGAGACAGCGTTGCTCCCGTGGGGATGTCTCTGCTGGCGTTCACGCACTGCTTCCAGAGGGAGGTGGCTGCCAGCCGCGTGTCAGCACCGTCCCAGCGTGGCGGCTGGATCTGGAGACTCACCGATGCACCGCTGAGGAGATGTGACAGGCCACATCTCTACAGCGCAGGCAGGAGGGTCGGTCTTCTTAATTATGCTTTTTGCACTGTGCTGATCTCAATGAGCTCTGAGGACAATGTAAAGTATATTTACTCTAACACATTCGGACCTGGACCAAACCTGAGCTCCGTCTCATGGAACTCTGTCCAGCATCATCCTTCATCCTGCTGACAACAAAAGAAGGCATGAGACTGGCCATTCCAGGTTTGGGAGGATTCGCTCCCTCAAATGGAGGAGTTCCAGGAAAGAAGAGAATGAGAGCTTGATAGATGGACCAGGTCGGCATCTGCCTGATCTCTAACTAATCCAGTTCATTTCTCACCGCTTATTCCGCTATCGGGTCGCGGGCCAAGCTGGAGCCAATCCCAGCAGTCAATGGGCGAGAGGCGGGGGACACCCTGGACAAGCCGCCAGTTCATCGCAGGGCAACACAGAGACATACAACCAGCCACACACACACTCACACCTACGGTCAATTTAGCGTCACCAATCAGCCTAGGCAGCATGTCTTTGGTGGTGGGAGGAAGCCGGAGAACCCGGAGAGGACCCACGCACGCACGGGGAGAACACGCAAACTCCTCACAGAATGGCCACAAGCCGGAGACGAACCTGCGACCATCTCGCTGTGAGGCAACAGTGCTTACCACTGCGCCACCGAGCCGCCCCTAACTAATCCAGTTCTTGCCTTGTCTTCAGTCTCTGTCCCCTGGCCTGGCCACTTGAGGGCGCTTGTCTTTGCTGCAGGCATCCTGGCCAACCCCCTGTGACGGATCGGCCAATGCTCCCAGCCTCTCGAAAAGTGTGGGCTGAAGACGCCACCCTCCACCTCCTGCATCGAGTCCTCTCACTTGGATCTGAAAAGTAGTCGAGCCCCTCCTCCTGAAAGAGAAGCTGACAGACAGGTAGACTCAAACCTTGTTCCACTGGATCACTGATTACTTCACAAATAGGCCACATCAGAGCTAACAACCAGCAGCACAGGCGTGCCACAGGGAACTGTTTTAAGCCACTTCCCTTTTACTCTAAACAGAGCAGACTTCCAGTTCAGCTCAGACCTGTGGATGATTATGGTGTCAATGAAGCCCACAGAAGGACAAGACTCCACCCACTGCCAGAGGGGGTGAAGGTCGCCCTGAACAATAAATTGAACTGGTCAGCACCATTCTGGCTCTGATGTGGTTGGGCTGGCGTTAGTGGTGGCAGAAGTCATAGGTGATGTCGGCCACCCTCTGCCCGCCACCGTCACATCACAGAGGAGCTCCTTCACATCAGGCTGTTGTCTCAGAGCGGCTCTATACAGGCAGACTCAGAACGAACAGGACAGACCGTAAACCTCTGGCGAGGCAGTTCAGTCTCTCCGTGAAGCTCACTTCCAAATCGGTTGTGGCTGCGCCGAAATCTCGCTGTGGCAACGCCACATTTTTCTAAACAAATTGGTAATGGAGCTCGTCTACTCTGTCCAGATGGGAGTATTTCTGCTGAGTATCAAAACCTCTGTGTTGATGATGAAGTAGGACAGTATGAGTTTATAAATGCAGCTACAAGATGAACAAACAAACCCTAAGCCTAACCCATAAAAAGGGATTAACAAACAACAGTGGAAACATTAGCTCATTGGACGAGATTACGTTCATGCCGCAGCGGGAACATGCTTGCAGCGATACTTGCCTTGATCCTGAATATTATCACCTCCTGCAGTAATAAGTGGAAGAAATAGAGTTCTACTTTTCATCATTCTCCTAATAGGATTCGTGGCGTTGCCTCAGCGTTAATCAAATACCCACTTTCTGTGAGATGGGCTAATCACTGCTGGCTGGGGGCAATGGGGGGGGGGGGGGGGGTATGATTAGTATGTTCTAATTAAGTCTGTGAAGCCCCGCACATTGTCAGGCGACAGGCTCGGAGAGCTGCGCGCTCAGATACCCACGGGTGGAGGAACTGTCAGCGCGCGCACACGTGGAAACGCACTGGCATACGTGCACACAGAAATATGAGGATTCACACGCATGCACGTGACCAGACACACACAGACGCGCACACGCGGACGCTGACTCACACACATCGTCAGTGGCAGTGCGCCCCTGGCGGTGATGAGGCGTCACCGCCGCTCCTGCGCCGGGTTTAAAACGCGGCGCGCGGCGCGCCGGCTCCACAGTGAGGGGCGCGCAAAGAAAAGTTCGGAGCGGATTTCTCCTGGCGTCGGACCCGCAGCATCAAACGTCGAGAGCATTATGGCAAACAAAGCGCAGCAGCCGCCGCACCTGCACCTGGCCGAGGTCACCGCGTCGCAGTTCCTCGACATCTGGAAACACTTTGACAACGACGGTAGGACAATTATCCTCCTTTGCGAAGTCTGAAGGCGCGGACGCACGTCGAATCACGTATTTAGTAAAAAATAAAATAAAATGAAGGAAAGAAGAATAAATGAACGATAAATTATAAAGAGAAAAAGTGAAATTCCTGTTTGTTTGTTTGCCTCAGATCAAACTATTGTGATTTTCAGATCTATATTAAAACGAGAATGTAGAAAATTCCACAGAAAACGGCTAAATTACACGTCGCGTTTTCTGACATCAATCAGTTCTATTAGCGGAACATCACCCTGATCTGAATCAGTGGCGATCGATCTTTAGTTCTACACTTCATTGAACAGGAATATTTAGAAACATTTGAGTTGCCAAACGGCATATTTTTATATTCAGGAGTTTATTTCTGGTATTTCGGAAAAGGATTCGCTTTAAAAAGGCGGACGCTTTTAAAGAGCTCCGGGTTTTAGATGCGGACCCCTCCCGACACCACGTGGTAAGACATTAAAACTATTATCCCTTTTTTAACGAGTGTTCGTAAAGATTGGTATTTAAAAAAAACATATTTATTAATTATAGCTTGCCAGATTTCTCATAAGTTACAGGAAAGTGACGGAATTTGATTCAAACACGTCATTAATGCGTTCTTCTGCGATCAATACTTAAATTAATTAGCATTTTTCTGACTGTGGCTTCTTGTATTGATTCTAGTTTCTTATATGTCAAAAACTGTCTGATTTACATTAAATCAATAAATGTCAGTGGTGACGTTCTTGATGCAGGGAAATAACCCTTAACATAATGTTAATGTGACACGCACACACACACACACACACACACACACAGCTGGGATGTCCATGTGATCACTGACCAAAAACAAACAAGTCCTCGGCCTTGTTTGTCCAGCCCACCGTCTTGCCCAAAGGCCCCTGCAGGCAGGCGATGAAACGTATTCCATCAGGACGTCAAGGAGGACTGACCGTTTTATGATCTGGGGGGGGGGGGGCTCTGCTGCTGGACGTTATCGTATTAGTCATCGGTATCGGACTTACTAAAGTCCCGCTACTCTATCTCAGATCATGATGAGCCTCTTTACAAATCCGATGTAAGCGTCTGCTTCCTGCTCTCATTAGGGGGAGTGTCTCATAACTGCTGATGTGTTTGCTCAGATTGAGGAAGCATCTCTGAGCTGCAGAGAGAAACACCCGGGGAGGCAGCGCTTCAGAGACGATGACACCACCTACCCCCCCCCCCCCCCCCCCCCCCCAAAGCACGCACTCTGTCCCTCTCATCTTCCTCGACTGTCTCTGTCAGTCTCTTCGACGCTGACAAAGGACACAAAGTTCTGCACGTCCTTTTGCTAATTATAGAGCGTTTGCTGTCATTTCTTTGGACTCACTTGGATCTTGCCATTCAGAACGCAAAGCAAAAATCCGCCTCCTGAATTGACCCAGCTGTGACAGGAACACAAAGCATTTGACTAGACAGGTGTGCACGCTCCTTTGGAAGGCAAATGGCCTGCAAGCTTCACTCGTGCACTCGGGTGGCACGGCTGCCCACTCTGTGAGTCCTACTGTCGGCATTGAATTTTACAATCAGAGATAGTAACGAGAGTTTCTCCTGGGAGGATCCCAAAGGGTTTGTATTCAGCACGAAGGTTGTTGTCTGAACCTGGTTGTAACACGCGCATGCACAACTCGTTATTTGCATGCGTACGTGCACCAGTGTTGATGTGTGTGTGTTCATTTGATACTGACTCAGGGCAGTTTAAAGCAAGACGGACACACAATAGATACGGAGCGTTTAATAGAAGTAGAAGCTTCGGGTGTGGCTTGTAGGCCGCTGGGAACACAAATCACACGCTCCCTCGTGCACAAATATAATGGGGCGCGTATATTTATTGACACATTTATTGAACGCGTGACAGCGCTGCAGCGTAATCTATTCATAAATCCATGTTTATTGTCATTTTTGCCTTTCGCCTTGCTCTTAATTCCATCTCACTGTTTAATTACAAGGCTCTCCAGAGCGCTAAAGGTCAGTGCGACCCACAGGAGGGAGGCGTTTCACTGATGTTTTAAATTCATCGACAGGAAACGCACGCCAACATCCCAGCACCACTTGGACCGACATTTCCAGGGATAGGACAAAATAAGATGCGATAATATTGGTTGATGGGGAGCGGGAGACGGATAGAAGACGACACAGATGGAGAGGGAGAGGAAGTGGACGCCATGATAATCCTTGTTGGAGTTTAATGAGGCAGCGCTGCCTTCCAGGGTTTCATTGAAGCAGCGAGTCGCTTCGTTTGGAGCCATCTGTCCAGCCATTCAGCATGTGTTGATGGAATATTGGCCGTGGTTCACAGACTACCTGGGTGGAGGGAGCGCACGCAGTCACCCTTTGAATAGACACCGTCAGGGCAACAGAACACCGGGAGTCCGGGACGAAGGCTAAAGCAAGTCAACAAGAAAGTCCAATTTAATGATCTCGAGCTAAATCTGTCACACTTTGGACGCCTTAGGATGAGCACCATGACAAACATGACAGCCCGTCGCTGGGATAGAAACAAAAAAGCCAAGGGGACTACATTCTGAGAGGCTTCTGCTCCTCTTCATCATCACATTTTAAACAATCTCCATGAAACCAATTCATGTAGCGATGGTCACAGTGCGCTATTCCCCATATTAACTATTCACATCCACTTCGCATGCTAAACGCTGCTGCTGAAAGCATTATTGATCTCTGTGGCTCACCTTCACTGTCCTAGAAGAGCTCCTTCTATAGATCCGCTTCTAGAGTCACTGGCGCAAGGCTAATGTTTGAATCTCCCAGGGAATGGTTACATCGAGGGGAAGGAGCTGGAGAACTTCTTCAGGGAGTTGGAGATGGCCCGGAGAGGAGCAGGGGTGGTGAGTTCAGAGACCAAAGGTTTAGCACCGGTGCACACCCCGACGGCTTCACCTCTGTTGAACACACAAATGTTTTCCAGGACCCTGCAAACCCCACGTTCAGAGAAAAGATGAAGGAGTTTATGCAGAAGTTTGACAAGAACAAAGATGGGCGGATCGAGATGTCAGAGGTAAGGCCAAAGTATTTCAATAAAAGCATGCTCATGCGTTTTGAGAAATGTCCACTGATGTGTTCCTGCAACCCTGCGGAGGCTGGCCGAGGATGACTAGAAGGGATTTCTTCTCCAAGCTCCAGGGCTTTAGTCGACTGGATCCTCGTTGAGTCTTTGTGCCAGTCGCAGCCATCTGTTCAAGAAAAGCCAGCGAGTCACTTCAGACAAACACGTCAAGCTGTGGTGCTGCAAACACGCACGGCACGCCGCATTCTCCGTTAGCAGGCGTCAACACGCCCTACTAACGGACCTCGCCGAAAAACACGCCCACATTACATCACAGTAGACCAATCACGACGCTGCACGTTTGGCCGACCCGAGCGTGCGTAAATGTTTGTGGGAAAACGCTGCACGAGTTGACTCAGACGTCCGCTCAGTCTCCAGGAAGTGGGCGGGACGGGGCGTGTCGCGGAGCTGCAGCAACTTCCCATCTGTCCCGCTACCTGTCGAAGCTGCTGCACTTTCAGCCCCAGCACCAAAGTCGCATGTCGGACTCAACTGTGGTTGGGAACAAGAGTATTTACGAAGCTACCCCTTTGGATTTAAAAAAAGAGACAATAACACATGTGTTCAGAAGAGCTCTTGACCAGTAGCATGATTTCTGGATGGGCCTTCGTCTAAATGTGGCTCAAACCCTAAAATCACCAGAGAGTTTTCTGCTGGTTTTTAAGAGCCAGAGGCAGACAAACACAGTACAAGTAAGAGGCGTCATAGGCCCGATCAATACTCCAATCAATGCATACAATCTCTATAATAGCCTCTCAGGCTGGAGTCGCAGTTTAAGCCGTTTACAGAGCGTGAAGTGAAAGGACAGTTTCCTCGGTATCAATAATCCACCAGTTACGGAAAGTCGACAAAGTTTCATTGATCCGAGGGAAACTCAGGGTTCGTCCGAACAGCTGGAGACTTTATTTTCACAATGATTCTGAGTTGGCTATATATATATAGCCCTGCTTCTGAGGTTAGCTCATTCTATTATTTATGTCCTTTGCCCATTTGAGGCCTCTCAGTGAAAACGCTCCCGAGCCTCAGTCTCTTCTCTCCCAGCGACGCCAACCATCTTGAATTCTCACTTTTCCTGTCGTTGCTCTCTCTAGCTGGCCCAGATTCTCCCGACTGAAGAGAACTTCCTGCTCTGCTTCAGACAGTTTGTCAGCTCCAGCGCTGAGTTCATGGCGGTAAGCGTCTGCTTTTCAATGTGCATTCGTCTGGGACACTTAAGTTGCCTCCTCTTGCCTCACTCGATCAGTTATTCCCAATACTGCTTGCACGTTCTCTCAGATGCATCAACAAGAATAACAATGTTCTTTAGACCTTATTTTATTTCCTATGCAGCAGTGAATTATATTCTGTCTAATTAACGGCTGCAGGAGCAACAAAAAAAAAAGCCTTCAGTAAGGCAAAGTGCTTGGTGAAAAATTCAAGTGTAAAAAATGCCTTCAAAGGATAAGAAAATGTGAGAGTCCAGGTTGGATCTGGTGCAGAGAAAAAAACGGAGCCAATTAGACGTGAGGAAGAGGATGTCCTCGTCCCCTTTGTCATATCAAAATGAGATGCTGAAATGAGAGAAGGATGGGAGTGAACGCGTGAGAATGATAAAGGGCAGAGAAGAGAATGAAGGAACAGAGAGGATGTAAAGAAATGTTGATGGGAAGTTGAGAGCCAGATATTGAGAAGATGGGGGTGGGGGGTAATTAATCAGTCTTGAATGGTGCAGCGAAGAGGAAGAGGATTCTTAAAGGAAGAGAATGAGGCAGCAGGACCTTCTATTTTCAGAGTTATATATAATGGATAGCACCAATGTACCGTAGCTCCTCTCTGCAGAGCCCAGTTGAGGAGCAGAGGGGGAGGAGGACATCCATCTTTGATAAGGAGCCCTTCTTTGGACAGGGACAGCTGCTAGATTAAAACATTCATTAAAGTGACTTTCCCACTCGCCCTCATCCCTCTTACTGTCTCTCCATGCCCTGTGTGAACTGGATTGTATTGAAAACTGTGTGATAACGATGATGGTTCCGGTTTCTGTGCCCCCCCCCGTGGAGTGGACACTCCTCTGCCCCAGAGAACTACAAACGTCTAAAGAGCAAGCTGGAATTTGATAACAGATGATTTACGTGGTCTGAATGTAAATCAGTCCAGAAAAGAGAAGCGTGTCTTTGTGCAGCAGCGCTGAAAAACTACCTTCAGTCCCATGCCTCTCCTTCTGATGACTCCTTCTCTCCTTCTGTTGACTCCCTCTCATTCTGATGACTCCTCCTCTCCTTCTGATGACTCCTTCTCTCCTTCTGATGACTCCCTCTCTCCTTCTGATGACGCCTTCTCTCCTTCTGATTACTCCTTCTCTCCTTCTGATGACTCCTTCTCTCCTTCTGTTGACTCCTTCTCTCCTGTTGACTTCTTCTCTCCTTCTGATGACTCCTTCTCTCCTTCTGATGACTCCTTCTCTCCTTCTGTTGACTCCTGCAGGCGTGGCGGCGGTATGACACAGATCGCAGCGGCTACATTGAAGCAAACGAGTTGAAGGTTTGTTGTAAATCTAAAACGAATTCATTCCTTTGTCAGATATGAATATAGTAGTTTTGTTACTGTACAGGTATGCAGTCCAATACCGAATAACACAAATACCTGTTAATTACTCATCTGATTATTGCCTATTCATTCATTCATTCATCCATCCGTCTTCTTGAAGAGGAGACGGTTGTAATCGTCTTGTCTTCAGCCACTTATCCGAATCCGGGTCATGGGTTACGCTGGAGCTCATCCCATCTGACTACAGGCGAGAGGCGGGGCACACCCTGGACAAGTCCCCAGTTCATTACAGGGGCCTCATTCGTCCTACTTTTTCTTATTTTGGATTGTTTTGTGTATATTTTTTTTCTCTCCCCGACACATTCACTGACAGAACTCCAGACCGAGACTGCAGCTATCAGAGCTAGCAGCTGCCAGCCATTTGACTAGCTAACCAAGTAACTAATCTAACTAGCATAACTACTTAAACCTTTGCTCCTTCAATGACGGCCATTTTAATTGCATATTTGATGTTTAAGATGCTGAAATATTCTCATTTTTCTGTCAAAACCTTCAGAGCATTAGTGGTTAAGGTGTAAAATCATTTTCTCATTTGCATTTTCATGTTGAGTCAGGATTGTTAGGCAGATTGGTATTTTATCTTGCACCAATAAAAAGAAAGGAAATAATGTCCCTGTTATTTTTGTCTTGAGAACATTTAACATCTTAAACTGAATTTATGTGTTGGAGAAATTCATTTTGGAGTTAGTTAGTTGCTAATTATTGACGATGACAGACTTGAGTCAGAGCAAACCACAAACTGTGATTCATGGCTTCTTGTGCAACCCCCACCTTGACAGACCCTGTAGGTAGAGGCGAAAGCGGCAAAAAGATGGCCGCCCTGGTGTAGCTAGTAAAACACTATCTAGCCCAGAACAGGTTTACATATGTTGGTTTCAATAGAAAATTGGCAGCAGGGGAGATCAATACCAGTATCTCGTTTGGACGTCCAGCCCGCGACAGAATAGGACCGGCCATGGAAAACCGCTATTTAACATGGTGAGACAAGTGTTTTTAAGATTTGTGGAAAATCTGGATTGTAATCTAGACCTCAAGTATGTGTTTGGAAGGGCTGCCTGGGAACGAGAGTCAATTGGCTGATTTGACATTGAACTTCAGGTACTTGTAGGAATACGAATAAAGGTTACGACCAAGGCTCGACAATGTGCTTCTCATATACAGGACTGCCGTGTGCATTTAATCTCTGCATGGGAAAGCAGGATTTGATGGGATGTATCTGTAGCGCGTACCAGAGGGGAGGACATTGGACAGGGTACGATGTTCTGCAGTGATGTTGGTTCCAGGCACAGGTTAAATAAAACTACTGGTCAATATCAGGAATCCATAAATGGTGTCACATCAAGCCACTTCACCCTCCCCTCACAGAGGAGATTCGTCCAATCACCACGAGCGTTTCTTTTTAGCGTGTCCAGATATTTTTCAGGATTAGGAAGTGTCTTGAACTGTGAGGTAAAGTGGGGACATTCTTCTCGGCAGAGGAACATGAACGGGCTCGGTTACAGAGCGGCCTGCATGCTTTGGTCATCTCCCCATGCATCTGAGTTTCTCAGGTGTGACCTTTTTAAAACTGCACTCCTCCTCATCCATTTCTTTCCTCTATTGCATCCATCATCATTTCAACCTTTCCTTCTCATTTGTTTCTTATTTTGCTCCATCAATGTGAAAGGGAGTCTCCCACAGTGAAGAAGCTAAACTTTCAGCCATATCAGCAGCAAATGGTAAATGTGTGACGTTGAATCTTCGTGTATTGTCGGCAGCATTTAAATCTGAATCTTTGACTGTGTATCGTCGGCAGCATTTAAAGCTCCTATTTGGTGGAGCTGTACGTCTGTATTTGCCGATTGTACGTTTCCCTGCTTCTGTTTCTAACATCTATCCTCAGGGCTTCCTGTCAGACCTGCTGCAGAAGGCAAACAGACACTACGACGACCAGAAGCTGCAGGAGTACACACAGACCATAGTAGGACACGCACAGACACACACAGACCATAGTAGGACACGCACAGACACACACAGACCATAGTAGGACACGCACAGACACACACAGACCATAGTAGGACACGCACAGACACACACACCATAGTAGGACACGCACAGACACACACAGACCATAGTAGGACACGCACAGACACACACAGACCATAGTAGGACACGCACAGACACACACAGACCATAGTAGGACACGCACAGACACACACACACCATAGTACGACACGCACAGACACACACAGACCATAGTAGGACACGCACAGACACACACAGACCATAGTAGGACACGCACAGACACACACAGACCATAGTAGGACACGCACAGACACACACACCATAGTAGGACACGCACAGACACACACAGACCATAGTAGGACACGCACAGACACACACAGACCATAGTAGGACACGCACAGACACACACAGACCATAGTAGGACACGCACAGACACACACACCATAGTAGGACACGCACAGACACACACAGACCATAGTAGGACATGCACAGACACACACAGACCATAGTAGGACACGCACAGACACACACAGACCATAGTAGGACACGCACAGACACACACAGACCATAGTAGGACACGCACAGACACACACACCATAGTAGGACACGCACAGACACACACAGACCATAGTAGGACACGCACAGACACACACAGACCATAGTAGGACACGCACAGACACACACAGACCATAGTAGGACACGCACAGACACACACACACCATAGTACGACACGCACAGACACACACAGACCATAGTAGGACACGCACAGACACACACAGACCATAGTAGGACACGCACAGACACACACAGACCATAGTAGGACACGCACAGACACACACACCATAGTAGGACACACACAGACACACACAGACCATAGTAGGACACGCACAGACACACACAGACCATAGTAGGACACGCACAGACACACACAGACCATAGTAGGACACGCACAGACACACACACACCATAGTACGACACGCACAGACACACACAGACCATAGTAGGACACACACAGACCATAGTAGGACACGCACAGACACACAGAGACCATAGTAGGACACGCACAGACACACACAGACCATAGTAGGACACGCACAGACACACACAGACCATAGTAGGACACGCACAGACACACAGAGACCATAGTAGGACACGCACAGACACACACAGACCATAGTAGGACACGCACAGACACGCACAGACCATAGTAGGACACGCACAGATACACACACACACACACCATAGTACGACACGCACAGACCCATCGATCTATCTATGTCAGGTCACAGAGAGGGAGAACCCAAATGCACGACAGGAGAAGGGAATCCAGAAACTTCACTTTAATGTTTCCAGCAGACCAATCAGAATTGGGCAGGCAGTAGACGAGTTCCAGTAAACAGGCAGAGTTCACACAGAGATCAATCATGCAGACAAATCCAGAGGAGCAGGCAACAAAAAGACGAAAATCCAAAACACAAGCAGGGCAGGTACACGTGAATGAGAATCAGGATGAGGATTAGGATTAGAGTGCTGGAGAGTAGGAACAAGTCGCTGACAATCTGGCAGAGGATTGAGCAGAATATAAATGCAGTGGTGCTGATGAGGAGACGAGCAGCACAGGTGATGTGGCTGAGATGATGACGGGCGTGGCCGGCAGATCAGCAAGAGTAGAGCAGGAGGGCGGAGCTATGTGGAGCAGGAGGGAGGAGCTATGCAGAGCAGGAAGCTCCGGCCGGGTTCCTGACAATCAATCAATCAAGCAATCAATCTATCTATCTATGAAACATATTGCTAACAAACATATCATTTACAGATGATCAGTTTACAATAATGATGCATACAAATAAAATAAATGTAATCATTCAGACCTGCGTATTTTAGGAATCACTCGGCCCTGACATTCAGAACATTTAGAACTGTTTAACACTTAGAGCCCTGTGAAGAAAGTGATCCATTAAAAAAAAGATCGAAATTTCTCTGCCTTCATCTTGACAGCATATATATATATATATATATATATATATATGTCTTCCTCCTCTGCCCTGTCTCATCTCGGTTCTGCTTCGACTTTGTAGCTCAGGATGTTTGATCTGAATGGAGACGGGAAGCTGGGCCTGTCGGAGATGGCGAGGTAAAGCACATTAGTCCCTCCATGTGTTCAGTATAGAAATGCTGAAACACACACGTGAATATTTTACACACGTTTGTGTCCGCTGATGACGTCCTTTCTCGCCTGACAGGCTTCTTCCTGTTCAGGAGAATTTTTTACTCAAATTCCAGGTAGGAGAAAAAGAAAGGTTTGTGCAAAGCGAGATGGCTGCAGCCTGGTAATTAAAACGGAACCTTGTTCCTACAGGGAGTCAAGCTGACCTCCGAGGAGTTCAACGCCATCTTTGCATACTACGATAAGGTAGGTGCCATTTACTTCCTGGTAGTGGCAGGTTCCTGATTTCCTTCCACCAGCTGGTATGAGGTTAGCTTCTCTTCCATTTTGTGTTTGACACATACCAAGAGTGTTCTGGATCCTTTCTGGGGGCTCCCTGTTCTCCATGTCTTGCGTGGATTCTCTTCGGGTGGCCTGTGTTCAGAACCGAACTGTGTGAATGCTTGTCTTTCTCTGCGCTACCTGTGACGAACTGTCCAGGGTGTGTCTGTGGAGCTCCTGGGCTGTGGCTTGAACAGCTAACAGTCCAGTTGGCTTTAATCGATGCAGGGATCTGTCCTGGGTGTCTTCCCTTGCTGTCCAGTGTCAGCTGGGATGGGCTCCAGCAGCTACAGACAATGGCTGGATGCTTTCCATGGACGGTTCTGGTGTTTTCCAGAGCAGCTCTGTATTCATGGATTTGGGAACAATAGCTTTGGAGGGACATTTAAAGAGAATAGGCGGGATTGTTTTCTCATTCGGATTCTTTCTGAATCCAGCTTGCTCTTCCCGGTCCGTCCAGCTTTAATAATCAGCAGCCATTCACGTCTAAAGACTTTATTTGAAACCCAAATATTCACTGCCAACCTTGACTTTGAAATCTGCCTCTCTTCAACGGGCAATAACTCCGGAACAAAAAATGGCAGGAACACACTTTATTTTTCTGCTGAAAGAGGAGACTTGACTCTTTCGTTTGTTTCGATGGTTGTATTGTCATAGTCAAGAATATTCTGTGGGGCTTAGAAAATTGGGCAACATGAGCAAAAACTGGGGCACTCAGCATATAGCCGAGTTGAAAATGGCTGGCACTGAATGAGTTAATTCTGTATATCTGGCTCTACCATTGCTTTCTGAGTGAATCTAAGCTTCTTGGTCACAAGCCCGCTGCGATATTTCAGTATTGAGCTAAAACATTTTTTGCCGTTGAATGTCTCATCCTCAGTGTACACCATATGTGTCAAACTCAAGGCCCGGGGGCCAAATGCGTCCCGTCACATCATTTCCTGTGGCCCCGAGAGCTGCAGACAGTTGTTTCTGTAAAATCTGCCACACGTGTTCTTAGCAGCTCGCAGTTGTTGGTTGTTCTGGAGTTCTGCTCCTCTCAACTGTGACAAAAGAGTTTAAATCAAAGTTGATGTAATAACTTGTGTTGGAGGATATTTTTCTTAACTTATTATTTAATATTATTTACTTGGCAAATTCCATAAGCATCGGTCAGTAATCAGCCGAGATATTGAGGAACACATTTTTTAGATCCATTGACTGTAATGCTAATGAAGAATTCAAAGTAATCCAGAATCCAGGATCTCTTCTGGATCGCCACCAGAATTGAATCATCTGTTTCTGGTAACGTTCCCAACATTCCCAGATCCGTTTGAGTTATCTTGCTGACAGACAGACAGACAGACAGACAGACGCTGGCGATGACATCACCTCCTCCGCCTCGGATGAGATTATTACAGCAGTAAGGAATCCATATAGTTTTACAACTATGCAAATGTATATGTAATGTTTGTAACTTAATTAATTATGTAGTAGTAATAAGTAATAAATACAGCTATTTAGCAACATGTTAAGAAGTAGTTACATTTAATTTACATTACATTAAGTTACATTTACAACTGGTCCTTTGATGGCAACCATAACGCTGATGTGGTCCTCGCAGAAAATGAGTTTGACACCCCTGGTGTACAGGGTATTTTTGGACTAGAGGTTGAGGGTTATGCAGCCGGAGCAAAGCAGATCGTCATGGCAGCGGGAAGAGCGGGAAGAGCGGGTGACTCAGTGTCTCGGATCGGCCTGAAGGCTGCAGCTCTGCCTCGCTCATTTGCAGCGGACGGGCTGGAATATGAAATAATTGATGAGCCACTGCGGCCCATTCGTGTTGACGCGCTCTGCAGATGGAGCGCTGCCATTTATTTGTGTAATTAGCTCCATCGTGTTGCGCTGCGCTCAGCCCCTGCAGCTGAAGCGCAGGCAGCTGGTGCTGGGGCGTTGGGGGCTGCATGTCTGGTCGGCTGAACGCTGACATGGCTCACAGCAGCACCGCCCCAAACCGTGCAAGACCTTGAAAATGTCTTCAATGCGTGCCTGCATGCAGCTGCAGCCGGCCGACTGACGCCCGATGCTTTCCTGAAACGCTGCAGCAGGATTCTTTCATCCTCGCGGTGAAAACAAACAGAATTCATACGTTATTGCCGAGCTCTGGGACGCTTCATTCCGATTTGTTCCACTTCAAAGAGCATCACCATGTTGGATTAAGACGGGCACGCCGTGCCGCTCTGAACGCTTCCCGGGACCGAGGGCAGACGAACAGAACACGGTTCTGTGCCTCTTGCCAAGACACATTTTCCAGCAGTGTCGACTCATGAATTTAGCAAAGTGGCTCTGGGGAAAAAGCTGCCATTCTCAGTAAATACTACTATGTATAAATGTACTTTATCAACAGTGGTAAAGTACATTTATAACACTAAATAAATACTATTCAGAAGCACTGAGAACATGGCAGGTCTGACAGCAGCTTAATTGCTGGATCTATCTTCTGCTTTCAGGATGGGAATGGCTACATCGATGAGCAGGAGTTGGACGCTCTGCTGCGAGACCTTTACCAGAAAAACAAAAAGGTGAGAAAGGGCTGTGGAATCCGTGAGCCAGTGATCTAACGTTCTGAGAACGTTAGATCAGCTGCTTCCTTCCTGTGTGTTCTCGACACGCATCAGGTCGAGGTCAACTTCATTTATAAAGCACATTAAATAACCAAAGTGCTGTACAATATAAAAATCCTGAAAACAAAGCAATACAACTATCAAATAGAAGGTCCAATATTAAAACACATAGTACATAAAACATGATAGTATAATAATAAAAAGGACTCAGACCGGACCTCCGCCAAGCAAATTCATGTTACATTAGTGCAAAAAAACCCAAAACGGTACCTGCCTACTTGACTTCAGGCGCAATCTCTGCCACTAAAAGTGGCGAATTGGTGACATCAAAATGTCTATAGGTGTGAGTGTGTGAATGAGTTTCTGCTGGCCCTGCGATGAACTGGCCAGCTGTCCGGGGTGATTCTCTATTGCGGATCCAGCACCATCTTCTGCCATTATATAGTGACGGACGTAATGATATGCACATTAAAACCTTTTCCACGACTCTTGTTAAAACACCTGCAGCATCTGACAAATCAGCCACTGAATATTGGACGTCCTCTCAGGGGCCGGTCGTTATGATCCAGACGAAGCAGGAGGAGAATCTCATTCCACCTGCAGCGCTAACTCCTCCCTGTCTCTTAGGAGGTGGACCTGAAGAACCTAAGGGGGTACCGGCAGAGCATCATGAGTCTGTCCGATGGCGGGAAGCTCTACCGTGGCGAGCTGGAAATTGTCCTCTGTCGGGAGCCAATTGTGTGACTCCTTCTCTTCTCTTTCTCTGCCTGCCCCGCCCTGCACTCCTGTGACCACACCCACTTTATGCTGCCTGGCGACATATACCGGGTGCATGCGGCAGTCGCCCCCGATCATCCCCCCAACCAGCAGCATAAAGTGCACAACTCTTCGCCCTTAACCTCTTTTCTGCCGTCTGACCTCTGACCCTCACAGTGACCTGTCTGCTACCTGTGATATTTCATCCTCTCAGCCCCGCCCACATCTTCATCACCTCATCCCTGGCCAAACCTATTACTCTACAAAAACGACCCCCTCCTGCCTCCTTTGCATTAGATGCAGAATATAGTCGAAATTTGTCCTCAATCTTGTTCCGTTGACATGAAATGATTTTTATTTTCATTGTATGGTTTTGGCTGATACTGTCAAATGAAAAACATGAATAAACTGTCTTAAGATAAACCAGTTCTATCTGAATGTGTGTGTTTGTGAAAGAGTTTGTCGTACAGCCTGAATCCTTCGTGTGTTCGTCTCTCACTTGACCTCCTTTGTCTCTTGACCCCAAAATGCAAGGCTAATATGTAGGAATGATTGATGATGGGGGCAGTCATGCAAGTGCAATTCCAAGCTACAGTGAATATAAAACTGGGCTCTGTTAAGTGGCATAAAACATGGAGCTGCTTCTTCCCTGCAATGTTATTGCTTAATGCATCAGGATCCAGAAGACAGTGGACAGAATGTCGATGTAATTCACACAGCTTTTACTTTAGCACGCCGTCTGCCTCCTGGACTCAGTGATAATGACCAAAGAAACAAGCAGAGCAATATTGCTGAGTCAGCACTCCACAGTGTTTTCTTTTATCCTCTCTTGTGGAAGGAGGCAGCGTAACAAAAGTCTCCTGCATCAGACAGAAGCTCACGTTCAACAGTGAAACCAAATCCATTGCTTTTTATACTTATCTGCTGCCATTGATCTCTTCCTGACTACGTGAATGAAATCAACAATAAACTAGACTTGAGGAAACAAGGTGAGAAATGATGTCAAATTTAAAACGAAGAGAATCTCACCTGGCCTCGTGAACAATGAGATCCTTGTTGTTGTTGTTGATGTTGCCCCCGTGGCCTAACGTTGACCAGGTGGCATGCGTGAGAATAAACCTGTTTATGAAAACATGAGAGACACACGAAGCTCTGGTTAGCTGCTTCACCACAGGATTTATTCTGTCTAATAATAATACAACATCATCAAATGAAACAATTCACTTTAAATGCATGTAACCGGTGAGTGCAAATTAACAAAACATTACAGCCTGCTCCTTTAACTGCAAGATGGCGCAGATAGCATACTCAATGGCTCCGCTAGCTTAGCATATTAGCATGTTGTTACATGTTACACAATACCACAAAAACGAACTCTAACACTCTTACTTTTACACAAACCCAAATCACATAAACATTAACAACATGTTTAGCCTCCGCAATGCATTTCGCCTGTGCTTAAAAGAGGAATATTAACACACCTGTTTATGAAAACATGAGAGACACACGAAGCTCTGGTTAGCTGCTTCACCACAGGATTTATTCTGTGGTGTTTTAGGTCTCTGCGGGTGCTGATCCCTCTAGAGGCGTACATGCGCCCCCTAGCGGTCACAATGAGTTGCATTCGACGCTATATTTAATTGCCAAACCTGCTGCATTTATCTGTCTTAAAACCCCAAAAAAATATTAGACCCTCTTTCAACCTATGCCATACTTAACTCCTTACACACTCCCCTGTTTAAAAAAAAAAGTCTCCTGACAATAACAGTCAATATGAATTATAGGGTACCAATGCATGTGTGTAGGGACTGTAAGCATAAGGGTTGGGGTATATGAAGTGTGGACCAGGGGACCCATGGTAGGCAGGCAAGCTGGGCAGTAATGTGTTCACACCCGCAACCCATGGCTGGTATGATGGCTGACCAAACTGATCATAGGTGAACATCTCTCTTGGCCTCATTATCCTCCGAGATCTCCTGGGCCCTTCTGCCTCACCTCCCTGGCTCTCTGTCTCAACATGGTGTTGTTCTGTCCCCATTTGGTGTTCATCTGTCTCAACTTGAATGTCATTCTGTGCCTGTCTTTCATCTTGGCCAACTTCAGCATCCTCTGTGGCAGGAAAGAATTCATCGGCAGTCACTCGAAGCTGTGGTTGGGTTGGAGAGAGGTCTGGCGACTTGTGACAACATTTCGGCCGCTGACTTCTCGTCACCCTTCGATAGCATGGGATTTGGATGTTTTGATCATATGTGAACTCCTCTTCATCTGAACTATCTGTAGCTGAATTGCTGTTTGAGACATTTGTTTGTTTGTGTCTTGGTTGTTTTGGTACATTGGCAGGAAGGTTCTCTTCTAGAGGAAGTTCATTCACCGGCATCAACAGGTTCCGGTGAAGCACACGAAGAGTCTTAGGCCCTTTTTCCGACTGCACCTTGTAGACTGGTCCGCTTCCAACCCTCTCTACCACTCTGTGAATCACTTGCTCCCAGTAGGCACGTAACTTCCCAGGGCCTCCTCTCTCCGACAGGTTTCTTACCAGCACCCGATCGCCTGGTTGAAGCAGAATGCCTCGGACTCCTCTGTCATACACTTTCTTGCCTTTTGACGAGGATTTCTCACTATTGTTGGCAGCTATTTCATATGCAGAGCGCATCCTCTCCGCCCATTTTTGTGTGTATGTGCGTCTGTCTGTTGTGCCTGGCTCTCCCTTCGGTGGGAACAATAAGTCGATCGGTAACCGTGGGTTTCGACCATACAGAAGGAAAAATGGTGAGAAGCCTGTTGCGTCATGCCTGGTGCAATTATAAGCATGCACGATGTGAGACAAGTGATCTTTCCACTGACTCTTTTTTTCTTCAGCCAGAGTTCGAAGCATTTGTAGAAGTGTTCGGTTCAGCCTCTCCACTGGGTTGCCTTGTGGATGATAGGGCGTGGTACGAGAGTGAGCAATGCCAGAAAGTTGTTGGAGTCTACTGAACATGCTATTCTCGAACTCTTTTCCCTGATCATGGTGGAGCTTTTCGGGGTATCCAAAGCGAGGTATAAAGTCCTGAAATATTTTATCAGCAGCTGCCTTGCCAGACTTATTCCGTGTTGGATATGCCTGGGCGAAGCGTGTGAAGTGGTCGATAATAACCAAAATGTACTCGTAACCTTGACTTTGTTCGAGGTGGAGGTAGTCAATGCAGAGCAGTTCGAATGGAGCACTGGTGGTTATGTGTCCCATGGGAGCTCTCTGTGGCATATTTGGGTGTTTTTGCTTGATACACACACATCTCTTAGTCACATACTCCTCAATATCATCTTGCATATACGGCCAATAAAATCTTTCACGGGCTAGATGTGTCACTTTCTCCACACCTACATGGCCCATATCATTGTGCAGTGTCTTCAGCACTCTCAGCTTCAGTTTTTCAGGAAGGACTAGCTGTCTGTGTTTGTCAGTCTGACGATACAGAATGCCATTCTCCACAACCAGTCTGTTCCACTCATAGAGTAGTCTTTTTGTCAGTTTTTCCATATTTCTTTTGTCTCTTTCATTTGGAATCCAGTTTTTGAGTTTCAGGGATATGATCTCTTTGATTGCTAAGTCCTCATGTTGTGCTTTTGCGATGTCTTCCGGGGTGACACTGGCAACACTGTTTGTTGGAATGGCGTCGTCAGTTACATCTCTGATTTGTAATGCTGCCACCCAAGGCACATCATTTTCCTGTGTTGCTTTTCTGCCTTGCCACACTGTAGACACGACATCAGGGGATATGGACTCAGAATGCTCCTCAACATTATCCCTGAGACTCAGTGGGTACCTTGACAAAGTGTCGGCATCAGCATTCATTTTTCCAGGCCGGTACTTTATGTCGAAGAAAAAATCGGAAAGTTCCCCCACCCATCTGTGCCCAACAGCGTTGAGTCTAGCTGTGCTGAGGACATAAGTCAACGGATTGTTGTCCGTAAACACTGTGAATGTTGGAGCATAATACAGGTAGTCGCGAAACTTTTCACAGATGGCCCATTTGAGTGCTAAGAATTCAAGCTTTCCAGAATGGAGGTGGTAATTCCGCTCTGCCGGAGTTAGGGATCTTGAGCCATATCCAATAACACGTAGCTTGTTGTCTTGTTTTTGGTACAAGACAGCACCAAGACCCTCATTAGACGCATCTGTGTGCAAAACAAAGGGGAGATCGAAATTGGGATAAGCCAGGATGGGAGGGTGCGTTAACATGTCCACTAGATTTTCCAGAACAGCTTGGTGTTCTGCCGTCCATATGATGGGTGTCTTGGATGGCAGTTGTCCTCTGTCTCCTTTCTTGGCTTTTCCACTCCCTCTTTGGATCTGCGTTTTGATGTTGTCAACCCCAGCAGGTTTCTGGTACAGGTTGAACAATGGCCTTGCCAGGCGGGAAAAATCTTGAATAAATGAGCGGTAATATCCCAGAAATCCCATCAGGGACTGGACATCTCCCACAGTTCGAGGTGTCCTCTCTTTCAGAGCCATTACTGCTTTTAAATCCTCTGGATCGAGCTTGACTCCCTCTCCTGAAACAATACGGCCCAGGTAACGAACCTCTCCTTTGAAAAACTCGCACTTAGCTGGTCGGAGTTTAATGCCGTTCATTCTCATCTGACAGAGTACTTGCTTGAGGTGTGTCAGGTGTTCTTCAAATGTGGCAGAATAACATAGCACATCATCCAAGTACGGTGCACAGCATTCATCCCTGATTCCCTCTAATACACCCTCCATACATCGCTGAAAGGCTGCAGGTGCATTGGTTAATCCAAATGGAATGCGAATCCATTCATACAGCCCCCATGGTGTACTGAAAGCTGTCATGTGTCTAGATTCTTCGCTCACAAAGCCTTGATGGTATGCACTGCCTTGGTCCAGTATGGAGAACCACTTATTGCCCCCCAGACTGTCTAGCAGATCTTGGATTCGTGGCAGCGGATGACGATCTGGGATGGTCTTTAAGTTGACTCCTCTGAAATCCACACACAGCCGCAATGTTTGATCCTTTTTCCAGACACACACAACAGATGAGGAATAGGGTGAAACAGATTTACGGATCCAACCTCTGTCCAAGAGATTTTGCACATGCTCCTTCACTTCCTTGTACAGTGGCTTAGGTATGGAGTTGTAGGATCTCTGAACAGGGATGCTATCTACAAGGTTGATCTTGAGCTGTAAATTGGGAATACAGCCTATATCTCCCTCTCCTTTTGTGAAAACATCACACTCTTCAAATAACATCTGACGGACAGCCTCTTGCTGTTGATCATTCAAATGTTCCAAATTTACGGGGGGATGCCACTTTTCTTTTGTGTGTTTTATTGTGGGATCACTATCGGGCTTTGCTTCAGCATCACTGACTGTTTCAACCCGGGCAGAGCACAGTTTGGTGTCACTAGTAAAGTTTGATGACTGCTGTGGGGAATGGAGATTGACGGCCTTGCTGTTAACAATTTCCTCTATGCAGCCCAGATGAGTTCTTGGTGGTAAAAAGATGTCGTGCTTTGAGGGGTTGTGTATTGGAATTTTTACTGTTTTATAAGAGCCCACAGTTACATCTACAAGAGCTGGAAACAGGTCTAACCCTTCTGGCAACACATCTCCCACATTGGGCTCAAACAGCATTGTTCCCCCTGCTGGCCATGCCCTGATCTGACACTTTACATGACAGCTTTGGCCGCTTCGGATTGTGAACCCTCTTTTTCCACTTTTTACGGTGGTCCTCCCCCGTTCTCTTTGCTCTGTTCGAGTTGGAGTCTCACTGACGGCTGAGACTATAGCTTCAGCTGTGTTTGGATTGACTGGCATTGTCTCTGCTAGTAAGTCACTTAAGCTGACACTTTCTGCTTCTTCCTGGCTTTCCAAAATGATTTCCTCAATTACATTAAAGCCGAGCAATGGACCACTGTCACAGTACTGACTTACCAGCATGGGAACCTGTATAGCCACACTTCCATGTTTTGCACTTTTGATCTCGAGCAGTAGTTCAACCCATCCTTCATAGGGTAATTCAGTCCCATTGGCGGCAGTAACTCGGAGCTGGTGATCTGGAAGTAGTGCATCCAGGGACTGGATTCTGACATGCGGTAGGTGCATCTCAAGCCATGACTTTTCTAGGATGGTTATTTGGGCTCCACTGTCCAGTAACATATCAATCTTGACACCATTAAGAAAACATGTTACCGTGCATCTCCTCCCGAGCAGTTTTGCTACTCGATGTCCTCTCCTGCATCTGGGTTTTGGTGACCCTTTACTAATAGTCGGACGTACTTGTTTCTGGCAGGTTATGGTAACATGGGACTCTGGTTTGGCTGTGATCACTGGTGGCCCCTCCCCAGTGACCTCGTCCAGTTTCCCACCTGCTTGACTAGGCAACCAACAGCTCTGTGACCGTCCTGACCACATTTAAAACAGTGGGTGCAACTGATGATCCCATCCGCGATGCATTTCTTACACCTCCCTTTTGGAGCAGGTGGTGGTTGCGCTGACCCAGGTTGGATGGTGTTAACAGGTACCGGAGTAGTTGCAGCTGAGCTGATAACTTTTTCAAGGCTCTTGGTGAGGGCTGAGACTTGAGCTGTTAGCTCGTGGATAGCAGTGCGGTTGGCTTGAACCTCTACTTGGGTCTGCAGAACATTGTTTTGGATCTCAGTAGGAGCTTGCACTGCCTTTTGTTTTACCCCTTGCTGTAGGACCTGCTGAGTGGTATGTTGTATAACATTAACAGTAGGTGTTTTTGTTTTAACGGGACGGCCAAGGCGTGTTTGTCTTTCTACCTCCTCACCGACTGACTGAGAAATTATTTCTAGAATTAAATCTTCAGAGCTGTCCATGTTTACAATGTGAGGTTTGAGGTCTTGCCTTACATAACTGAATTTTTCGTGAAGACCTTGATACAATGAGTGGAGAAACACATCCTGTACTAACTTACTGTCATACTGGAACTCAGACTCACTTCGTCGTGCTGCAAACAGAACCCGTTGCTTTAGCCCCATCAGACGGTACATGAACTGTTGTGGGCTCTCTTTATCAGTTTGTTTGGCATGACTAAGTTCCTGGAACAATTCTGCACTGCTCTTATCTCTTAGGTGTCGTCTGAGAAAGCGTTTTAGCGCTGCTACAGTCAATCCATCTGTAGTCATCAACATCTCCTTAAAGGAACCTGGTTTGATTATTTTTATGACGGTACGAATCACTTCTGTCTCTGTGAAATTTTCAGCTAACCCCTCGTCAATTTGTTTACACAGGGTGTTGTAGCTTACATCAGAATCCTCATCAGAAATCTGCCCACAATGTAACTTAAATTCCCTGCGTGGCAATAAATGGGATACATCTCTCAACTTAACCAACTCCGTGACATTCATTATCTGATTACCTTGCGATGATGTCACCTTTACATTATTACTCAAACCTGTAACTGATACATCTTCACCTGACACAGTCTCTGCTTGCGGTGCGGGCTCCACTTCATCCGAATGTTGCTGCCGTTTCTCGATGAGGTCGTTGAGGAAGAGAAGATGAGCCATGCCTTGGTCCTCTCGACTAGTCAGGTTATCACCATTCAGGACAGCCATGATGAAGTCGAAAAGTTCCAGCTCTGTTGCATCCTCTCCAGGCACCTCTTCCTCCTTTACCAGTTCTTCGAGGGTGGCAGCCAACTGGCGAAGCACGTCTGTGTTGGCTGAGCTGGTCAGTTTGATGATCTGTCGCTGGATCCCTCTGCGCAGGTCTCGTAGAGTAGCCATGTCTCGATCGATAAACTCTCACTCGTGAGTCCAGGTACTGCTTATCAGGTTCAATTGTATTGATGAGCTTCTATTCACCTTAGAAGCTCATCCCGGACGAGCCCCCAAATGTTGCCCCCGTGGCCTAACGTTGACCAGGTGGCATGCGTGAGAATAAACCTGTTTATGAAAACATGAGAGACACACGAAGCTCTGGTTAGCTGCTTCACCACAGGATTTATTCTGTCTAATAATAATACAACATCATCAAATGAAACAATTCACTTTAAATGCATGTAACCGGTGAGTGCAAATTAACAAAACATTACAGCCTGCTCCTTTAACTGCAAGATGGCGCAGATAGCATACTCAATGGCTCCGCTAGCTTAGCATATTAGCATGTTGTTACATGTTACACAATACCACAAAAACGAACTCTAACACTCTTACTTTTACACAAACCCAAATCACATAAACATTAACAACATGTTTAGCCTCCGCAATGCATTTCGCCTGTGCTTAAAAGAGGAATATTAACACACCTGTTTATGAAAACATGAGAGACACACGAAGCTCTGGTTAGCTGCTTCACCACAGGATTTATTCTGTGGTGTTTTAGGTCTCTGCGGGTGCTGATCCCTCTAGAGGCGTACATGCGCCCCCTAGCGGTCACAATGAGTTGCATTCGACGCTATATTTAATTGCCAAACCTGCTGCATTTATCTGTCTTAAAACCCCAAAAAAATATTAGACCCTCTTTCAACCTATGCCATACTTAACTCCTTACATTGACATCCCGGGCAGGGCATCAATCTTTGCCCGTTGAATCCAGGGCGCATGGCTCCTCCAGCGGCTGCGGTTGTAGGACAGGATGTGTTATTTCTCATCAAACCCCTGACATTGAGTTGACATGCTTTTAAAGCCTCCTGAATAATACAGCAAGCAGCCTCGCTGGTGCAACCCCGCATCAATTAATGAAAACCATTGAAATCTTTATGCATCCTGCAGCTGTTTGCAGACTCAAAATTCCAAATAGATAAATTGCAATCGCTCAAATACACGCGTGCATTGTGTTAGAAGCCCGTGTTCTGGAGCTCTCTTCAGTCCGGAGGCCGCTGAATGAGGTGGCGGCGGATGTGTTGTCCTGAGGCCACGGCTTCTGCCTCATCGGTTAACATCTTCAACCAGCAGTAAAGTGTTTTTTAGTGTTCTCACTATAAATACCCAACGTAGATCTGATCACAGTGCACACAGGGCATGCACAAATGACACAGTCTGAAGGCGCACTCGAGCTGCATTTTTATCCACCCAGCTGAACAAAGTGTCGTCTCAGTTTTAGTAATAGTGCCTCATGATTCATCAGGATGATGGCTGTTTAATCCTGTTAGATTCACAGGAGAACACAGCATTAATCAATTCATATAAGATCCTGATGGTACTTTAAATCATTTAGATAAATAGTTCTGTGTCTTGTGCATGAATGACACAGATAGCAGAGATGCACTTCTTGTCCTGGTGTTTTCCTCATTACCTTCACCAAGGAGGTTATCTTCCTGATGCTAGTTAGTTAGTTAGTTGCTAACTGATGGATGGATGAATCAAAATCTGAAGATGGGTCTTGGTCTAACTTAGATCCCATAAATTCTGAGAGCGAGCCGGATAGCAGTCTTGATACAAAAATAAATCAGGATTTTCCCATTTACTCATAATGGAGGCTTTAAAAATAAATAAAAAATCACATCTTGTAAAATCTGCATTCAATTCACTCACCAAACATCCCAGTCATAACGGGGTCCGATATGAACCATCAAGAAACATGCCTTCTGGATCTGATCCAGAATGAGGTCAGGAAAAAAATATTACATTTTAACATTAAAACCCACTTATGGATTAAAAATCAGTTAAAAATACATCAACTCTGATTCACTTTGACTTTTCATGGTTGGTGTATAAAGATACCGAGAACAATCTAGAACCTTTTGGTGCTGATCCAGTGTTTTTCTAGTTTATTAGTCTGCTCCATCAATCCACCTCCCATCTAGCATGAATCAGAATGTACTTACACACATCTCTAGGCCAACTCCTCACACATGGAGGCAGAGCGGCCCTCCTCCTCCTCCTCCTCCTCCTCAGTTGTTAATGTGTTGGAGGATTTGACTGAAGGTAGGATATCTACCATACACGGAGCCTTGTACATCAAACAGTGTCTTGCGGCACACCTATGAATTATTAAGGTGCTTAATACAAACCCCATCTAACACCTTCAGTTAAACAAGCTTAACAAAAACACAAACAAATGTCATTACCTTTGTGGGCATTAGACGAGCTGCATAACAATGACTTAAAAAGTAATAAGCTGAGGTTTGTTAAATGTCTCTGGTGTCAAACGCTGCAGGAATCCCCATGTGTGTTTACCGATGTGAAGAAATGTGATGTTGGGAGAGCTTCATCGCTTTTTGTTGTTTACTCTTTCTCTCATTTTACATCGCAGCATTTTAAACACAATTAATATGACACATTTAGAGAATCCGTTAGCATTCAATAATGTGTTTCACGCAAAGCATTTTTGTCAGCTGTCTGATGGTGAAGTTTCGAGATGACTCAGCTGTTGTCATCAGCCTTTGAAACATCGTTTCTTCCAACTCCAGGTTGTGGAAAAGGAGCTGCTGATTCTGGAAAAGACTCTGTCTAATTAAACATTCAGAGATTGGAGATACCTTAGTGCCATGTTTGATCAGTTTCTCTCCAAATCGTTTGTGTCGATCAACCCAGAAGACATGTCCACGTAGCTCTTTAGCCGCTCCCTGCTGCAGATCATTGCTCCGTTCAGGAGGACCATCAGCTGTGAGAGTGATAAAAGCACGGCAGAAGGCAGGACGCTTCTGGAATCGCTGAATGCAGTCTGAGTAAGCACTGCCTTCTGCTGCCATCTGCACGGAGACCTTCAGACTGTCCCTATATTTATCTTACAAAAAGTGAAATCATTCTGAGGATGTGATCACTGGTTATGCTTTTATGTTTCTGTACTGCCATTGCCATGGATGGAGGCATTAAAGGGGACATATTATGGGAAAAAAAATGTTTCTATATTAATATTTTGGTGGTTTTGGGTCATTACGAACCCAAAAACGGTGAAATTAAGTCATCCGGTCAATCCTGCGTAGGGGGGGGGGGGGGGGGACGTTCACAAGATGTGTGTGCACTCTCCCCTTGTCTGCACTCCGTAAGTTCTACCTGCGGCTCCTGTATGAGTCACAGAAGAAGAACAAAGTGGATAAAGTTTATTTTTGGTGGTAATGTTAGAATGTTGTCAAAATGTTTTACTGTGTGCTAAATCACACCGGTTACCATGGTAGCTTGCAGCTGCCCGCTATGAATTTAGTTTCATTTTCAGAGGCATTTCTGACAGAGCGGTTTGAGACAGAAATGAGGGACGCTGTCCTGCAGCATCTGTTTGAGACAGAAATGAGGGACGCTGTCCTGCAGCATCTGTTTGAGACAGAAATGAGGGACGCTGTCCTGCAGCATCTGTTTGAGACAGAAATGAGGGACGCTGTCCTGCAGCATCTGTTCGAGACAGAAATGAGGGACGCTGTCCTGCAGCATCTGTTCGAGACAGAAAAGAGGGACGCTGTCCTGCAGCATCTGTTTGAGACAGAAATGAGGGACGCTGTCCTGCAGCATCTGTTCGAGACAGAAATGAGGGACGCTGTCCTGCAGCATCTGTTTGAGACAGAAATGAGGGACGCTGTCCTGCAGCAACTGTTTGAGACAGAAATGAGGGACGCTGTCCTGCAGCATCTGTTTGATACAGAAATGAGGGACACTGTCCTGCAGCATCTGTTTGAGACAGAAATGAGGGACGCTGTCCTGCAGCAACTGTTTGAGACAGAAATGAGGGACGCTGTCCTGCAGCATCTGTTTGATACAGAAATGAGGGACGCTGTCCTGCAGCAACTGTTTGCTATTTTGACCAAAGACTGTCACAGATATTTTATATACCGGTAAGTGTCTGGGAACTGCGCTAACTTGTGGAAAAAGTGTAGAATATGTGACCTTTAAAGATTTTCTGGGGTCTGGCAGTCCTTCCACATCACAATGAGTCTTAGGAATACTTTGATGAAATGTCTTTAAACAACAACATGCTTTTTAGCCATTATTTAAGAAATAAAAATATGTCATAATGTCCTGCAGAAACTTCCTGTCATTATTAATCACCAAACGTGTGACGTGCAGACCCTGAAGGGTGAGCACGTTTCACACTCACGTACTGGACTCCATCCACTCCAGAATCAGGGATGTATATTAAAGAGGCGTTACCTGAACTGGAGACTGTCCCGGCTGGCCGGCGGGAGGCAGATTACACCCTGGATGGGTCACCGGTTTAACACAGGACAACACTAACCCATCGCACCATCATGGTTTCTATATCCTATGATGAGGAGATAACATGTCCTCCTGTCTTTAATGCATAATGGACGTACAGCAGCGCAGGTCAGCATGATGAAGAACCACAGACTGACGCCCCAGGCCGCTCAGCTTCATCAGCTCTGTGTGTTTCTGAAAAAGGAGGGCAAGTAATATTTTATGTATTTTGAAATCGGCTCCGCTTCATCACTAATGCCGACTTCAGAAGTCTTTGTCCCGTAAACGTGAGACAGCGGTTTCAAAGAAACATCAAGGCTGATCGCTTCTTCTGCTGAGCTGTTAGTTACCGATTCAAACGAATTATTCTTCCTCAGCACATGAAACAATATTAGATTGTGCTCGGGGTCCACAATGATGGGACAAGGACTTGTCCATTATCCACGTTACTAGGAACATTATTCCCTGAGTTGACAGAACAACCAAAGGGTGCTGCTGTGTGTGAGTAAATAGAGCCCGTTGTGATGAGGCAGAGTGACAAGGCCCAGATGAAGCCAGAGAACGTCCATGATTTATTCAGCGATGGAAGGAACCCGTCCTGGTGTTTTATTGATGATCCTGTTAAAGAGCTCGTGTGAATTAAATGAGTGATTGAAAATGGATGTTCCAACCTAGATTCTTACGAATCCACTGCAGCCAGAGACACGCACACACATTCCATGTTAACGCATGTGATCTGGAGTTATAGGAAATACAATTGAATTGATTTGTGGCCCTGTGATGAGCTGGCGGCTTGTCCAGGGTGTGCCCCGCCTCCCCGCCGTTAACTGCTGGGACCGTGACCCGGTAGCAGACCTTTGATTATTTGTCTTAAGCACAAATCTAAATTAGAGTGCTGAAATGGTTTCTCTCAGAGGCAGGCATTTGTTTCCTCTCTTTTCACTTTGGGTAGAGGTTGTGTGTGTGTGTGTGTGTGTGTGCGCGCTGGTGAATGGGTGTGGCTGAGTGATTGCCAGATGATCACCTGAACCTGCCTGTGATTCCGTTTGCTTGGTATGGACAGACAGAGGGGGCGCTATTTCTGTTGACCACAAAGGCTGTTTATCATCCTAGTCTCGTCCATTCGTCGTTCAACTGCACAGAAAGCATGTTTTTTATGTTGAAAGTGTAAAATAAACACCCACGACCGCAGTAACGCCTTCATGATTTCATCTGTAAGGACACGGCGCGTCAGACGGAGCCCTGCTTTGTCCTCTCAGTGTCTAAGTTGGCCTGATAGCCAACAGAAAGGCTACAAGCCCTGCTCCTTCGCTGGATTTGCACCACTTTGGACCATTTTTAATTACTTTGAATGGAAACCGTGAGTAAATCTGGATGAAAGGACAGCACAACCCATGGACTGTGACGTTTATGTTGGTGGTCTGGACTCAGTCGATGCTTGTTATTGTCGCATGTTGGATGCACATGGATGCTGCAGCTCTTATTTTGACATCATGATTGCTCAACGTTAAATGAACCTGTGGAGAAGTGGGTCGCTTGTTTTGTCAAAGGCCCGACGTTTGATGTGGATTTTGAAGCAACGTTGGATTTATGTGTGGAGTCCTGGTGGTGCCGAAACAATGTAACAAATTGTAACAAACAAATTTAAAATGCAGAAGCATCCTGGATTTCTCCTGCATAATATTTATCTCTCGCACTCGACTGCCACACGCAAGCATGAAGATAAGGAGGGCACTTAGCGCGCTGTTGCCCCGTAGTGGTGGGGGTAGGTGGGGGGGGGTGTTATTGCACAACTCAACAGTATCCTATATACTGAATGTGACCAAGTAAAAAAACAACAACTTTTAAACTAAAATATCGTTTAACGCAAATCCTGCAGCATTTTGATCTCGCGAGACTCGTGACCCGAGATCTCGTCCCATCCCTAGTTTTCATAGATTCTAAATGCGTTTAATCTCGTTTCAACAAAGATCTCCTGCAGTTCGAACACAATCCTCAAGTAAAAATGTACATCTTAAACGGCTGCAGGCTGGATTTGACAGTTTCATTCCAGAATAATTTTCTAAGCATGAAGTACGGTGCATTTCTCAGAAGTTCACTTGACCCAGATATCATGAATATTTATTCCGCCTAACCGGAGTGACATAAATCCTCACAATCTACTTACTATATCAGGTGAGGTGGGGTCTATTGCTGCGACTTAAACCCATGAGGGAAAATAATCCCCCCCGGGCGAGTTGTTCCTCCCGTGAGTCCGTTTCATCAACTTTAACTTTTGCTCCATCTCAGAGACTGGAACCGGGCAGCTTAATCTGGGAGAGGGGGGGGGGGGGGGGCTGGCACCTCAATAAGTGCTCTCAATGCTGCTTCTTCTTGTTATTATCATACTTCTCATTACAGAACGATACAGACAGGTTGCTATAGCAACAGTCTCTCGTCTTTGCATGATATGGAATGAAAGCATTTCCTCAATTCAGAACTCTAATCTTATCCTGAATTGACTTTGCATATTAATGAGGAGACTTCCTAATCAGACGTGCACCTAATGCTGATTGACAAAGCTCTGCCCTGCACGTTGTCCTGGACAAGCAACAATCCATAGCTGTGCCAAAGTAACGCGTTTATCAGCCGAGGCACTGAAGCCAAATCCCAAATTAACTGACCTCAAGTATGCCAAAGGAATCTGCTGCTTCTCTGCAACAGAAAGCTTGAAGGAAATCTGGACGACGGAGGCTGCCAGAGACGACATCTGCTGAGATGGACATAAGGTCCAGGATGAGCGCCATCACCCTCGTCTCTGAAATCATCAGATGTAAGAAACACAGTGGTTCGCTTCTCTGCTTTACAACATTCACAAGGACAACAGTGTGCCATTTTAAATGTTGGTGCGTTAGAAAATGTTATTCTTGTCTACATTTACATTCAATATGTTCAAAATCTAATAGAGGAGGACGATGTTTAAGAGAAGGCTGATTGATGTGGCGACGCCTCAGGGGACAATGAGAAAGGACAGTAGTATCAATGAGAGTCAGTTTCACTGTTACATCCTGCCACCTAAACTCCAGTTCCCTGGTAGTTCGACCTTCATCATGTGAGTCCTTGACCATGAAAACCTGCACACTGAATTTAGAATCACGTTGGTGTTGCTATTAGTCACGTGAACAGGATGGCTACTTTCAATTTGTGCTTGTCAGTACAGATTTTTAAATTGACTATAAATCCTTCTTAACACAATTTAAAGCAGGGGTGCCACATTAGCATTATGTTTGCCCTCCAAAGGCCAAATGTAAACCGTAACACAGTAAAAATGTAACTAAATGTAATGTCATTTAATGTAAAATAAATGTAACTACTCCTTAACATGCTGTTAAAGATTTTTTGTAATTTAACTCTTTAGCAGCCACAGCAATTACAATAAAATATTCCGTTTTGATATCACTTTTTGAAAAGGTTGTAACTTAAAAATTGTTAGAGATAAAGCTATACTGTAAATGAGAAAAATCACAAGTATGAAGCAAAGTTTGTAATGGGAATAAATGAACACATCTAATCATCATCATCACGCAGGAACAAAGATAATCGATACAAAATCAAAGCAAAACCAGAAAACCACCACCTTGTCTTGTCATGGACATGCAGAAACCAAACAAAACAACCGAAGTGGGAAAGATAAAGAACATTCCCCGAGTCAATGCCGCGGAGAAGACGTCACTCTCAGGATCAGCACTGGACAGCTACATATGTCGCCAACTACCTATGGAGCTGTCCAGTGCTGATCCTGATCCATATGTAGATCAACGTGTCAGCACATGCTGGAAAAAATAAAAAAGTTCAAATAACTTTCAAGAGTCTCCTCCAGCAGATTATTGATTTCCTGACTGCAGCGTGTTGCTATTGTTATTGCCATGTTGCTGATTTTTTCCATTTGATCAGTTCACTACTTAAGTTACAATAGATCAGGTTATGAAAACCACACTAATCCATCGATCAAAAATCAAACTTATTCAAGTAAATAATATTAAATAATAAATAAAGAAAAATATCATCCAACACAAGTTATGGCATTAACTTTGTTCAAAACTCTTTTGTCACAGTTGAGAGGAGCAGAACTGCAGAACAACCAACAAATGTGGGCTGTTAAGAACATGTGACGGATGCAGCATTCTATGTCTGCACACAGCATAGAGTTACTGTATGTTTACAATTTAATTGGTATAATCTTTAAACCAAATAATATTTAAATGTAAATGTACATTTCTTCTTCTTCACATTTTCTTCAAAATCATTTGTGTAAAGTTTTTCTCCCATTCAAACGGTGCTCTCTCGCCCACTCGCTCTCCTTAACGAGGTCCTTTTCAAACGGTGCTCTCTCGCCCTGGCTCTCTTTGTTAAATATTCCATGATGTTTTGAAACGCATTAAAAATGACTAGCAAGACGGTGTATTAAACAGCATAAGTAAATGCAGCAAATCAATTAGTACAAATATATGTTAATAAATAATTTGTGGCCCTTTGCACCTGTTGTGGTTTAAATGTGGCCCTCTTGGCCTCTGAAGTCTGGAAAGGGTCCACACCACGGATCAGTAGGAGGCATTAATGCCCCTTCACAAAGGTGACCAGCCACCATTAAACACCAGAAGAAGAAGGAAAGAAAGAAAGGGTGCTGGTGTGGTGGACCTGGCATGCATGAAACAGCCACCAAAGGAGAGAGCTGTCGCCCGGACCCGATAAGGGCAGCAGGGCACCCCCAGAACATCACAAGCCGCCACAGCACCCCGAGAACAGCCCCGAGGGCCCCATAGGGGCCACCCGCCGACAAACCAGCCCAGGGGTCCGGAGCAGCGACCGACAGCACGGCCAATGAACAAAGGCTAGCGCAGCGGCACGGTGCGCAGCAGGCCTGCCTTTGGGGCTCATTTCCGGAACAACAAAGTAGAATAAAAGGACGACCTTGATGGGCAGACGTAGCCAAAGCCATGCGGCCCAGGGCCGACTGCAGGTCACAAATATTAATTAAAAGTTTTGGTGGACCTGAGAGCACAGGACAGACTTTAGAGCAGCACCTTGAGCTGCAGAAAATTCACATACGACGGAGAAAAGCAACAGCTAATCAGACCGCGGGAAAGTCTACCGATCTTGTTAGTGGCAATATCAAGGCTATTTAGCATGAAAGAATAAATATTCACATTATGGTTAATATAACATTACGATTCTATAAATAATGATTGTCTGTGCTCACTGTTGTAACAAGTAATTATGAGAAATCACGACAAGGGACGTGAAGAAACAAAACAACGGCAACGTTTAAATCGGTACCGTATTACTTTAGCACTGAAGTTACAACCTGGAATAAAAAAAGGGCACAAATGGAATAAACTAGTCGCTGAGTTTAAGTGTTACCAAATGTTTGTTCTATGGCGAGTAGAGTTAGACAGTCACCAGGGCTGCAGGCAAAGACAAAGATTAAACTAGTGAGAAATAAAATCTAAAAGACACAATTAGTGTCCACAGAATACGGGTCTAATTAATACTGAAAAATACATTCATTCTGTATCAGGATTTGCTTTTACAATTTAGACATTTCACATAAAATGTTAGAATACAACTAATATTTACATGAATATTGGAGATGTATTCAAATTGTAGTATCTGTTTGTAGTATTGATACATCAGAATGTTCTGATGCACCTTCTGCACAACTTCTAACAAGTAAAATAAATGTTTTTCTAGTTATTCTTATTACACTAATGTGCATATTGTTTGCATTGAAATGCACCAGCACACATTGGCCTCATGGCCCAGAAGCACTTTGAGCTTGTTGTCTGCTTTAATAAACAACTGAAGTTGTTCAAAAAGTGTGTTTCGTTATCAGTTTGAGTCCAGATGTGGTTTCATTGATTGAATATATGAATTCCTACAAAGTAAAAGTCTTCGTGTTCATTTCATTCAAATGAGGGTCCAGATCGACTCAGACTGACTCATCCTGTCGTGTGTTCAGGTCTCATCATGTCGTGTGTGCAGGTCTCATCATGTCGTGTGTTCAGGACTTATCATGTCGTGTGTTCAGGTCTCATCATGTCGTGTGTGCAGGTCTCATGATGTCGTGTGTTCAGGTCTCATCATGTTGTGTGTTCAGGACTCATCATGTCGTGTGTTCAGGTCTCATCATGTCGTGTGTTCAGGTCTCATCCTGTCGTGTGTTCAGGTCTCATCATGTCGTGTGTTCAGGACTCATCATGTCGTGTGTGCAGGTCTCATCATGTCGTGTGTTCAGGTCTCATCATGTCGTGTGTTCAGGTCTCATCCTGTCGTGTGTTCAGGTCTTATCATGTTGTGTGTTCAGGACTCATCCTGTCGTGCGTTCAGGTCTCATGATGTTGTGTGTTCAGGTCTTATCATGTCGTGTGTTCAGGACTCATCCTGTCATGCGTTCAGGTCTCCTCGTGTCGTGTGTTCAGGTCTCATCATGTCGTGTGTTCAGGTCTTATCATGTCGTGTGTGCAGGTCTCATCCTGTCGTGTGTTCAGGTCTTATCATGTCGTGTGTGCAGATCTCATCCTGTCGTGTGTTCAGGTCTTATCATGTCGTGTGTTCAGGACTCATCCTGTCGTGCGTTCAGGTCTCCTCGTGTCGTGTGTTCAGGTCTTATCATGTCGTGTGTTCAGGACTCATCATGTCGTGTGTTCAGGTCTCCTCGTGTCGTGTGTTCAGGTCTTATCATGTTGTGTGTTCAGGTCTCATCATGTCGTGTGTTCAGGTCTCATGATGTCGTGTGTTCAGGAACCTGTTTGGAGTTAAACCAACAATGAGAAGTTACAATGTCGGCTGTAGAAAAGAGGAGAAGAAACATCCGCTAATGTAGAACATGCAAAGTGAGACTTTAGGGGAGAAAGGATGCAATTATTGAGGGCGAGAAGAAAAAAGTAAATTAAAGTAATAAGTAACTAGTTACTTTTGGCAGGGAGTAATAAGTAAAGTAATTACTTTTTCCAGCAAGTAACTAGTAATAAGTAATACATTACTGATCTTGAGTAACTTGCCCAACACTGATTGTAACCGAGGAACAAATTAAGCACCTTAATTTCATTGGACGGCATGTAATATGAACCTGCCGCCACCAAAGGGCGACATTTAATAACTTCAGAAACTGAACTGTATGACTGGACATGTTGGACTGTTAAAAATATAATATTTAATTTGAACATATTATACAGAACTTAGCATTTATTAAAGTATTTAATTCATGAATAAGTTAATACATAAATAATTGTAGATGCAGTTCTGTTACTGTTATTATAACTTCAATCAGTCAGTAAATCCACATTTGTAAAGGATAGCGTTTCTGGCTTTGATCTTTGGTTCTTTGGATCTTCCTTCCCCGACCAGTGTTGGGGAATCACTGTTACAGTGATCCAGAATCCAGGGTCTCTTCTGGAACGTCACCAAAATGTAATCATCTGTTCCTGGTAACATTCCCAACATTTGCTTTAAATTTCATCCGGATCTGTTTGTAATGTTTTGAGTTACCTTGCTGACAGACAGACAGACCAAGGCCAGTGATTTCATAAGCCCCGCCTCTGCACAGGTAATTATTATTAGATACTTTTCGTTGGCCGTTCACTGATCCTCTTTTAGGTAGGTACAGTTTTTTCACACTCATGTAGGCCTGACTACACACACACACACAAACACACACACAAAGGGCTATACAATTGCAAAGGTCAGAGTGGTAGCGTCATAGAGGGTTGTGTGTGTGTGTGTGTGCGTGCGTATGTGTGAGCTAGAGATATATGGAAACCCTTATCTCATTGATTGTTTCTATATTTTCCTCTCTGCAGTATAATCCTGTGTATTCTGCTCATCATAAATACGATACGTAGCCATCAGTTGTTTCCTGATGATCCCGACTTGTGCTTTGGCCTGTCATCAACTCTTCCTGATGTTAATCAGAACTGAAACGTGTGGAAATTGCAATAAAGACTGAATAATTGTAATCGTCTGCAGTTTCCTTTAGTTTAGAGTAAGTATGTGCAGTAGACACTTTGCAGTATACTAAATACTATATATAATAAAGCACTTGTTTAAGACAGTAAACGGCCGTGCAGGTTCGTGTTCCCCATGATGAGAATGAGAAAGGAGTTCCAGTCGTGTTCTCGAGATGATGTCTTAGAGCCTTTGTTCAACATGAAGTCTCTTCTTCTGTTGCACATTTCACCTCATAGCAGGGCGGTGTTGTTCTGGAACGTCCCTTTGGAGCAGCCTTTCCTGCAACATGAGAGTTGCTGATTGAAAAGCCGTCCTGTCTTGATCTTTATCTTCGCCCGCAGCACCGGCTGCTTTTGGCTTCAGCACATGATGAAGCTGTCGCTGAAGCGGCTGCAGCAAACCTCAGCACAAAGTTGTGGATGATGACAGTTTGCTCTGGAACCGGTTTGTCACGTGCTGCGTGGAGACAGAAACCCGAGGGAGGGACTGTTATGTGATCCGGTGCTGCTCGACCCGAGCCCTTTTAAACACATTTAAACCTTATACAGCACCTGATATTCTTGCAGAGCTGCCGTTACTGCAGGTAAGTGTTGACGCGGAAGACGCCCGCAGCCTTTACGGCTCAGTCTTTGTGAGCTCAGTTGTGCTGCATTGATCAGTCACTGAATTTACAGGTCCTGCTGTGATACGTTGACGGGGGATTAGTAACACCTTGCTCTCATCAGATACGTTGTTCTTGCAGTCCTCCGGTGTCGAGTTACGCTCCTTTCTCTTGGACATGAGGAGCGGTCCATTGAGCTTCCTATTGGGACGGCAACTGTTCATCAATCTGCTGACTGTTTGATTATTGGGATTTGCGGAAACATTTTATCCATGAGAAGAAAGTGAATATGGACATTGATCAGTTTCTCTAAGACATTTCCGAACTAGAGAAGTCCTCAGAGCACAGACCTCCACCAAGCAGCTCGTTCCCCTCCTAACTGGATCTACACCGTCCACATGGTGATCTGGATCAGCACCAAAAGGTTCTAGATTGTTCTTGGTATCTTTATACACCAACCATGAAGAGTCAAAGTGAATCAGAGCTGATCTTTATTTTTAACTGATTCTTGAATCCATAAATGGTTTTAATGTTAAAATGTAATATTTGTTCCTGACCTCATTCTGGATCAGAACCAGAAGACGTGTTTCATGATGGTTCATATCGGACCCCTTTATGACTGGGATTTCTGGTGAGTGGATAGAAAGACTTCACGGTGGTAAGCGCTGTTGCCTAAAAGCAAGAAGGTCGCGTGTTAAAATCCGGCCTTTCTGTGAGGAGTTTGCATGTTCTCCCCGTGTCTGCGTGGTTCTCTCCGGGTTCTCCGGCTTCCTCCCATCACCAAAAACATTGGTGACACTAAATTGCCCGTAGGTGTGAGTGTGTGTGGCTGTCTTCGTGTGGCCCTGTTATGAACTGGCGGCTTGTCCAGGGTGTGCCCCGGCCGTCGCCCGTTGACTGCTGGGATCGGCTCCAGCACGACCCGCGACCCGGGAACGGACAACGCGGTTCAGAAGATAAATGAATAAAATGCAGATTTTACAAGATGGGATTTTTGGAAAACGCCTCCATTATAAGTAAATTGGAAAATCTGGATTTCTTTTTTTTTTATCCAGACATGTATCCGGATCGCTCTCAAAATTTAATGGGATCTAAGTTTGACCAAGACCCAAATTGTTTTTTATCGAGATCCATCCAGCAGTTTTCCCATAATCCTGCCAACAAACAGACAAACACTGTAGTGGAGGAGGTAATAGTTTTATTACAGCAACAGCCTAGAAGGCAAATCTTTTCCATTTGCAATAATTACATTTCAACCATCTAAGCATACGATAAAGACCTGAAGCTAAAAGAATTCAGGTGTGTATCACCTGAAGTGAGCAGGTGTTTCTTGGACTGTGACAGCAGCAGCACATTTAGCTAGTCGCCTCAGGTCATCACGCTTCCAGATCAGCTGACAGAGATTTGTGTTGCTCCTTGTGCAGCATCATGTAGCAACGTTTGCAGACTCTTTTCTTCTGACCCTTCTCCAAGAGCAGATGCTTAGTAAGCGAGTTTTCTGTAGATTGTGAACACATGAATGCATCATTTTGACCTGCTCTCAATCCACATGCTGAAAAGACGTCCCTTCAGGAGCGAAATCTTGATTAGCTTTTTTATGACAGCTCGACATTCTCCAAAGTGGAGGTTTTTGTAGCACTGTAAAACCTTTCGCAGTCCTCCCCAACACCAGCCACTCTCATGTCCTCCCTCACTACATCCATGTATCTTCTCCTGGGTCGTCCTCTAGCCCTGTCCTTTGCATCGTCCTCCCCAACACCAGCCACTCTCATGTCCTCCCTCACTACGTCCGTGTATCTTCTCCTGGGTCGACCTCTAGCTCTGTTCCCTGGCAGTTCCATCCTCAGCATCCTTCTACCGATCTAGTCCCCGTCTCTCCTCCGGACATGTCCAAACCATCAAAGTCTGGTCTCTTTGACCTTGTCTCCAAAACGTCTAACCTCCACTGTCCCTCTTATTGGCCATATGACATTAATACAGTAGATTCTTTAGCCCATAAAACGATACTGAACCTGATTTGCGTGTTCTGTAGACATGGACTGATGAATATGGATGTGAGCTAAGTATCTAAAATCTGAGATGTTTTGCACAGTTGCTTGCAAATATATTAATACCCCTGGCACTTTTCCACTCTTTGTGACGTTACGGCCACAAACATAAATATATTTTATTTGAATTTTATGTGAAAGACCAACACAAAGTGGCATACGATTGTGAACATGGCTGCCCGCCTAAACTTACAGGACAAACCAGGAGAGTACTGCACAAATCTGACCTCTACTGAAGTGGCAAGAAGAAAGCCGCAAGAAGTCCCGTTTGCCAGAAGCCATGTGGGGGAGACAGCAAACATCTGGCCAGATGACACCAAAATTAAACTTTGGCCTAAATGTAAAATGCTATGTGTGGCGGAAAACTAACACTGCACATCACTGTGAAGGGTGAACACACCATCCCCACTGTCAAACATGGTGGTGGCGGCATCATGCTCTGGGGGTGCGTCTCTTCGCCGGGGACAGGGAAGGTGGTCAGAGTTGATGGGAAGATGGATGGAGCCAAATACAGCCCAATCTAGGAAGAAAACCTGTTGGAGTCTGCGAAAGACTTTAGACAGGGGTGGAGGTTGACCTTCCAGCAGGACATCGACCCTAAACATGAAGCCAGGGCTGCAGTGCTATGGTTTAAAACAAAACATATTCTTGCATTAGAATGGTCCAGTCAAAGTTCAGACCTAAATCCAATTAAGAATCTCTGGCAAGATCTGACTGAGCTTGAGCTGTTTGGCAAAGATTCCAGTCTCCAGATGTGCATAACCCCACAAGACTTGCAGCTGTAATTGCAGCAAAAGGCGGTTCCACAAAGTATTCTCAGGGGGGACTGAATACTTTTGCACGACACACTTCTCAGGTTTTTATTTGTAAAAAAAACCCAATCATGTATCATTTTCTTTCAACATCACAATCATATGCCACTTTGTGTCGGCCTCCCCCCCATACATGCTCTGCCCTCATGTGTTGCATGCATGTATGTCTAGGTTACATGGAGCTGGAGAATCATGGCGATGTTTGCAGTCTATCCAGCCCCTGTGGGGGTCCAGTCGGCCGCTGAAGTGCTGAAGTTTCCCTTTGCAGACTCGATCAAGTACGGCATCCTGGGCGTTTCCATCGCGCTTCTCTTGCTGGCGTTGGCCCTGCTTGCATGGCAGACATTCAGATACTGCACACAGACTAATGCTGCATATAGACAACAAGGTACTGGTGAGCGGGGGTTGGATTACAACAACGCATGTCAATACTTCATGTCTGGCTAAAAAACTACTACAGAATACAACATGTCCAATGTTTATATTAGTGAACGGCGATCTGGTGTACTCAGACGGAGAGTCAAGAGCGGCTAGCAACTACTCAGGAGCTCCAAGTACTCGGGTAAGAGGACGTCTAAAATATCTGCCACAGCTGCCCCGGGGTAGCTACAGCTGCAGGGTAGGTAGAGGGTAGGAACGAAGAGCGACTGACAGGTGAGGGTAGGAACGAAGATCGACCGGTAAATCGAGAGCTTTGCCTTTCGGCTCAGCTTCCTCTTCACCATGACGGATCGGTGCAGCGTCTGCAGTAATGCGAGGATGGGTGAGGTTTCTGTGTTGATCTCCCGCTCCATCCTTCCCTCACTCGTGAACAAGACCCCGAGGTACTTGAACTCCTCCACTTGGGGCAGGATCTCCTCCCCGACCTGGAGGGTGCACTCCACCCTTTTCCGACTGAGAACCATGGCCTCGGATTTAGAAGTGCTGATTTCTCATCCCGGCCGCTTCACATGCGGCTGCAAACCGATCCAGTGAGAGCTGGAGGGCACGGCCTGATGAAGCCAACAGGATCACGTCGTCTGCAAAAAGCAGCGACGCAATCCTGAGGTCACCAAACTGAACCCCCTCAACGCCCCGGCTGCACCTAGAAATTCTGTCCATAAAAGTTACGAACAGAATCGGTGACAAAGGGCAGCCCTGGCGGAGTCCAGCCCGCACTGGAAATAGGTCCGACTTATTACCAGCAATGCGGACCAAGCTCTGGCACCGGTCATATAGGGAGCGGACACCCCGTATCAGGGGGTCCAACACCCCATACTCCCGGAGCACCCCCCACAGGACTCCCCGAGGGACACGGTCGAATGCCTTCTCCAAATCTACAAAACACATGTGGATTGGTTGGGCAAACTCCCACGGCCAGGACAAAAACCACATTGCTCCTCCTGAATCCGAGGTTCGACTATCCGGCGGACCCTCCTCTCCAGTACCCCTGAATAGACCTTACCGGGGAGGCTGAGGAGTGTGTTCCCTCTATAGTTGGAACACACCCTCTGGTCCCCCTTCTTATAAAGAGGGACCAACACCCCGGTCTGCCAATCCAAAGGCACCGCCCCCGATGTCCATGCGATGTTGCAGTCGTAACTTGACAATAATATTCTGTCTCAAGCCAGAACAATCAGCTGCAGCTAAAGCTTTAACTGTCTTTATTGTAGAGACTTGAGAAGTGGATCTTCTGAACACGCTGGTCCAAACCCCGCCTCTGTACGACCTTCCGTTCTTGAGATATGACAAAATTAAAACTTTACACGTCCATAACGTCGTCACCGTAAGTCACACCCACTTTTCCGTCACATCAGTTCCAGCCACATGTTTCATCTATAAGTGTACCAAGTTACAAGTTGTTAAGACATTTGTTTGGGTGCATATTTATGCTTATTGTCAACTTCAGACGCTCACTGAAGCGGCCGCGTTCGCCCTCCTGTGGCTGTTTCTGGAATAACACCAGAAATGTTCCAAACATTTGAAATCGAAATATCGCGTGAACCGTACGTTGTAGAGACTTGAGAAGTTGATCTACCCAACATAATTCGGCTATCCTCAAGACGCCGGTCCAAACCCCGCCTCTGTACGACCTTCCGTTCTTGAGATATGACAAAATTAAACCTTTACACGTCCATAACGTCGTCACCGTAAGTCACACCCACTTTTCCGTCACATCAGTTCCAGCCACATGTGTCATCTATAAGTGTGCCAAGTTACAAGTTATTAAGACATTTGTTTGTGTGCATAGATGAAGAATTCTGGACAGCGGCCAGCAATGCGTGTCATCAGGCCCGTCGACAGCCCTGCGTGTGATAGAGAGAAATGTACAAATAGTCCGGGGCAATCTGTCAGCTGGAGATTGCATTGGCTCTATTTTCAAAAAGTGAATATGAAACACAATACCCTGCTAGATCCAAGTCTTTCATGTTTCCTTCTACCCTAGCATAATTCTTATCATTATCATTACATCTGCGAGGATGGGTGAGGTTTCTGTGTTGATCTAGCTCTTCAAAATGTGAGTTGTGTTTGAGAAGGCAGTCACATTGTATTTGATAGTTGGCTGCTTCCTAGCATGTGACTCACCTCACCAAAGGTCCTGCAGAACGTTTGATTTGGGTCATGTTGAACCAGAGCTGGTTGAAAAGCATCATACATGACAAAACAATAGGAACCATTTTCAACACAGTCTAATAAAAATCTCCTTCTGCACCTGTTTCATATAAAATATATTTTTAACTTCCTTCTGGTTTAAAACATCACATTGTTCAGTGTTCCAGTCAATTTCTCTTGAGTCAATAGTCGGTGGAACTTGTTCAAACAGACACAGACTTGTCTGTCTACTTAAAAATTATATCTATAACTATTTAAACAAGAGAGTTAGACGTTTTCATAACCCAAATTAAAGCTGCTGGGGTGCTTTTCTCAGTATTAAAACCACTGATGGGCCTTTCTGTGTCCCATCATGCTCCCCAGTTGGAGACTGAGGCTTCGTTTACCTCCTCAGGATGCAGCCGGACAGACGGACACGTAGCAGAGGAGGCCAGCGCTAACAAGGTAGCACACCTACACAGTAACATACTGGACACCTAGTCAGCTTGTTGCCTATGCTACACATAGCATACACGTAGCCTATTGTGTATGCTCCTATTGCACCTCTTGGACCAGGTGGAGGGATCGCTCCGTTTCTCCATCTATTATGACCGGCTGCAGTCCCAGCTTGTGGTCACCGTGATGCAATTGGAGGGACTCCTGGATCTGAGCCAGAAGCTGAGCCTCCAACCACTTGTTAAGATAAGTCTCATGTGGGCAGGTTCGGAGGCAGTTGAAGTAGAGCATTGTACTGATGAAGAGGTAAATATATTTTTATGAATGATCACACATCAGTGGCGAACAAAATATCTACAGTACCTTTGTCCCTTTTGCTTACCTGGCTAGGGAGAAGAGACTCCACTTGTCCTGTGGCAAGTATTGCAGGAGTGGAAAACTCGAGTTGTGAAACACAGTTGTAATCCTCTGTTTGGAGATCAGTTCAGCTGTATTCTACATCAGCATATGGCTCTTGAGCACGTCAGCCTGAAGATGCAGGTAATGGTATCTCCAAACCCATCTCTCCTTCATGAAATAGTCTAAAATCCATAGCACAAATTCATCCATCCAATTCCCAATCTTCTGCCCATGATGATTCTGATTAAAATCTGATGGAATGTGTATGGATTAAATTTGAAAACTACTACTGCACTTTCGGCTTGTCTCATGAGGGGTCGCCACAGCAAATCAAAGTTTTCCACTTCCCCCTGTCCTTCGCATTGTCTTACCCAACACCAGCCACTCTCATGTCCTCAAGGTTCAAGGTTACTTTATTTATACCCGAAAGTAGATTTGTTAAACATCACATCCATGTATCTTCTCCTGGGTCGTCCTCTAGCCCTGTTCCCTGGCAGTTCCATCCTCTGCATCCTTCTACCGATATAGTCCCTGTCTCTCCTCTGGACATGTCCAAACCATCAAATTCTGGTCTCTGACCTCGTCTCCAAAACGTCTAACCTTCACTGTCCCTCTTATTGTCTTATTTCTAATCCTGTCCAATTTGGTCACTCCCAAGGAGAACCTCAGTATCTTCATCTCCTCCCCTTCTAGCTCCGCCTCCTGTCTTTTCCTCAGAGCCACCGTCTCTAAGCCGTCCATCATGGCTGTCCTCACCACTGTCTTGTAGACCTGTCGCTTCGTCCTCTTTTTTTTTTTTTTTTTTTCCTTTTACCTTGTCTGCATTCGTGCTCCACAGTGACGCACATAACGTCAGTCACTGCTGGAGTTCTATGCAATTTTTATTCTTATAGTGATTGTGACCGTCACCTGCCCTCTTGGCAGCCTAGCCTATTCCTATTTTATTGATTTTATTACCTGCTTACCGCCGTAGAGGGCTGTGCACACCGCAGTGAACATACAACATGGACAAACAAAAAGTGACAAATACACAGTGTTCTGAGAAGAAAGTGCAATGGATTTATTTGTGCCCCTTAATTCTACCCCTTCCATCCAATCATCACCAAGAGTTGTCCCAATACACCAGGTTCACATTCGTCTCTAGAGGAAAGTATGGATCACCAAGTTCTCAGATCTGAGGAAAAAGAGAGAGAGCATAGTGAGAGCCACAAACACTGACCCAGCAACCTCCACTGACTCAGAGATCTGTGTGCGGGGTTGACTCTCTAAACGAGTTTTAATAGGTGCTGGAGTGGTGGACCTGGCATGCGTGAAACCTCCACCTAAGAACGGGGCAGCCATCCCGGACCCAACAATGGCAACATAAGCCCCCAGATCACCCCAAGCAGCCACAGCAACCCAAGAACGACCACCATGGCCCCACCAGAGCCACACGCAGAAGAACCAGTCCAGGGCCCGGGGGCGACTTACACCAACACAGCCGACGAAACCTAGGCCAGCGCAGCGGCACGGGGCACAGCGGGCCGGCCTGGCGCCCCACCAGCACCCAACACCAGCACCCTGTCGCTTCGTCCTATCACAGAGCACACCTGATACTTTCCTCCACCCGTTCCAGCCTGCCTGCACACAATTCTTCACCTCCTTTCCACATTCTCTCCATCGCTCTGCACCGTTGATTCGAGCCACTTGAAGTCATCTTCCTTCTTAACGTCTATTCTTTGTAACCTCACGATTCCCTCTGGGACCTTCTAATTTACACACAGATACTCCTTCCTATCACAATGTCATCTCCAAACATCATATTCCAAGAAGCTTCCTGTCTCACCTCATCTGTTAGTCTACCCATCAGCAAAAAGGGGCTAAGCGCTGATCCCTGGTGCATCCCACCTCTACACTAAACTCCCCTGTTACTCCTACTGCTGTTTTGTGATGTGTCTGTACTTGTATGTTTTTTGTATTTTGTCATTACTGTTACATGTAGCACGACTTCACAGAGAATAATTCCTAGTCAGTGAACCCTCACTGATAATGGCAATAAACACCTTCTGATTCTGATTCACTGCTCCGATACATGTCCTGAACTACTCTGACATACTTCTCTGCCACTCCAGACTCCCTCCTGCAGTACCACAGTTCCTCCCTGGGTACCCTGTCATAGGCTTTCTCTGGATCTACAAAGACACAATGCAGCTCCTTCTGACCTTTCCTGTACTTCTCCATTGCTAGCCTCAACGCTAACATTGCGTCTGTGGCACTCTTCCTTGGCATAAAGCCATACTGCTGCTCACAAATACTTACTTCTGTTCTTAGTCTAGCCTCAACTACTTTTTCCCATAACTTAATTGTATGACTCATCAGCTTTAGCCCTCCAGAGTTTCTGCAAATCTGTATGTCTCCCTTTTTCTTGAAAATGGGCACCAGAACACTTCTCCATTCCTCTGGCATCTTCTTCCCCTCCAGTTAAAAGCTCTACAGCTACCTCTTCACTCGTGCCAATATTTGTCACTTCCTGGTCCACAACAGGTGCCTCTACTCCCCTTTGTTCTCTCTCATGTTCCTCATTCATTAATTACTCTAAATAATTCTTCCATCTTCCAACACACTACTGGCCTCTGTCAACACCTTCCCATCGCTACCCTTCATCACTCTAACATGCTTCATGCTGAACATCCTTCCTGTCTCTACCCTTCATCACTCTAACACGCTGAACATCCTTCCTGTCTCTGTCTCTGTCTGTCCAGCCTGGACAGATCCTTCTCTCCCTCTTTACTATCTAACCTTCATACAGGTCATCATATGCCCTCTGTTTGACCTTTGCCTTGCATCTCATCTCCCTGTACTCCTGTTTACTTTCTTCTGTCCTCACAATGTCCCACTTCTTCATAGCTAACCTCTTTGCCTGTATACACTTCTGCACTTCCTGGTTCCACCACCAGGTCTCCTTATCTCCTTTCCTTCCAGAAGACACACCCATTACTCTCCTACCTGTCCCCCTGATCACCTGAGCTGTTGTCTTCCAGTCTTCTGGAAGCCTCTCTTGTCCACCCAGAGCCTGTCTCACCTCTTCCCTGAAAGCCACACAACACTCACTTCTTCCTCTCCTCTATTTCCTTCACCAACATGCCCATTGAGGTCTGCTCCAATCAAGGGGCAGAAATGTGCATCTCGGCTTTCTGTGCCATTTATGCAGAAGGTAGAGCATTCGTCCTCCTGATAAATCCTAAAGTGCAGTAAAATAATTTGGTCATTTGGTAACAGGTAGATGAAAATATACATAAAATTGTGATGATGTTGCATCCCTGACATCTTTGTGTTGTGAATTAGATGCAAAACTACACCACCGACCATTAACTGATAGACCACTTGAACTCACTTCCTCCTGCATCACTACAATACATTTCTTTTATGTCTGAATCTGTCTGTGTGCAACTCAGGTCAGAGATTTTGATAAATTCTCCAGACAAACAGTACTCGGAGAAGTTAGGGTTGCTCTCGGTCAGCTCAACATCTCCTACCCCCTGGAGTTACAAGAGGATCTGCAGATCCCCCATAAGGTAAAGTAGGACACCATGGAATCGCACATATGAACTCAAAATGCCTTTTTGAACAAAACCCAAGACTCATTGTGGGCGGCCGTCTGTCTGGACCAGTTGGGTTGAGAAAGACATAGGTAGAAAGACAGAGAGACAATGACAGAGGGAGTGACGGAGACAAAGACAGGTAAGAGACGAGTAGAGTTAAAACATTAAGACAGGGAGAGAGCGTGATAGAGAGAGAAAGAGAGAACAGGAGCAGACAGAAACATAATGTATTTGCCCGACAACCAATGATTTACAACATATAAGCTGCAGACGATCAACTGACTAAAGAGCTGCTATATAAATGGTAATGCTAACAATAAGGATGTCCGAGTTTACAGCCACAGGTCCAGGTTCTGCAGCGCCAAGGACAGAAAGACCTGCAGACTGACACAAATAGGGACACACCGAGGGAAAGAGAGCAAACAACTACAGGGAAGGAAGAGGGATGAATGGCATGTATGTATAAAATGAGAATAACCGGATGGAGATGGAGGGGCTCAGTGTGTCAGCAGTCTTGGCCTATGACAGCATATCGATATGGATTAACTATAAACATTTGCTCCGCCTGTTGGAGCAGAAAAACCCTCCTGCGAGTATAAGTATCTGAACCCTTGACCAGTTTTCTTTAGCACTCAAGCATCCTCTTGGATGAAGGTGAAACGTCTTCAATCAAGCTTGAGCAAGTCCAGTTGATTCTTTGGTTTTTGCTCTTCGTGATGTACCGTGACCTGGGTGACTGAGACTCTACACAGACATTGCAGAAACCACATATTTTCTCTTCTCTTGCTATGAATGAAAGGGTCATCCCTTTGCTCTTCATGTGGACAACCTTCTGCCGGAGGCTTTTGGTCACTTTAGAATGGCTCACCACCACTTTTAAAGTCAGTCAAGTCTGAAAAGTTAGTCTGCCAGTTAAACAGGATTTGTTAGATAAATTACAAAATTACCACTAGCTGCCAGATAAAGACCAATTAATGGATGGTATCAGAAAATGTTCTCTAATTTTGATCTCATTAAAAAAATTCAAAGTGTGCTTCAGCATCCAGTAATACAGGATTACCTTGAGATGCGAGTATAATTTGTTCCTGGACCAAGCTCGGAACCCAAGTTGCTCCTATCTCAATTTTTCCCATATAAATTAACCAGAAACATTTGTATCCGTTCCATCTAAAAACACTCAAATCATTGCTAATAACAATGTAAAACACATGTATTTAATCGCTATATAGATACACACACACAAAATGAGTGTGCAGTTGGGAGGAGGGCGGGAGGGAGAGAGAGTTTATACCATACCGTAATTACTGTATATAAAACTCAGGAAATATGCATAAAGAATTGCTCTCATATACTCCTGTTTCAGATATAACTAAGATCAAGGCGACCTTGAAAATTAGGAAATTGTAGGTCTCTAATTTTGACTGGCCCTTTTTTTTTTTAAACCGCTGAATTCTTTAATGGGGCTGCATAGATATCTCTATACTTTATATAAATATATATTTATCTTTTCTGGACAGGATCTTGTTGGAGAGGTGCTTCTGTCTTTAAAGTTCCTTCCTACCTCTCAGAGGCTTGAGATTGGACTGCTCAAGGTCAGGACTGTCTTCAATGAAATATGTTCAGACGCAGGTAAATAATGGCCAGCTTCTTAAAAACTAAGACACGCACATACCACCATCAGATACAGCATGACATAGAGATGGTTCCTAATATATTCTGCTCTTTAAAGCCCTGCATGCTAGGATCAGTGTTCAGTGCAACCAGTGCAAGTTGAGGTACCAGAAATCCTCTCTCGTGGCCCGTTGCCCGGTTACCGTCTTCAATGAGGTCTTCTTATTTGCCCTACCAGAGATACCTCTGCAGCAGTGTAAAATCTTGGTTTCTGTGTATGAGACTCACATGATGAGCAAGCCAACCAAACATCTGATTGGACAGTTGACTGTGGGGAAGAAGAATAGTTCAGAAGACAGACACTGGAGTATGATGATGCACTCGGTCCGCCAGCCAGTAGCAACGTGGCATGGCCTGCTGATCTGACCGAAATCCTCTCCTGCACTTCCTGCATGTCAAAACTGTTTGAAAGCTCTGTCGTTTAGGTTTGGATGCTGTACACAATACTCTTATGTGTTCAATGCAATTATTATGCTTACTAAATTGCTGCTGAAGATGATACCTGAGAGACCACCTAGGTAAAAGAGTAACTGAGTGTGTGTGTGTGTGTGTGGGGGGGCAACAGTTTTTACAAGCGAAGCAAACAATGGGTAAAACACTTCATGTATCTAAATATATAGCGTAAAAGTTAAGTAAATGCTCCTCTTAGACAGGATGTTTTACTATTTGTACTGTAATACATGCTACTGTTTGACTGTACTTGTACTCTAACATTCTATCTAATAAATATATTCATCATCATCAAACAGAGGATATATTTCTTCTTCCCTTTTATTTAAAGTGGTATCCAAACGCTCATATCCAAACGGTGAGTAAATAAAGTTTATCATCTCTTTGAACAGCTTCTTTCTGTTTAGCAATGGTGCTGACCAATTTTCTTTACATCTTACCACAGACATCAAGTCTCCCGATACCATTATTGGTTCATGGGCAAAAGTTGCAGACCGTTTGACTCTTCACTGGTAGAACGGTGGAGCACTCAAACCTTTGGCTACTTGGTCTCCTTATCCTTTAAACCTAAATTACCTTCAACTGAAAGAGCACTAAAGAGCTAACTAACCTTTGCACGCCTTCCTTATTACTTTACTTTTGTGTTATCCAGAGGTTAAAAAGCAATACCAAAATAAAAGCCTGTTAATAGAAACAGTGATAAATAATTCGAATCTTGTTAATAAGCCAATAAATTAAAACGGTTCAATAATTACTCAAAACAACTATAAACATTTACTATTTAGACTATTTGTTTTGAAGGGCACATAGCTTGTGTGGCCCGGCACCAAACTCGGCGTGCTAGTGCCACTCAAAGGGTTTGAGATTTTCCCAGGTTTACACAGACAGATACGAAGTGCTGAAGATTTGAAAAGACTGTGTTCATGGTCTCACATGGCGAGCCTTCCCAAAGAACCTTGTGAGAACCAGTGACAAGTTAGGACGACACAGGAAGAAGATCACTCCTCTGCTGAATATTGAACGTTTTCTAATGAACTGGTAGGATCTATCCACATATTTACCAAAAATGTGGAAAAAGGATCAAAACAGTGGAAGAAAACGGACTTTTATTCTGATATTGACAGAGTGTTCAGTCTTTTGCTGAACGGTTTTTGAGTTGTATGTTTTATATTTTTAGTTTGAACACCATATTCAAGTTTGACTGCAAACTGTATCAAGAGCTGTACAGTTGCTGACTATTTGGTTTTAGTTTGGTAACACTGTTAAAACTGTTAAACTTGAAGGGTACTGAAATAACTAAAAGGTTAACTCAATTAGATTAAAATGTAATTTAAACTAAAATAACTAAGGTTGCAACCTATAAAGTAAAAATCTCTTAATACAAGAAAGGAATTATTTATGTTTTATGTTGTCATTGTTTTTGTCCATTAATCATTAAATAAACTGCCGGCATTAGTGGTTCCATTTTTAAGTGTTAACTTCAGTTCAGTTTAAAAGAGCACAATTTAGTTTTCTTTTTTCTTGTGGTTGTTCCTGTGCATTTATGGATATTTACAGGGAACTTTCAGGGAAGGCTACAATTAAAAAGGTAACATACTTCTTCTTTCGGCTACCACAACAACAAGAGAAACTGATGAAATAGCAGAGGATCCCCGTATAAGGAATACAACGTACAAGGTACAATTATTTCTCAGTTTGCCAGCAGAACCTTTAGTTCCTTTTCATCCAAAACGATAGGGCACATGGCATTAATTTGCCTGCTCTCAAAGAGACTACTTCAGTAAATATATGGGTTTATTAGTATATTTGTTTTTATGACTCAATAAATATGTGCTTATTTTTCCAATATACATTAGTGTATACAATGTAGACGTCACATAATTTTTGTAGTACTATGTCCTGGACTTGTGAAAGGAAATGCAATACATGTTCAGACCACCTGGGGGCGATGACAGACAGGAAAGGGAAGCCTGTTTGGGGTTACCTGGTCTGTGGAAGAAGTTCAGTGTATGAATAGACGCTGCTGTGGATTATCATGCAGGTGGGAAACAGGACAGAATCTGAATTAATAGCATGTGATAGCTACTTGAAAAAAAGTAGAGATTACAAAATGCAGATATTTTTATGTTTGGGAGGATATATATATATATATGTATATCCCCCCCTGAGCTGCCACCTTATCGTGGTGGAGGGGTTTGCGTGTCCCAATGATCCTAGGAGCTCAGTTGTCGGGGGCTTTATGCCCCTGGTAGGGTCACCCATGGCAAACAGGTCCTAGGGGAGGGACCAGACAAAGGGTGGCTCAAAAAACCCTGATGAACACAATAAATGGTCCTGGGCTTCCCTCGCCCGGACGCGGGTCACCGGGGCCCCCTCCTGGAGCCAGGCCTGGGGGTGGGGCACGATGGCGAGCGCCTGGTGGCCGGGCCTTCAACCATGGGGCCCGGTCAGGCACAGCCCGAAAAAGCAACGTGGGACCCTCTTCCCGTGGGCTCACCACCCATAGGAGGGACCAGAGGGGTCGGGTGCGATGTGAGCTGGGCGGCAGCCGAAGGCGGGGACCTTGGCGGTCCGACCCTCGGCTCCAGAAACTAGCTCTAGGGACGTGGAACGTCACCTCTCTGGCGGGGAAGGAGCTGGTGTGCGAGGTTGAGAAGTTCCAACTAGATCTAGTTGGCCCCACCGCGACACACAGCAAAGACACCGGAACCACTCTTCTTAAGAGGGGTTGGACTCTCTTCCACTCTGGAGTTGCCACTGGTGAGAGGCGCCGGGCAGGAGTGGCAATACTTATTGCCCCCCGACTCAGTGCCTGTATGTTGGAGTTTACTCCGATAATACATATATATTGTGTGAGAGATTCTAACTGTGTGCGTGTGTGCCTCAGTCAGACCATAGTTCACAATCAGTGACATTGTGTGACAAGGAAAATTTATTAGCCGTTACATACTATGCGATTAAGCAGCCTTTGTACTTGAAATGGACAAAAGTGCTACTGCCAAGTAGCTAGTTTACCACTGTTACATATAAAAAATAAACTAGTGAGTGTCACGGACCAAGGCAGGAAAAAACACAAAGGCACGACAGTAGAGAGTGAATCCAAAACCGGAGCTTTAGTGTTTATTACCGGGTAGTCAGTCCAAACCAGCAGACAGACCCGAAGGGGGGGGTAAAGAGATACAATCCAGGAATCAGGCAGGGTCGAAACACAGGCGGTCAGTCTTGAATGCTGGAAAGTAGGGATCATCGCTAACATTCTGGCAGGGGTGTGGTGTCTGAGTGGAGTATATATAGAGTCCGGGCTGATGACTGATGTGATGCAGGTGATGACGGGAGCACAGGTGACAGGAATGAACTGATTGCAGGAGCACAGGAGAGGGGAAGACGGGGAGAGTTAGTGGGGGAAGGACACAGGCCCGCCTCAAGGTGTGACAGTGAGAGCTCAAAAGTATGTATTATCAGAAAGGTACTTGTTCCTGGACCCCCCCCCCCCCCCCCAGAAAGATGTTCCCATAGTGGCCAACAGTTAAAATGGCAGCAGCATGCTGAAAGGCTACTCATCACGCTATTGTTTATTTTATTACTTTTTCAATTGTTTTTTTTTTTTAATATGTAATATATTTTGATATTATTCTATAGAATTAGGGGGAAAAAACATTTTTCTTAACAAGCTAGCATTGATAGGTTAATTGCGTTTAGCAGGTAAAAGCAATCTTAGACCATTTTGATTACCTGTGAATACAGAATGTTGCTAATGTGTCAAGTGTGTTGTGTTGAGCATATTTATATCATTAGTATCATAACTATCATGTTCAGAAGCCTCTCACTTCATCATCAACACAGTAATGAAATATGTGATTACCTTGACCTCTGAACCGAACAGCTCCACTGCTCTCCAGCTACCGAGCTGGCCAGGTGAGAATATCTAACTACCCTTAGTTTGCAGATTTGTAGATTTTAAAAGCAGATTGAGGTACAGATTGTCTCAGAGAACACAGTTGAGTAAAATTGGCTATTAGATTAATAATTAAACTTCCCCCATTTCCAGATTTTTATTAGAAATGGCTGAGAAAGTATTGTCGGATATGACGAGTACACAAATGAGTACAGACAAGATTTTGAGAGCATCTGATGAATTTTATTGTTTCAGCTGGAGATATATCATATTATATGATACATACAGTGAACATCTCTGCTTTACTCTGCTGCTTCTTTTCCCTGTAAAACAGAAACGGGGTTTGTTGAGCCGATTATTCCACACTTGGACTCTATACTACTGTTGAGCATCTGCCTCATTCTCATTAGTCAAACGATGATGACCATTCCTCACTAAAGTGACAGGATTTATTACCTTGCCAGAGTCGCGGCTCTTTGCTCGCAGCTTGTTGACCTGGGACTCTGCGATGTCAGCGCGCTCTTCAGCCTCCTCCAGCTCATGCTGGACCTTCCTGCACTTGGACAGGTGAACGTTGGCTTGTTCCTCCTGAAATACGAGACAGAGGTACGTTTCATTGTTCGGCGTTGTCCTGACAACTAAAGAAATGTGTTGTGTTTAAAAGAAATGTCTTGTCCTTACCGCTTCCTCAGCCTGCCTCTTGTAGGCCTTCACCTTGAGCTGCAACTTGTCAACCAGATCCTGGAGCCTGGTACCATTTTTCTTGTCCTCCTCAGTCTATAAAAGGTCATTTTTCAGGTTAATGTATATTTAGCAAGACTGCACATGTGCTTGTTAGTTATAAAAGCCATTCTACCTGATATGTGAGCTCCTTCACCCTCCTCTCATATTTGCGGACACCCTTGACAGCATCTGCACCACGTCTCTGTTCAGCTTCAATTTCTGTCTCCAGCTCGCGCACCTACAGAAAACCAGAGAACTGATTATTTAGGATCCTTGTGCATTTAGAATTTTACATTGGCTCAACTGTGCAAACGTTGTTTTTTTTCTCATGGGATTTGGTGCTTTATATTTTGACCTCAACCTAAAATGAGCTGTCTTACTCTAGACTCAAGTTTCTGGAGCTGCTTCTTGCCACCCTTCATGGCCAGGTTCTCAGCCTCATCCAAGCGGTGCTGCAGATCCTTAACAGCAACCTCCAGGTTCTTCTTCATCCTCTCCAGGTGAGCACTAGTGTCCTGCTCCTTCTTCAGCTCCTCTGCCATCATGGCAGCCTAGAGAAAGCAATGCAAGATTTTGTAAAGATCACAAAACAAACATCCATCCATCCATGGAAAATGGAAAAAACAAACTAAAGCAAAAAAACAATCAAAGAAAAAAAAGCTCAAATTTACACATGCTATATAAAGACAAAATTGAAACCTACATCGGTAATAGCCTTTTTGGCCTTGTCCTCTGCATTCCTTGCTTCCTGGACAGTGTCGTCCACTTCACTCTGGATCTGGACCAGGTCAGCCTCAAGCTTCTTCTTGGTGTTCATAAGACTTGTGTTCTAAGGGGTTAAAAGATTGAGTCACTTCAGTCATCGCAGGGAATATCAGATTTTATATAATAATAAAAAACAAAGTGTAATTTTTACAATAATAAAAGAAATGCTGGTTGATCACCTGGGAGTGCAGAAGTCCAACACGCTCACTGGCGTCGACCAGCTCCTGCTCTGCGATTTTGCGGCTTCGCTCGGTCTGTTCCAGACCACCTCTAAGTTCCTCAATCTCAGCCATCATGAGGCCGTTCCTGCGGTCCACCATTGCACCCTGTTCCTTGAGGTCATCCTGAGCTCTGACAGCATCATCAAGGTGCAGTTGTGCATCCTGGTGAAGAACATTAGCCAAATATAAATGCTAATGTTCAGGTCAGGTGATCTGACATTTGTCATTGCAGCCACTGTCTTCTACAATACCTTCAGCTGTGCCTGCACATTCCTCAGCTGCTTCTGGGACTCAGAAGCCTGGCGGTTGGCATGGCTCAACTGAATCTCCATCTCATTCAGGTCTCCCTCCATCTTCTTCTTGATTCTCAGGGCATCGTTCCTGCTCCTGACCTCAGAATCCAGAGTGCTCTGCATGGAATCAATCACTCTCTGGCTGTTTCTCTTGATCTGTTCCATCTCCTCGTCTTTCTCTGCCAGCTTCCTGTCCACCTCACCCTTAATCTGGTTAAGCTCCAGCTGGACACGCAGGATCTTAGATTCTTCATGCTCCAAAGTTCCCTGATGACATCAAAGAATAAAATGTATTTCTGCTTTCAAATATTGCAGAGAACCTTTGTCTATGGTGATTCAGTAACTCTTCCGCGCTTGAATGTACCTCGGCCTCTTCAAGAGCTGTCTGAATCTCAGACTTCTCTGTCTCCACCTGCTTCTTGGATTTCTCGAGCTCATGGATGCTCTTGCCAGTCTCGCCGATCTGTTCAGTCAGATCTGAGATTTCCTCTGCAGAGAGAAACGTGTTTTGACGTTGTTAAAACTTGGTGTGTTCAACCTGTAGTGAATACCAAATGTACATATCGCCCACCTTCAAAAAAGTGTAACTTTAGTTACTATCATTATCGGGTCAGAACTCACGTTGCAGGTTCTTGTTTTCACGCTTCATGGTCTCCAGCTGATCCAGAGCTTCCTCATAAGAGTTCTTCATCTTGAACAGCTCGGTGCTGAGAGAACGAGCCTCCTTCTGAGCTCCCTCGAGCTCTGCCTGGCCCTCCTCATACTTCTGTTTCCACTCAGCCAAGACCTGGACAACACAATTGATTTAGTTCTTCATTTCCATGAATCATTCGGCGCATTGATAAATACATCAGGCGCTTTGATTTACGCCATGTTCACAAGAACATTGTTACCTTGTCAAAGTTCCTTTGCTTCTTGTCCAGGTTGGCAGCCAGTCCGTTGGCCCTCTCCACGTCAATCATGAGGTCCTCCACCTCACTCTGCAGCCTCTGTTTGGTTTTCTCAAGGGAGGCACACTTGGAATTCACTGCCTCAATCTGCTCCTCAGCCTCCTGAAGGCGTTGGGCCAGCTTTTTCCTGTTTTCGTTTGGAAGACACGTGGTTAAGAATCACCGATGAACACAAGCATGTAAAATCGTATGTCAAATGTCGTATTGGGCATTTCCATGAAATGGCTTTTATAGTAATACTTGTGCAGCCAATTGTTTGCTTGAATGTTACTCACTTGGCCTCCTCAAGCTCCTCAGTGCGCTGGATGGCATCAGTTTCATACTTGGACCTCCACTGGGCAACCTCACTGTTGGCCTTGGACATTCCGCGTTGCAGTTCAGTCTTGGCCTCCTGCTCCTCCTCAAACTGTTCCCTGAGCAGATCGCAGTCGTGGCGGGCTGATTGCAGTCCGTGGGCGAGAGCATTCTTGGCCTTGTGTGGAAATAATGTTCAGTTTGTAAAATGTCTAAATGAAGTGCATCAATTGATCAGGAATCCAGAAAAGCATTCTGACCTTAACCTCCTCCTCAACGTGTCTCTTAAGCTCCTCGATCTGCTGTGTGAACGCCTGCTTTCCCCTGGTCAGCTGGGAGACGAGAGCTTCTTTCTCTTCAATTTGACGGCTGAACTCACCTTGTGTGAAAGAAGTCAACGAGAGGTTAATCTACGCTTCTCAGTAATAGGCGACACAAGCTTCACTGATAAGCCGCAGGTACCATTTTCTGTGAGGAGACGAGCTCTCTGTGCACTCATGTCATTAATTTGACGGACATTTTCATCGTTCTTGGTCTTCAGTTCACTCAGTTGGTCCTCAAGGGTACGGCACATCTTCTCAAGGTTTCCCTAAAGAATGACAGTTGGATCGGATGACTGGCCATGTCCAGGTTTCTATAAATAAAGTTTGGTGTTGATATCCTATTTATTCTATTATGTACCTTTGCTTTAGCAACAGCTTCCATGTTGCTGGAGAGGTCATCAATCTCCATCTTGTACTCGCTCTTTTCCTTCTCAAGCTTCTGCTTGACCCGCTGGAGGTTGTCGATCTGCTCTCCCAGCTCAGCGACGCTGTCGGCCTGCTTCTTGCGAAGAGCAGCAGCAGTGGCTTCGTGCTGCAGGGTGGACTCTTCCAGGTCACGACGGAGCTTCTGGAACTCGGCCTCACGCTTCTTGTTCATCTCAATTTGAGCGGCAGTAGCCCCACCAGCCTCCTCCAACCTCTCACTGATCTCCTCCAGTTCTCTGGAGAGGTCGGATCGCTGCTTCTCAACCTTGGCACGAGCAGCACGCTCGGCCTCAATCTCTTCCTCCAGTTCCTCAATACGAGCCTGTTGAATGTGGCTGTCTTGTCATTCAGCACAGTTTAGAATGGGGAACGGTTACAGTCATGCTTTATGTGACATAATAACCTGAAGCTCCTTGATCTTCTTCTGAAGTTGAGCACCCAATGACTGCTCATCCTCAATCTTGCTAAGGAGTTGACTGGTTTCAAAGTCCTTCCTGTCAGAAGTAAAGATACAGTACATTATAGTACAACATAAATTTGACAGTTTCAACAGAAATGGTTCTAAAAATGAGTGCAAGAAGTAACGTTACTTCTTCAGTTTCTCATCAGACTGCTGCTTATCATTCTCAAGATCCATGATGGATTCCTGGGCAAGTTTCAGATCGCCCTCAAGCTTCCTCTTGGCTCTCTCAAGGTCCATGCGCAGCTTCTTCTCTTGCTCCAGAGAACCCTCAAGCTGAACATGAAGACAATTTGTTTTTATTGTCACGTTCCAAAACAGTCTTGCTTTGCTGCTCCATATGTACTTTGGAAACTTACGTCATCCACTTGCTGCTCAAGCTTGGTCTTGGCCTTGGTCAGAGTGTTGACTTTGTCTTCCTCGGCCTGCAGGTCGTCAAGGGTCTGCTGGTGAGCCTCCTGAAGGGCTTTCTTTTCCTTGGTCAGCTTAGCAATGCTCTCATCCTGAGAGGCCATCTCCTCGGTCAGGTTCTTCACCTACGTTTGCAAGAAATCTGAAGTTATTTCAAGAGGCTAAATTCATGTTTCATTATCTTCTGAATCGACTCCTTGTTTCAAACCTTGTTTTCAGTAGCATGTTTCTCTTTCTCTACTTTGGCCAAGGTAAGTTCCAGGTCATCAATATCCTTCTTGAGCTCAGAGCATTCATCCTCCAACTTTCTCTTCTTAGCAGTAAGTTCAGCATTGATTTCCTCTTCATCCTCCAGCCTCTCGGTTGTCTCCTTGAGTTTAGCTTCCATCTGAATCTTGCTCTTGATAAGTCCTTCACACCTTTCCTCGGCATCTGACAGATTCTCTGATTCCTAATTGATTTTATGAAAACAGATGTCAGCACATCATCATTATGAAACACGAGAACGCACCGCTGTCTGTACTTACAGATGCTACTTGCAGCTGCAGATCGTTCTTCTCCTGCAGAAGGGACACCATCTTCTCTTCCAGGTCCTTCTTTTTGGACAGGGCAGTAGCCAAATCTGATTTCATCTTCTCATAGTTCTCCTTCATCTCGGACAGCTCCTTCTCAGTTTCAGCACTCTTCAGCAGAGGCTTGATCTTGTAGTACACCTTCATCCATGGCCAGTGTTTGACATTCATGAATGAGCGCACATTGTACTGGATGGTGTAGATTGCTTCCCTGTGGACAATAAGTTCTTGTTACGGAGAGGAGTTTGACATAAACTAGCATCTTTCATAATTTCTTGTTTCAAACATACCTCCTCTCCGTCATCTTCACAAACTCCTTTCTCATGACGTAACCACGGCAAAGAGCCTGAGTCATGGTGACCAGAGATGCGAGCTTGTCATCTCTCATCTCCTCAAGGGTACCCAGCAGACCGGCCTTGAAAAACACCTGGCCAAATAAAAAGGAAATAAAAAATACTGCATGTCTACATTCCATAATTCCAACGATTAATGCGATCAGATGCATTTGTGCTTCATACTAAATTCTAAAATGCTCTAAAGTCTAAATCATTCCAAACACATGGTGCTGCTTGATATGAGCACTAACGTATAAAAGCTTACCTTTGTGTGTCCAAATCTGTACTGGTCATGATCAACATCAATTGACCCAAGCAACTTCTCTGAAGCTTTCTTGTTGTCAATAAACTGACCCTCAGGAATGACACTGGCATTCAGGACCTTGTACCTTTTATGACAAAGTTAGTGGTCGGTATAAGAATTTCACATTTGCATCACACAGAGATGTTATAAACTATATTAATACCTCTGCTTGAAGTCACCGTAGAGGATTCTGCTGGGGAAACCCTTTCTGCAGATTCTGATACCCTCCAGTACACCATTACACCTCAGCTGGTGGATAACCAGGAAGTTCTCCATCAAACCTGTAAGAAAAGAATTCTAATCACCTCATTGAATAATTAGTCTCTTTACTGAGGCATAGTAAGTCAACCATAGCAACACACTGAAACACACTGTTCTGTATTTTCTACTTGCCTGGAGTCTTTGACTCATTGGGAATCAGGCAGCGCACAAAATGAGGATGGGTGCTCCTCAAGTTTGTCATCAGCTTGCCCAAGTTCTCCTGTAGATCCAAAATGAAACCTTTTTTTTTTACCGGAAATATAACCTTTGTGAGTTTAGAGCAAAATATGTATGTAGTGTTGAACCATACCCTGAACTGTGAAGACACGGTTTGCATAGAACCACCCTTCTTCTTTCCTCCCTTCTTGGCACCACCGGCCTCTGTTGATAATAGTAAGTAGGCGTAAGTTGTTAAAACAGTTGATATAATTATCCTGAACACATGCTTTATACAATGAAATATTTCTCGATGTCATACCCTCAACAACGGGGGGAAAGAGTAAAGCCAGCAGTTTCACTGAGGACTTCTGGTACAGCTGCAACACGGAATCATTCAGAGGATCCTTGTTCTTGTCCAGCCAGCCGCCGACGTTGTAGTCCACGGTGCCAGCATAGTGCACCAGGGAGAAGTGGGCCTCAGCCTTTCCTTTGGCTGGCTTTGGCTTCTCAAATGCCCTGTTTTTGCCAAGATGCTGGTCGTACAGCTTGTTCTTGAAGGATACGTCTGTGGCCTTGGGGAACATGCACTCCTCTTCAAGGATGGAGAAAATACCCATGGGCTTGGGGTGAAAGAGGGACAAATGATCTCAATAAACTCATCATTTAATCAAAATAAGAAGTAAAAATATATCAAGATTACATTATTACCTTTTCAATCAGCTCAATGCAGGCAGCCAAGTCCATACCAAAGTCAATGAACTCCCAGATAATTCCCTCCTTCTTGTACTCCTCTTGCTCCAGAACAAACATGTGGTGGTTGAAGAACTGTTGCAGTTTCTCATTGGTGAAGTTGATGCACAACTGCTCCATGCTGTTGAACTGTGAGGGAATCGATATTCAGAATGAGCTCTTGCAGGTAATGAAATCAACAGTATCACATGAATAGTTTGAAACTAAGCTTACATTAAAGATTTCAAAACCAGCAATATCCAGGACACCGATGAAGTACTGTCTTGACTGCTTGGTGTCCAACATCTGGTTGATGCGGATAACCATCCACAAGAACATCTTCTCGTAGATAGACTTGGCCAAGGCAGTGACAGAGTTGCACACCTGAAGCAAGCAACAACAAATGAGGTTTTATTAGGTGCTTTCCATTGCTTATTGTAGAAAGATTTGGACCACAACATCATAACAATACCGGTATATCTTGATTACCTGAGATACAGTCTGTCCCTTGGTGACATACTCATTTCCGACCTTCACTCTGGGATAGCACAGAGCCTTCAGCATATCAGCAGAGTTCAGACCCAGCAAGTATGCAACCTTGTCAGCCTCTGCAAACATTTGTTGATGGTGTTAATACATGCAGTGTTTCATTGTTTATTTCGAGCTGTTCTCACTCTTAGAGGACATTGAGTGCTCACCCTCTGTGCCATCAGGCTCAGCCTGCTCCTCACGCTGCTTCTGCTTGAACTTCATGTTGCCGTGGTGAAGCACAGCACCAGTCATCTTGTAGATGCTCGCCTTCTCTTCATTAGTGAAGCCCAGGATGTCAATGGCATTCTGTTTTCAAAAGAGATGTCCATACACATGTAATTACTTCAGACAAGTCCTTTTCAAATGTTTTTTGGTATTGTATGTAATTCTCAGAACGTGTTTGAATTTGAATATCACTGACATCAGTGGCTTCCAGCTCAACTTTGTCATCAATGCTGGCTACGGTGATCTGACCCATGCTGCACATGGGGAAGTCGTAGGGGTTGGTTGTGATGAGTGAACTTTCTGCAGATGAATAAAAATGGGATTGTTGTATATTGCAACTTTAAACTGGTTCAATATTGTGTAGAAACTCCATGTTTACCAATCAGCTCGGGCTTGTGGTTGGTCATCATCTGATAGAAGATGTGGTAGCCTCTTTCATCAGGAAGCTGGAATGTCACTCTTGACTTCTCCAGCAGATCTGTAAATGTTTTGTATTGGTTACATCCTGGCCAGGCCTCATCCTGATTGTCTGTATATATACGATTAGGATTATTCCTTACATGTCTCAATATCAGCACTAGCCAGTTTGCCAGTTGTGCCAAAATGGATTCTGATGAATTTACCCTGTTTGGAACAAATACATTTTAAGTCATCCGCATGGGAAGTGTGTAACAATGCATCTCTGAAGAAATGTCTCCATACTTACGAAACGAGAGGAGTTGTCATTCCTCACAGTCTTGGCATTACCGTAGGCCTCCAGCAGAGGGTTGGCTGCAATAATCTGATCCTCAAGTGACCCCTGTAATCAAGGTTAAAAGAGACATCAGAGAATTACTGGATAAATAGTCCATTCTTGTTGATCACAGACTTTAAACCATCATGCAGTCAAATACTCCCACCTTTGATGTATCCTGTTTCTTCTTCTCCCCGCCAACTGAGATTGTTGCAAAGTACTGGATGACACGCTTGGTGTTCACAGTCTTTCCAGCACCAGATTCTCCGCTAGGTGTAGATGCAGACTTGTAATTAATTGATGACGATAACAACAGACAATGACAACAACAACGTTGCTTACGTGATCAAGACGGACTGGTTCTCCCTATCTGTTAAATTGAAAAGAAAGGAATCAGAGCTATGTTTTTCTGCACCAGAAAATCCACACCGTAACAAACTCTTCATTGCTATGATAGTGACTTACCAGTAAGCATGAACTGATAAGCATTGTCAGAGACGGAGAAGATGTGGGGTGGAGCCTCCATGCGCTTCTTGCCTCTGTAGGCAGCTACAACTTCAGAGTCGTATACTGGCAGCCACTTGTAGGGGTTCACGGTGGCACAGAACAGCCCAGAGTAGGTCTGGAGGAGATCACACAGGTTCAACAGTCAACAAGTGTAGTTGGTTTCAGTAGTTATTTCTTTGTTTAGCGTTGGACCGTCTTACGTAGATCATCCATGCTGCATAACGCTCTTTGAGGTTATAAAGCACAGAGGCTTCATTGAGATGGGTCATCATGGCCATGTCCTCAATTTTGTCATACTTGGGAGGGTTCATTGGAGTAACGTCTTCGTCTTTAACTGTCTTCTCCTGAAACAGAATTTGCCAGAATGAAAATGGATCACAGTGAATTAGCATTTGACGCTGACTTCTCAGACGCCAACCTCCTGAGTGTCCAGGACTTTGACCGTGACGTTGCCACCATCTCTCTTGATGATTGTTCCCTTCAAATACAGCTCCTTGGTATCAGTCACATAGCAGGCAGCCTTGGCATCAAAAGGTTTGTTTTGAGCCTCAATCCTCTCCTTCTCTGGTTTCCGGAGGTAAATGGAAGCCTTGCCATATAAGGCCATCTCCGCGTCTGTACTCATGGTGGCGGTTTACTTCTGTAAGGTAATTGCATGTAAAGAGTAAACTTTCTCTCTGCAAAGAATGTAATACATTATTGACGGACGAAAATATTGTCACTGAGAACAACTAAATAGTTACATATGGCAATAATGCAGTATATGTTATCATCATATATGTAATAAGATGAAATAAGAATTCCTCAGCACTTCACTTTTCACATTCCAAACCTTACAGAATTTATTCTTGTGTTAATGCTAACATGTTTTGACAAAACTGAAGATGATTTTAATGTTGCGAGACAGATGAAATGTTTGTACCTGGCCCTCTTGCTGTTAAATTCTGTTCTGCAGTCCTGTACATGATACATACATACATGACAAATGTTCTGTTATTAGTTAAGGTTTCCCATCATCTCTGTTTTAATATTTAAATGTATGTAATGTCAGGCTAATATCTTAATTAAATAATACATCTGAAACCAGTATAGGAGCTTACCACAAGCCGGAGTCTCTACAGGTCGTCTACCACGTACGTCTCTTCACTCCTTCACTCCTTATATTCAGTCTGGCTTGCCGACGTGGTAGAAGTTAAATATGGGACACGTGCAAATATGGTGTCGATGACACTGTAAGTAGACATCTGGCATTGCTAGCATGTAAAGGTTTTACATATTTACCCATCATGTGTTGGATTGTAGTCTGTTAATGCTAATTGTTGTATATTGAAATGATTTTTCCCTTTTTTTGAACTTGAAGACATGATCATTTAATGTACCAAGCTACATATGTAACTGTTTTTGTGCATGAATTGAAGGTGTAGAACAGATTTGAGTTCTATAAAATTATCCATCCATCCATCTTCCACCACTTATCCGGGGCCGGGTCGCCGAGGCCATTATTAGGGACGTGTATCTATTTATTTATTCAATGTATTATTTATAATGGAGGCTTTTAAAAAAAACTGAAGAAAAAAAAACTGTCTTGTAAAATCTGAATTCAATTCACTCACCAAAAATCATAAACGGGTCCGATATGCATTATGAAAAAATTGGTAAAAATAGTAAATTTTAACATCTGCTTGGAGTGCTGGGCGCATGGCGGAGAAGAACTCAGTACATGTATTAGTGGTTACAGGTAAAGGAGGAATCCAGTCATTTTGTCTTTCTCGTGTATTTTTCTGTTAAATTAGTCGACATGTCCCTCGTAGTAGTAGTACGTGTACTCAGGTTGGTGACCATCTTGGGATCTGCTGGAGCCATATGAGAATGAGTCCAGCAGATCCCAGGAATGACATTTGAAGCCTCAGTCGAGAAGAGCCAAGTCCTAGGAACAGCTCAGATCCTGCACAGGACCCTCAAACACACGCACGCACACACACACACACACACACACACAGAGTGTAGTTCCCATTTAAATAATTAGTCTAAACCTTCATCTTGAGCATAATGCATATTTACACACCCAGCTTTCCCGAGCGTGCACTCAATAACCTGCAAGCTTGGGTTTTTGAGTCTCTTACCACTCTCACTGGGGGGTCACGTTGCATTCAATGTTCAATGCTTACAAAGCTAAAGCTAAATATGGGATATAAGCCGAACATGGTCGGGACACCAGCTGACACCGACACGAGTTCAGCATTTGCTGCTGGACATGCATCTAATGTTTCAAGTTTCCATCAGCAAAGGCACGGCTTGAATTGACGCTGATCCCTTTGGTAATTGATAACAATGTGTTCTTGCATACCGTTAATTTATTTGCTCAAATGATTGAAACAGACAAAAAGATTAGAGTTTATCTAATCAGTTTCAGATTTATTTCATTTGCTAATTAAAGACAGTTTTACAATTAAGTACTGTATATGAAATAGAGCTGCACATAATCTCTTAATGTTAATACATAATGAATAATATGTAATTGCTACTTGTAATACGGTGGAAGAGATACGTCTGTGGTATTCACACTCATATGGCAAGCTATTAACACTTTCACTGACTCTGCAAGAGGAGCTTCAAGTCCATTTTTGGCTCTGTGCACATGACTGCATTTTAAATGCCAACCATTCTGGGTGTTGAGCAATGCCATTCCTAAAGTTCATGGTCAATAATGTTTTAATTTGCACTGTGTAAAAAAATAAAAGGTTAATTTTCACCCAACATAATAACTTATTGGTATTTTGATTTATATTCAGAATTACTTTGAAGGGAAAGTTTACCCTCTAATTATTATTGGCACCGCTCTTCGAGTGAATGGCTCCTCTGGGATTCCTTCTGGATTTACTCACTTCCTTGTTAGTCCGGGCTAATAAAATCAGCTGCTGCAGCCAAGCTGAGTCTGAGTGTCACACAGATGTTCTCATGACGTATCCACAAAGCTTCAGGCACATTCTTGGCTCTGGGGCGTGACCAGTTAATATAACTTTCCCCTCTGAGTGAAATGCAGAAATGCTTGTCGTTCAACTTTGTGTTAAAGCCATGCATTCAAAGCACACATGACCTACATCTCATGGGAGGCAAAACGTGAAGGTATTACAGACAAGATGTGGAGAGCATCTGATGAATTTTATTGTTTCAGCTGGAGATATATCATATTATATGATACATACAGTGAAAATCTCTGCTTTACTCAGCTGCTTACTCAGCTGGCCGGGGAGAGGGAAGTCTGGGCTTCCTTGCTTAGGCTGCTGCCCCCGCGACCCGGCCCCGGATAAGCGGATGAAAAAAAGATGAGATGAGAAATGTAAGCATGATATTTACATTTAAATTGTCTTTTAATGTTTCGTTCAAAATAAACATCTAATGCAGGGGTCACCAACCTTTTTGAAGCGGAGGGCTACTTTCTGGGCACCGATTCATGCAAAGGGCTACCAGTTTGATACACACTTCTGAAATAAAACATTTGCTTAATTTACCATTAATCATTAATGATATTCATCTATGTAAATACACTGATCATGTTTAATGATTACTCACACAAATTATTAACAACGTTTTAACAAGGTAGGGGGCAGATTTGACTTGTTCAGAAGTCTTTTATTTTATACAAACTCTTGAGAAACCATGGCTCATGGGCGACTCACAAGGTCCTTGCGGGCACTTTGGCGCCCACGGGCACCGCGTTGGTGACCCCTGATCTAATGAGTAATTTGAGTGGGTTTTCAGAACTAAGTTTATTTGGTTTTCCTGGGTAAATGACTGAGTTATCAATGTACACTGTAGTGCACATCAGGACTTTGCACTTGGGTCTATTTCACGTCTTTCTAGTGGACAGCTCTTTGACAGAGGCAGAGAGAATTCTTATCAGAATCATTGAGGGAGATATTCATTTGTCAGAAGATGAGAGTCCAGTAAGGCAGACAGGAGAGGATGGGAACCCAGAGGTGGATGAGAAAGGTGCAGAGCCAGCAGAAGTGGACCAAGATGTAGGGCCAGATGTAGTGTGCCGTCAGCCATCTGGGCCAAAACCAATATGAAGGGATCTGCATGCAAGATCTGGGAGCCCACAGCAGTACCTCCGGAAGCACATAGACAAAAGACTAATTCAGGACCTGTCCTTCTTTACCAACCAGCGCAGGGTTCAGGATTCAGGGTGTAGTTTGGGCACAACTCCAGGAGAAATCAAATAACTTCATAGGAATCTCTGTGCACCAAAACAAGACTCCCAGTCATACATGATTCCATGACACGTGATCGTCTAGACAAGATCAGGTCTTCACGGAAAGTGATCAATGATCTCGATCTCGATTTTTTTTAAAGGATACTCAAACTACTTTTGCTGAGGAACAGATAACTCAGGGAAAAACATGTCAACCAGTCCTGAATGATTCAAGCGGCGAAGACTTCTCTCCGGAAATCAAGAAAAGGAAAACCCCAGCCAGACGAGAGAATAAGAAAACAAGGTGCAGTCCATTTGCCTGACATGGTCAACAATCCAAGTCGGTTCAGGTGCAGAATGTCTTTGTAAGTTGACCCATGAGTTACTTTTCTAGAATGTTTTTATGGAAATATGTTCAATATGTTTTGATATGCTGCCTATAAAAACGATTTCAGCTGAGCTTTCAGTTTTCTGAACGTATTCTTGAATTTTGTAAATGTTTCAGATCAATTAAGTCCCGTTGTGCACCGAAGTGATTAAAATGAGGTAACAACAAAATAGTCTTTGAAATATGTTTTTTTACTACCTCAATACTTGAATTATATATAAAAACTCAAAATGCTTCCCCCCCTCGTTCTCAGGAGGTAATCTATCTATTTATGATATCCTGCATTTCCTGACACCGTCGCTGCCAAACAGCGCCGGGCTCATGTTACAGCTAAAGTTTCTGCAGCTCATTATACCAGCAATTCATCTCCTCCGTGAATCTCTTCGTAAATACCCCCCCGCCCCCCCGCCTGGCGCTCTCTTTCATAGTGCTGAGATGTCACTGCTGCTCGGAGGTGCCAAATCCTCATGTAGACACCAAAATGTCAGAGCTGTTCTTGGTCTGTAAATGCATATTAGCATTAGTGAATGTTGTGGGGGACGTGGTGTCGGGTGCTGGTGGGACGCCGGGCCGGCCCGCTGTGCCTCTTGCCGCTGCGCTGGCCTTGGTTTCGTCGGCTGTGCTGGTGACGGTTGCTCCCGGGCCCTGGGCTGGTTCTTCTGCGTGTGGCTCTGGGGGGGCCCCGGGGGTCGTTTTCGGGGTGCTGTGGGGGGCTCATGTTGCCGTTGTTGGGCCCGGGATGACTGCCCCGTTCTTAGGTGGAGGTTTCACGCATGCCAGGTCCACCACTCCAGCACCTATCAAAACTGGATTTGAGAGTTAACTCCGCCCACAGATCTCTGAGTCAGTGGAGGTTGCTGGGTCAGTGTTTGTGGCTCTCAATGTGCTCTCCCTCTTTTTCCTTTCCAGACTTTCCTCTAGAGCAGGGGTCGGGAACCTTTTTGGCTGAGAGAGCCATGAACACCACGTATTTTTAAATGTAATTCCGTAAGAGCTGTACAATATGTTTAAAACTAAATATAAGTAAATCTGTGCTTTTTATATAATAACACTTTTAAAGTACAATAAGTCTCTGAATTATTTTTAATAACATTGTTATGCTGCTGCTAACCAATGATGGATATTTCTTACCATTAATGCTGCTGCACGGTTTTGCTGAAAACTTTGTGATTACAAAGTGAAAAGTACGATTCTCCTCATCTTTTTTTCTTTCAGCCATCTTCTCAAAAGGGTTTCTAAAGTTAGCGAGCTGACAACGCGATTAAAACAAGGGAAGTTTACTTCCTGATATCACAACCGGCCGTTGGACGGACCCTTTTGCACATCAACCGCTATTTTTGACAGCGAAATACAGGAACCCACTTGAACAGTGTCTCTTGACGATTGATAGATAGATAAATAGATAGATAGACACAACGACATGTATGTTTGCCACTTTCTCACTGAAATGGCTGGTTTGACACTGTTTTTGAACGCACATCGACTCGTTATTAATTGGCGTTTGTCCCCTTTCCCAGTGAGAAAAACTTTGTCTGATGGCTGCCTCATAGCGAACCGGCTTTCTAGTCGCCGGTTTGCTCTTTCGCAAAGAAACAACGAAACAATTATTTTTATAATTAAAGATTTGTCTGCGAGCCAGATGCAGCCATCAAAAGAGCCACATCTGGCTCCCGAGCCATAGGTTCCTGACCCCTTCTCTAGAGCAGTGGTCCCCAAACTACGGCCTGCCTCCACATTTGACCCCGCCCCCTGAACAATACCAGAGCCAAAAAAAAAAGATAAATAATATATATATATATATTATTATTATTACATACATACATCATGAGTAGCCGGTGGGGGATCAATCATGGTATGGGGTGCATTTAAGAAGGGTCATTAATTCAATATTTTCTTTCCTAAAAATAATATTGATATTGGAGAATATATTAGTATTCTGAAGAAAAGCATTCTTCCTTTCATTTGGGACAATTTTAATGATCACATACGACCAGAAAGTTAATGTTCCATGGACTTGTTTTCTGAGACGAACCCGGAAAGGGTTATTTGGTTATTATTTATTGTAATAATAGTGTTATTATTTATTTCCTGACTTTTTTTCTGTGAAGAAAGGGTTATTTGGTTATTATTTATTGTAATAATAGTGTTATTATTTATTTCCTGACTTTTTTTCTGTGAAGAAAGGGTTATTTGGTGGCTGTCTGGAAAACAGTAAATGTAGGCCCCCCTGCCATCGTCACACTGTTCCTGTACAAACTGACCCCGGCCCCCCATCAGAGAAGGGAGACGTTATGTGGCCCTCACAGGAAAAGGTTTGGGGACCCCTGCTCTAGAGACTGATGAGAATCTGGTATTTTGGGATAATTTTTGGTTATGGTTGGATGAAAGGGATAGAATCAATGAGCACAAATAAATCCATTGCACTTTCTTTTCAGAACACTGTGTATTTGTCACTTTTCGTTTGTTCATGTTATATGTTTTATGTCTCACTTTGGTGTGTACAGCCCTCTACGGCGCAAAGCAGGAAATAAAACTAATAAAATATCATAGGCTAGTCTGCCAAGAGGGCAGGTGACGGTCACAATCACTATAAAAATAACATTTCATAAAACTAGCAGTGACTGACGTTGTGTATGTTGTCACTGTTGAGCACAAATGCAGACCAAAAAAAAAGGGATCGCCTCATTGTCTTTGGTCGTCATGGCAACAGTGCTGTGCTGTGGTCTTCGATCCTGTCCTCAACTGTTTAACAGAGAAAGGTCTATTCCCCCCCATCATCAGAAGTGGTTTATTGCCATTGTCAGTGAGGGTTCACAGACTAGGAACGTTGCTCGGTGAAGTCGTGCTACATCTAACATTAAGGACAAAATACAAAGACCATACAGGTACAGACATCAACAGCAGCTGGAGTGGTTACACAGATGTGTACTAGCAGCAGTAAACTATCGTCATCACGCAGTGCAAATGGAAAAGTGCAAGTTGTATTCAGGAGTCCGGGACAGAATTATTAAGTGTTCATTATTCTTACGGCTGAGGGAAAGAAGCTGTTCTTGTGGCGGGAGGTTCTGGTCCGGATGGACCGTAGCCTCCTGCCTGAGGGGAGAGGATCAAAGAGACCATGTCCAGGGTGGGAAGGGTCGGCTGTGATCCGACCTGCACGCCTCCGAGTCCTGGAGACATACAGGTCCTGGAGCGATGGCAGCTTGCAGCCGATCACCTTCTCCGCAGCACGTACAATGCGCTGCACTCTGTGTCTGTCCCTGGTGGTGGCGCCAGCGTACCACACGGTGATGGAGGAGGTGAGGACGCACTCCACGATGGAGGTGTAGAACTGCACCAACATCTGGGTTGGCAGCTTGAGTTTCCTCAGCTGCCGCAGGAAGTACATCCTTTGCTGAGCCTTCTTGATGAGGGAGCTGATGGTCGGCTCCCACTTGAGGTCCCGGGTGATGGTGGTGCCCAGGAAGCGGAAAGAGTCCACGATGGAGATGGGGGTAGGGGAGTATGTGAGGGCGAGGGGGGGCGGTGGGGCTGTGACTTTCCTGAAGTCGACAATCATCTCCACTGTTTTCTGGCTGTTCAGCTCCAGGTTGTTGCTGCTACACCAGGACACCAGCCGGTCCACCTCCCTCCTGTAGGCCGACTCATCACCGCCCAAGATGAGCCCGATGAGGGTGGTGTCGTCCGCAAACTTAATCAGTTTGACGGACTGATGGCCAGAGGTGCAGCAGTTGGTGTACAGGGAGAAGAGCCAGGGGGAAAGTACACAGCCCTGGGGGGATCCGGTGCTGATAGTCAGGGTGTCCGAGACCGTAGACCCCAGCCGCACATGCTGCCTCCGCTCCGTCAGGAAGTCGGTGATCCACCAGCAGAGGGAGTCGGGCACGTCGAGCTGGAGCAGCTTGTCCTGGAGCAGTCCCGGGAGGATGGTGTTGAACGCAGAGCTGAAGTCCACAAACAGGATCCTGGCATAGGTTCCTGGGGAGTCCAGATGCTGCAGGATGAAGTGGAGGGCCAGATTGACTGCGTCGTCTACAGACCTGTTGGCTCGGTAGGCGAACTGCAGCAGGTCCAGGAGGGGGGCGGTGAGGGTCTTCAGATGGTGGAGAACCAGGCGCTCAAAAGACTTCCTGACTATAGATGTCAGCGCTATCGGTCTGTAGTCATTAAGTCCTGTGATCCTTGGCTTCTTGGGGACAGGAACAATGGTGGAGGACTTGAAGCAGGCTGGCACATGACAGGACTCCAGGGAGGTGTTAAAGATGTCTGTGAAGACTGGAGTCAGCTCACTGGCACAATGTTTCAGGGTGGGGGGGGAAACATTGTCCGGCCCCGCAGCTTTACGGGGGTTCAGCTTTGTGAACTGTCTGTGCACATCCTGCTCCTGGATGCAGAGGACAGTGGGGGTGGGGGGAGAGTCTATGGAGGCATTTGGCGGTTTGCCCTCGATGTTGTGGGTGGAGGAGGGGGTGACTGGAGGGGTGTGGGGGGCTGGTTGGTCAAAGCGGCAGTAGTGCATGTTTAAGCGCTGGGCAAGCGGCAGGTCGTTCAGAGCTCGGGGGGCTTTGGGCTTGTAGTTGGTAATGGTCCTCAGGCCCCTCCAAACTGCTGCAAGGTCATTGGCAGAGAACTGCTGCTGGAGTCTGCGTGAATATACTGATTTAGCGTTCTTCAGCTCCCTGCTAAACCTGTACTTCACCTCCTTGTAGCTGTCTCTGTCTCCGCTCCTGCGTGCTGCCTCTTTCTCACGTCTGATCTGGCTGAGCTTCGGCGTAAACCAGGGCTTGTCGTTAGCGTAACTCACCCTGGTGCGCGTTGGTACAATGCGCTCCTCATTGTAGCTGATCCATGAGGTCACCGTGTCCGTGTACTCGTCCAGGTTATCCGTAGCAGCCCTAAATCATAGCAGCAGTAGCACAGAGTTCCTGATAAAGTAGCAGCCTTTCGAATTGTTTGTCTCATGGTCACTTCCTCTAATTGGCATCTTTAAATTTAGGCCCATTTGAGATTAGTCTGCGCACTAATTGAGTTTTTCCAGTAGCATCGGAGTCCTTGGACTAAAATTCTCTAGTATGATCCTGATGCTTTTGGGAGATGCGTTACTCAAAGCAGATAAAAGTGGCCTCTGGGCCTTGGCAGGCATATGTGCCCTATGAATACTGTGCCACTGTCCAGCTGGCCAGTACTTGTGTGGTACTTGTGCCAGGCACGTAGTAAAGCGTGCCATTCACTCAAAACATACCTGCCATTTTATTGGGCTGTCATCGCCTTGTTGTGGCGAGCAGCTTCTTCCTCTACTGCAGCGGTCCCCAACCTTTTTCCTGCCACGGACCGGTTTCATGCCGGGCTATTTCTTCGCGGACCGGGGGGGGGGGGGGTAATTAAATTTAAAAAGAGGAATATAATCTTACCAATAAACTTTATATTATGCGCTTGCATTTATTTAATAGTTACACAATATCTACTCACCATAAATTGTGATCCCAATAATTACTTTCATAAATTCCATATTCTTGTTTTTTAATCCAGGGTTCTTGGTCTCTGTGCCGAAGAAGTTTTGAACCTTTCTTTAACGAAGCTAATCAGCTGTTGATAAACCCGCGTTTTAAGTCTGACTCTTGGTTTCTCTTCTTGGAGGTCATCACCTCCTCTTCTTCCTCCTCAGATAGATTTTTCTCCTTAGCAAAGAAGCTCTCCAAAGACTTTTGTTTTTTTTAATTAATTTTTGCGAGTTCACGGCTGTTTTTCTTTAGCAACGTATCAAGAGGTGATTGTTACGTTGGAGAAAATCCGGTCGTTTTTCAAAATAATAATAGATGCTAATAATCAATACAACGGAAATTGTATAAATTAGTTCTTCTTTCTGTGCGGCCCGGTAACAAATGCCTCACGGGCCGGTACCGGGCCGCGGCCCGGCGGTTGGGGGCCCCTGCTCTACTGGACCATGATGGACGCCGCTGGGCCTTCACGGGGTAGCACCACAGTTACGTATTCATTGCGTACGTTATGTGTGTATATAATGATGTATGTATGTGTGTGTGTTTGTCCTCAAGTCGATCCAAGAACCTAATCAGTCCGGAGACAAACTACTGGAGGCTTTGAGCAGCTGCTGTCGCCTGGAGGAGCTCAGGTAAGGACGTGCGGCTGATTGCTGGGCCGCAAACAGCAGAAGAAGGCAATAATTTAGTCACTGCAGTCGTTTCATCAGGGTCCAAATGGATGAAGACTGATGCAGTCAGCCTGGAGGAGGTGGACTAACTTCGACCTTTGCATGTAGTTGTCCATTTCTGAGACAGACGATAGCGCCAACACGGGAGAAGACGCAGGAGACGAGGACGGAAGGTGGTGACTACCTGAACTGAACCAGGGAAGCTAGCTAGCAGCGCTTGGTGATTTAGCGCCAGCATCTGGAAGTTGCTCGCAGGTTTGCTCGTGTCTCGGGAAACTTGTATGTCTAGGTATTACTGTGCATGTGTGACAGGCATGATGGACGGCTTAGAGACAGTGGTGAGGACAGCCATGATGGACGGCTTAGAGACAGTGGTGAGGACAGCCATGATGGACGGCTTAGACAGTGGTGAGGACAGCCAAGATGGACGGCTTAGACAGTGGCTACCTATGGAGCTGTCCAGTGCTGATCCTGATCATCATATGTAACCGGCTACATATGGCGCTCAGCAAAAATATCATCCAACACAAGTTATGGCATTAACTTTGTTCAAAACTCTTTTGTCACAGCTGAGAGGAGCAGAACTGCAGAACAACCAACAAATGTGGGCTGTTAAGAACACGTGTGACAGATGCAGCATTTTACAAAAACAAATGTCTGCACACAGCTCACGCGGGCCACAAAAAATTACTTGGAGGGCCACATTTGGCCCCCGGGCCTTGAGTTTGACACATGTGCCGTAGGGTATCTTGTCAGTGCTTGAAGTCTACCATAAGAGTAGTCACATGATGGGTGACATCATAGTCTGGGGCTCAACTCAAGAATGTAGTGCGATACGATACACTTTATTTATGCATACAGATAAGATCCTCTGGAAATTGAGAGCGAGAGATTCTCTCAAGACAGGACAAAATAACATAGTTTAAATATTTATTGATCAAAAGACATCCTTCCGTTACGTTTTGGGGATAACTGTGCTGCACGAGACGTCCTGCGGTGACACAATGTGACAGTCTGAACAACAAGTTCTAATTCCTAACGGAATCATCTCACACACAATGGATTAAATATTAAATTGCATTAAATTAAACTTGTTTCATTTAACTATTCTAGTTTCAGAAAGAACTAGAGTCTAGTTACTAGACGAAAGACTGAGACAAGACAAATCAGAGACCTAAAGACAATGTGAGTTGGGAGTGAAATCATTTACCTTTGTGGGAGATGTGAGTGAAGAGGGGGTGAAGCAAAAAGGATGTGGAACAACATGGATAGACCAACTAACAAAGGATAGGTTAGAGACGGTTCCTAAGGGAACGGGGTTCCTCGGGATGGTCACCTGTCTCGCGACGTTTGTCCCACAAGTCAACGCAGTCAGCTCCTCTCAGGAGTCTTCTTGCACAAAAGAATGGGATGGATTTGGTCCCATGTACAAGAACAATGTTTTCTAAAAACTGAAAGAGACTCTGACACATGAGCCAATGTTAAAGTCACATACTACATGCTCATATGCTGCCCTCTAGTGGTTCGAACGGGTGTTGCAGCCAATAAGGCGCTGGACGTTTTCAACTGTCTTGAGGCAGGAACTCGTTAAGTATAATTTCTAGTCACTAGTTATCAACCAAATAACTGAACACACTGATGAACGCAAACGAACAGACACACTGGTCTGGAAGAAAGATCCATCTTTTTGATTGAAGTAGGAAGTAAAGGATCAATGAGAGGAGAATCATGGAGCTCTTTGAACCGTTTGATCTTCACTACGGTGGAAACAAAGTAACTGAATGACCAGAAAGATAACAGAAGGGTTAAGTTGGTTTCCTCAACTTCATTTGAAGAAGCAGTGTAATTTAAAGGGCTGGACGTCCATCTGGTACAAATACTATACAGTATTGGGACACTTTTACGATTTGGTTTCTACTATTTTAATTTTTTTTACATATCGATTGTACCGAATTTTGCACAAATAACTCTGCTACACTCAATGACAGATGTTTGCTAAAATACTGTATTACATATTTGTTACCATATTGGACTAATGTCATTTTTTATGTAAACGTTTATTTCACGGGATAGCCGAAATAATTTATTTGACAAAGCCTTATTGTTCATGTTGAAAAAGTTTGTCTGCTGATCCTCCTTATTTCTCGACAGTCCAGCGATTGTCCCACCCATGTAGGATTTTGCTGGTTCTGGTGTCTCCAGTCATAAACTTCACGATGATTACCCAGTAGTAGTAATCAGGTTGATCAACTTGAAGGCCGAAAAGGTCATTTTGATTGGATTGTTCACACAGGCTTGTATTGTACAGGAGTCTATCCATTTTCTTTCTTTTCTAGATTAACTCTTGCTAATATCTGGAATTAGAGGCCACTTGCCAAATATAACTTTAATGCCTGATAAAAAAACTAATGTTTTTTTCATAAAAACTAATTGAAAGTTTGACATTAAAGAAATGACCAGATGTTTGAAAAGGTGATTACTACCAACTCAATGAATTATTGATCATTTTGAATTAGAAAACAGAGGAAGAGGAAAAAACCCTTTTCTTTCAGTGACTTGAATGAGTTCTCCAGCAATGTGTCTAAACCCGTCTACCAAGTCTCATAAAAATAAATGAATAGCAACGTTGATCAAAGTCAAACGCAAAAAAATAACAACAAAACACTGCGACGGAAATGCTTTGAATCTGCTTGACAGCCGTGCTTTTATTTTGTAGGTCAATGTACCATTCATCCGGTTGTAAGGTAGCTCCGTTAGCTTGACCGAGCTTCGACTGTCAGCTGCGCTGAGAGGAGAGAGCAGCGCTCAGGTGGAGGAGAGGATGATTTACTGATTTACTATCCACACACTGTTGCGCCTTTCAGGATGAAAATATCAACCCCAGTTTGTTAGAAGAAGAAAAGAAGAAGAAGCTTTGCGTGCTTTTATTCTTCCTCTGTTTGAGGAAACTGTCACCTGGAAAGGCGCGAAGAAGTTAGACGTCATTTACTGAGGTGAGCGTGATGTCAGTTAAAACCAAGTGTACTTCTTTGCCGTGCATGTGTGGAGATTTAGCCGTTAGCCACGCGTGGGTATTCACTGAGACCGTGGAAGATGTTAGCGACACGCTGAATGTTAAAGGACCCCCCCCCCCCCCGATGGTTACGCTCCATCGTTTCTGTTGGTCTCTCTGACACAAATCCTGAGGAGAGGGACCCTCCTTTACAAGTATGAGACTCACTTAGTGCCACCTGCAGCCAGGCGCCCTCCCTCCAGCAGTCGCCCGGGTCAGGATGCACAGAGACCTGGATATTGGGCTCTGGCTTCGGGCTGCTGCTGGAAATCATCACCTCAAACCGTGCAGCCAAAGTTTCACCTGACTGGACGACATCGCATCAGGGGAACAAACGCCGGCACACTTTGACGCGTTAGAAGCTGCAGGATGCTCTCTGCTTTTCATCATCTCATTTATAAGCGTCATCGTTTCTGCTTTCAGCCGTTCGTCCGTGATCAGTGAGCGATGGGGTACAACGTGACCCCCCAGTCCAGCTGTCACCACCAGTGAATGACTGAGAACATGAATGAGCACATCACTGGTGCCTCGAATGCACCACCACTACCGGCGTGACATCACAGACGCAGAACGGGAGGCGCACGCTGCTCATGACACCTTAGTATCTTAGCAACAGACAGCATCCGTTTAGCGTGTGGGAACAGAACCGCCTTCCTGAACATGGTGCTGTTCATTTGTCCCCCATGTGACAGAAGCCATTACTGACAGCGCCTGAACGACGAGCTCAGAAGCTTCACTTTTTATATCACTCAGAAAGTGAATTCTATCGCCGCCTTTTCTCTTTGTCTTCTGCTTCTGGCCAGAGGCTTCTCCATTTTGTAGGTTCTGTCGTTGATCTGGGCTCAGGGCATCAAATGATGTGTGTGTGTGTGTGTATTATTGGAGTTGTCAGAGGGCACCAAACCTGTATTCATCATTTATTGTGAGGACTCACAATCGGTGTGTTTTTGATTTTAAGCCTCTGTGTTTCTAGCCAGCCACCGTTTAGTCTGAACTGCACTCTTTAAAAAGCCACAGTTCTCTTATTGTCATTTTCATTTACGTATTATTTTCATTAAGTTCTGTTTTTTTTTTCTTGTAATATACTGTATATAAAAACAAACATTTAGCCTAAATGGCTTCCTCTGTAATCCGGGTCCGTCTGGAGAGAAATGCACAAATGAAATGCACAGGATGAAGGGACCACACTGTTGGTGTGTTCCCTTCATCCTGTGATCTTCTTACGCTGCGATCCGGATGACTTTCAGTGTGAGACACACACAGACACACACTTTACCAGACCAAACATGGTAGTTATTCTGGTCTCCAGCCATGTATGTAACAAAAAGAGAACAAAATTCACAGAACCCACAATCAAAATCAAAATAAATAAAAATGATGACATGATGTAAAAAAGAAAAATCAGAATGCAATAATTTACAAATTCAGTTGACTCGAGTACGGAGATGAGCTGCGTTCAGACCAATACATCTGAATATTTCTTGTAAATAGATTCTCAATTCTAAATGTGATGCCGGTGAGAGACGTGCTTGTCATCGTATTGCGTCACTTTTCTCAACTAAACTCATATTTTTAGGATGTGAATTTTATCTGTGTGAATTTTGTTCCGTTGTGGGATTATTTGAATGCTAGGAAATGTTGGACTATTTACCACACAGATTTTTGATGAACGTCCACATCTTTGTTTGTGAAGCTGCTCCTTTCATACACACACGTATCCGGCGTTTAAAAAAACAAAAACGAATATCCTTCCTCCTCCGCTTCAAAAAAATAACTGCATCCACACAACCTTGTGTAAAGAAAAAACCTCCATCCACACCGAGCCGCATAAGAGCACATTGTGTAGTTCCCCAAGCCCTATCCAATCAGAACGCTCCGTCTCCCTTTTATTGGTGTGGAACGACAAGGAGGCAGAATCGCTGCTAAATGTAGTTTTGGATTATAAAGTCAACATGTAAGCAATAAACGCTAAGTTTTGAAGGTATCCGTGTTTACGTTCAGAAACAGCACGGATACCTTCAAAGAAGTTCTCCAAATGCTGAATGGACCAGGGACCCTGTATTAGAGCACAGCAACCTAGCGTGTGACGGTAAACCAGCTACTTCTGGTTGTCGTGGGTTCTAAATGTTGTCTCTTAGTGCTTCTGTCATCTAATATGGGTCCAAGAAGGTAGAAGCTCATTCTGTGCTTGGTTCCAGAAGTTATCCAAAGGTACGAAACGTCAGGCTGCGGTGACTTTCATTGTACTTATTTGCTGGCGTGTTCTGTCCTCCAGGGTGATCAGCCGTGAGCTCACACCATGGCCTACACGCTCGGCTCGGCCACAGAGGCCCAGACGCGCAGCGTCGCACCGCAGCACTGCGTCACGCGGGTGGAGCTCTCTGTCACCGCAAGCAGCCTGCTGGATCGCGACGTGGCCTCCAAGTCGGACCCCTTCTGTGTTCTCTTCCATGAAGTGGATGGAAACTGGGTGGAGGTAAGGATGAAATGGAAGAGAAGATATTTGGAGATACAAAAGAAAGGTGTGACGCTGTTTTCATAAGACAGGTGGGAAATAGAGGGAAAGCAGCAGAGGATGAAAGTGGCTGGTTAGAGAGAAGGCCGTGAACGGGGAGATCATGAGGAGACAAACTCATTTCTGGTGCCGACCGAGCTGCGTGTTTCATCTCCCGGAGGTGGAGAGATGATAAAAAAGGCAAAAGAGACTGAAGAGAAGATGGAAGATTTGAATAAAAGCAGTGTTTTCAAGGTCACCTCCGCCCTGCGGCGCTTCAGCGGAGGAAACGTTGCTGTTTGCCGTGGAGCCGATCTAAGCTCATCTCTGAGTCTCTACCATCAGGCAGCGCTTCACGCTCAGTAGCATCCTCCAGCAGCATTAGTGAGTGTCCTTCCAGCGCCGCTTTGACTGTGGAGACGTGGTTAAAGGTGCTGTCTGGGCATCAGGTCAATGGCGCAGACCTATTGCTGCTGCTGCTGCTGCTGGTGCAATCGCCAATGATGAATTGGCCTGCTTAAGGGGCCAAAATCAATCAATCAGAGGAGTAAAAAAATGCACAGTTCACCTTTGATTGGGGACCCATCAGGACAGCGTTGACCTCTTAGGGGAGGGATCCCAAACTTGAAGACGCTGTTGCAGATTATCAGCTTTTATTTTCCTTTTTAATACATTTTGTTAAACAAAATGGTTTACAGTCATGAACAAAATGCCCTCGGGAAGGCGGGAAGTCTGAGGTGAACTTACAGGCTCCAGAGGTTTAGCTCCCGCTGCGTCCTCACTCCATCACAACGCTCGCTGCTGCATCCGCTTTGCATGGATGATCAAATGACTCTATGAGAAGCTGGCTTTGCTGTCACGCTGGGATGCATCAAGGATGCAGCACACCTTTAACCCAGTGTGTGGAATGACACCTCCCAGGCTGAAACCAGCACTTCAGACTCCATGACACCTCCCAGGCTGAAACCAGGACTGCTGTGAAGAAGAAAATCTAACTTTAAGTAAATTCCAGTGTCGTTTTTAACCCTAACCCTCATTGATATCATATCTGCACTTCATCAACAGCCTAATAGAGCCAACTAGATGACAATGCAGTAGGACAAATGACATCACATCCCTCGTCCAAGCCTGAGCTCGTGGCACGTTGGATGATGAGCTTGTGCCAAATAGGGCTGTAGCGATACGCGATACTCAGCCCACGATTCGGTACGATTCGATACGCTTTGATACACTTGCATCATTTTCTGAAAGATTTTAAAGGGACAACGTGAGCTTCCCCGTTGAACAGCGTTGCACCATTCTCCTAAATAAATATAGACGATAAATGGACTGCACCATAAAGCACTTTGTACACCAGCGCCGTGCCCAAAGCGAAGCCTCACATTCACCCATTCATTCACGCTCCAGTGGGCGCCTGCTGCCATGCAAGCTGATGCCAGCCCCCCTGGGAGCGATTTGGGGTTCAGTGCCTTGCCCAAGGACACTTTGACATGTCAGATCTGGGATTCAAACCACCGATTTACTGATCACTGGACGACCCACTCTATCAACTGATCCACAGCCACTGCATAGGACAAGACAGGGACTTTGTGGGGGAAAATCAATACCTTAAAATGATCACAAAATGATCCAAACATTGTGATTCCCCAGGAGCCCTTCAATCCTAAACTGACTGGGATTTTGTAGCCTCCAAACTAAAGGCCATCATGAACACATAAACCACTAGATGAGATTGATGAGAATGAGCTGCCTCTGATGTTTGCCACAGCTCCTGGGATTATGTTCCATCACCTGGTTGGAGACACGTTATGTCTGGTTGCAGTTTTCCTTTGATCTTTGATCTTATTCCGTTGTCGTTGTTTCACTGCGACGCTCTAGAAAAAAAGCCTTCGCCGCAGTTTCCATGAATTTGATCCACAACATGGTTTATGCCTGTATGATGAACACTAGAGCAGCATGGTGATGGAGTTTCGCTGTGTGGAGGCAGCTGCCCTAAGGCTCGTTCCTGGTGAACAGCTGGTCAACGGGGCAAACTGGTCGGGGTGTTTGTGTGTGCCTGTGAGTGTGTAGGCGGGCGCCTCGGGTTGGAGTTAGCTGTCGGTCAGCAGGGCATGTGGCTCTGATGGGAAATTGCCAACGGTTACTACAGCAACGGGGAGGGAAACAAAAGCTTAGTGCTCTTGCGGTGAGGAAACGATGGAGGCGGCGAAATGAGGAGCGATATTATGCACAGCTCACTGTTCCTCTGCAGGCTGGCTTTATCACTTTCTCCAGTTCCCTCCTGTCCAATTGTCTTTTTAAATGTATTTTAATTGATTGTCTGTCTGCCTGCCTGCCTGCCTGTCTGTCTCGTGAGATAGAGGTGTGTGTGAAGCAGCCTGGGTCTCATCCGGGGAGAAAGTGAGAGCGGGAAAGAGTGTTAGATCGAGGCGGTGTGAGAAAGAGATGAGAGAGGGGACGGTGGAGGAAAAGAGGCACGGCGAAATTAAAAAGAGAGGGATGAGAGAAAAACAGAGGAGAAAGATGAGTGACGGAAGAAGAAGAGTAGGAATGAAACTTTGATGGGAAGATATGAGAGCAGCTGAAACTGGTGTTAGAACAGCATGAAGGATTCGATGGAGCTGCAGATTTATGTAAATGAGGCGGCTCCCACTTAGTTCACCACTTGAGCTGTTTCCTCAAATCTTTCTCCTCGACAAATGCAAAATCCTCCTCCTAATCTCAACACGTGTCATGGATGCAGACACTGCGAGTGAAACCGCAGATTTAACGTCCAAGCCAGTGGCGTGTATAATGGCTCGCAGAGCCGCTTGACTGCAGTCTTATGTAGCCTCATAATGCCAAATATTTGGTGTTTTTCGAGCCAATGGTATGTCTCCCTGTTGACCATGAGGACAATGACTTTCATCAGACAATCGTCAGACTGCAGTATTTATCTGCTTTGGTGTTTTCTGGGCCAGTTAAAACAAAAATAATTAAATCTCTTCCTCAGTCTGTGTCTGTCTCTCTCTTCGTGTGTGGACTGCTACATCCAGCCCTGCCTTCACTTACTGTATGTTTCTGAACAGACAATTTATATACTATATATTATATATCGACTGCCCTTGCTAAACAGCTCTTTAAGACGTGTGCTGAGACCAATGCCACGTCCAGCAGCCTTGCAGAGTTTCATAACGCTTATTTTTGTCAAGTCTCTCTCTGAATATGAGGATGAAATGGTGCAGCAAAGGTCACGGAACAAGACTGACGCGATTGAACATGGTCGTGATTGAGGCAAACATAGGGACAGGTTCAACGTCAGACACTGAATATAAGGAAATATTGGTCCCTCGGAACATAATGTTCCCCGTGTCCCTCAGAAAAATGGCCACGAACCAAGGCAGGCAAGCTTTCACAAAAACAACCAGATGGCGAGATACCAGAGGTCGCCTCTGAACCAAGAGTTGAGAGAATAAGAAACTGAACATTGAATACCTGTGATGCTCTTTGAACAGTGAGGTGGTCGCCATATGGCCCATCTAGTGCCATCCTCTGTAAGTAATCTGCCCAAGTCCCCTGGACATACTCTGAAAGGGGTGTCCCATTGATTCCATATGTTGAAGCGCTAAATCTGCAGCAATATCTTTGTGCAATAGTGATGCAGAGCAGAACATTCCAATGGTGCCCAATTGGTCAGCAATAGCAGCAAATTGGCAACTGCCCATCTGACATCGGGTCAGAGCGAATGTTCAGGTTTGATGATTCAAAATACTCCAATCTGTCCTCATTTGTATAAGGAAATAGGGTGCGTCGTTTGAACTATTTTGGGCTGAGACTTTGGACGCTGCTTTTCTTCTCGTCTTGTTACTCTCGTGACATTAGACACTGAAAAGCACTTTTGTGTTGCAGGGGGGCTATTCGGCATATGGAACTGATCCTTATACTTGTGCAACTTTAGGTTTCTTTTCACACCTAAACCTGAAGTTCTAAAATGCTTTTTTGAGACTAATTACCGCTCTTCACTCTGACCCACACGTTGTCATACCCTATAGAGTGTTTATGACTTCTCGATGAAGTCATTCGCTGTGTGCAGCACTGTGTTGCCCTTCTCCTAATCTTTATTTGCTTATCTTCAAACAAAAGGCTATGCTTTTGGGTGGGCAGTGTTTGATGTGGTAGACATTGCTCTTTAGGAAATTCAGCTGGGGAACAGGTTAACCTGTTGGACAATCTGTGACTTTTTCTTCCATAATACACCTGAAAAGGAGACATCCAGCACAAAACCTCCTTTAGGTCTAACTAAAGCATGTTTGTAAAGTGAATTTATTGTTATATCCAGCTGCTTGTGTTGTTATTATTTAACCTATAGCCTATTTCTACTCTGATAGTCACCCTTAGTAGATTTTAAAAAGAGTACAGAAAAAGGATGGAGTGCCGAGAGGGTCCGATCCATTTCCAGAGCCACTCAGCGGGTTTCTAATCCGTAGTGGAACAAATACAAGACATGTTCTTCAGCCTGCTGGGCTGCATTGATGCTCGTCTGTAGCAGATTTAAAGCCAAAGTGCAGCCTGTCCTTTTCTGTTCTGTTTCTCCTGCTCTTACAGGCAGGACACTCCAGCAAGTAACGCTAGCAAGCTGAGTCAGGTGGGAGTCCCAGCATTCCTATAGGAATCCGGCCAATCAGGTGGGAGTCCCAGCATTCCTATAGGAATGCTGAAAAATCGATACTCTCTGGGGAAACAAAATTATCGATATATTTTGCAGAATCGCGAATATTGCTCAGCTCTAACTGTAACCCTAGTCACCCTCTTAATTTACCCTAAGTACCATTGAGGCTGATGAGAATCACATTACTTGATCTCAGTCCAAAGTACATTGGGAAAACAAAATTACTGAATGAAAATGAATACAAATATTTAGAAAATGAAAATGAACCTCCCCAGTCCTTCATTAAATAGGGGGGAATTCCAACTGCCTTTTATATACACACCCTTGCAGCAATCATGTTGATCAGCCAGCATCTTGTTCGGCTTCACCTGTTGGGTGAGTGTTTGATTTCAGTCAGGGGCAAATTAAGATAACAACATTTCAAGGGAATAAGCCTTTTGTGTGCTTAGTCTGAAATCTTTTACTTAAACTAATGAAAAATGTATGTACATTTAAAAGAATTGTGTTTATTTTTTTTTCATTGAGTGTACTATTAGTGAGAGTATTAGTATGTGTTCTTATTTCTTATTAGTTATTAGTTATTTATTGTTATGGTTATTGCGATTTTAGGCAAGTGATATCAAAGTCTGTATTTCTGCACTAGTTGTTGCTAATGTCAGCATGTCATGCTTACAGTGACAATGCTAACATGCTAATGTCCATATCTTATTAGGATGATGTACTTTCCTTATAAACCATATTAGCTCATAGCATTTTCCGACCAGTCTAAATAATCATAGTAAACTCTCGGAGACTCCAGGAGCAAATGGGCCAAGAGCAATGCTCCAGGGATACGAGAATACACCAGTTACACTTTGGCCTAGTTTGAGAAACTGCTACTACATCTATCTTTAGGGCAGATTTTAAGTTAAGTCTCAGCATTGTAGTTTGGTTTGTCAGTAATTCTGAGTCTGGAAACAATATTCTGACAAAGAAGGACCTGGAGAGATCGCTTAAAGAAGATGATATTGTATTTCTAATGTGCCAGTACAGTCACCATTTCTGTTACATTTTTTCTTTCATACTAAGGTAGTGTATAGAGATCTCATCTAATGGTGGACAAACAGAGCAGCAGTGTGTGCTGCGTGAGTCACATTGGTGAGTAGTGCGACAACTAAGTATTAGTCATCCAACCACCTGGTTTGAAGGACCCAGACCAAATAATGTGACTCTCTCAGTGCTCTTACAGACACCCACACACTTTCATCTCTTGACGGTGTGCCGTCCAGGCTATTTTTGGGGGGCAATGAGAGCCCTTCACTTTTAATATCTCAAAGGCTGGAGTTAAGCTTAGAGTTCTGTCTTTTTATAAGGCTACACTGTATGGCTTAATTAAACCGTTTTCCCCTCTTAATAATGTATGATAATAAATGTATTTATTTCAAGAAAAACCTGTACAGTTTAATTAATCTTGTTCATGGATACATTGCATTTAGACTGGGAGGACGGGGGTTCAAGCCACTGACCTTCCTTACCAGCTAAAACCACATTTAAAAAAGATTTCCTGCTCAACTTTAGAACACAATTTATTCCAAAAAAAGACTGTTGTTTTCGAACACATGTCTGCATGGTCATTTTATTGGCATGTCATTTTATTCCCAGTTCTGACCATTCACATGTCCCCAAATGTCTCCCAGTGGGCCTGGCAGCGCCTTGCAGGGCAGCAGTCACCCACTGGAGTGTGAATGAGTATATTAATGGATGAATGTGAGGCCTAATGTAAAGCACTTTGGGCACCGTGAAGGTGTAAAAAGTACTACAGGTTGACTTGCAACTTGCAACAGTTGCACTCGTCTGTTGTTGTTTTTTGTCTGATTACAAGGTGTTTTATGACATACCGTAAAGCGAGAGAACGAATCGAGTGTACGACAGGTTCTGCGGTCTCACCCACAATGTCTATCAAGAGGAAATGGTCTCTTTCTACCGTATCAGTTGTTGGAAATTGGATTGCAGTGGGTTGAAGACAGAGATGAAGAAGAGGAGGAAGACGAGTGCATCTGAGAGGAGTTACTTTGAATGTTGGGACGATGACGGGAAAAGCTAGAGAGCTGGTGGACAGGAGATCAGGTGGAAAGGAAGCAAGGCTAGAAGCTGAGGAGCAGGATTGAAGTTGTTTATAACGGAGGAGAGGAAAGAGGAATGGAGGAGGAGTTATCTTGAAGGAGGAGTTGGTGCAGAGTGTTCTAGAGGAGAATCGATTGAGGGTGAACATTGTTAGAGGGTAAACTCCACAGGTAGGAGGTGAGTTAGAGGAGAAGGAGAAGTTCTTACTCTCCACAGGTAGGAGGTGAGTTAGAGGAGAAGGAGAAGTTCTTACGCTCCACAGGTAGGAGGTGAGTTAGAGGAGAAGGAGAAGTTCTTACGCTCCACAGGTAGGAGGTGAGTTAGAGGAGAAGGAGGAGTTCTTACGCTCCACAGGTAGGAGGTGAGTGAGAGGAGAAGGAGAAGTTCTTACGCTCCACAGGCAGGAGGTGAGTTAGAGGAGAAGGAGAAGTTCTGGAGTGTCTTAGATGAAGTGGTTCAGAGCATCCTAGCAGTGAGAGAGTCCTGATTGGAGCAGACCTCAATGGGCATGTTGGTGAAGGAAATAGAGGAGATGAAGAAGTGATGAACAAGTTTGGTGTTCAGGACAGGGACCTAGAAGGACAGATTGTGGTAGACTTTGCCGAAAGGATGGAGATAGCAGTAGTTAACACTTATTTCCAGAAGAGACTAGAACATAGGGTGACCTACAAGAGTGGAGGGAGGAGCACACAGGTGGACGACATCTTGTGTAGACGGACCAGTATCCCTCTACCTACAGCCGTAGCACCAGCACCACCTGCTGGTCAGAGTTAGTCTCTTTGACCGTAACGCCGGCGCTATTGTTCTCCGTGTCTGGTGCATTATTACTGTAACACTGGACATAAACAACAATAGCGCCGGTGCTACGGTCGTAGATAGAGGGATAAATGAGGTTGGTGACTGTAAGGTCGTGGTAGGAGAGAGTGTAGCCAGCCAGCATAGGCTGGTGGTGTGTAAGATGACTCTAGTGGTGAAGAAGATGAAGAGGACGAAGGCAGAGCAGAGGAAAAAGTGGTGGAGGCTGAAGAATGAAGAGTGTCGTGTGGCTTTCAGGGAAGAGGTGAGACAGGCTCTGGGTGGACAAGAGAGGCTTCTAGAAGACTGGAATACAACAGCTCAGGTGATCAGGGAGACAGGGAGGAGAGTAATGGGTGTGTCTTCTGGAAGGAAAGGAGATAAGGAGACCTGGTTGTGGAACCAGGACTTGCAGAAGTGTATACAGGAAAAGAGGTTAGCTAAGAAGAAGTGGGACATTGAGAGGACAGAAGAGAGTAAACAGGGTACAGGGAGATGAGACGCAAGGCAAAGGTCAAACAGAGGAGATATGATGACCTGTATGCCAGGTTAGATAGTAGAGAGGGAGAGAAGGATCTGTACAGGCTGGACAGACAGCGAGACAGAGACAGGAAGGATGTCCAGCATGTTAGAGTGATGAAGAGTAGAGACAGGAAGGATGTTCAGCATGAAGCATGTTAGAGTGATGAAGGGTAGCGATGGGAAGTTGTTGACAGAGGCCAGTAGTGTGTAGAACGATGGAAGAAGTATTTAGAGGAATTAATGAATGAGGAAAATGAGAGAGAACAAAGGGGAGTAGAGGCACCTGTTGAGGACCAGGAAGTGACAAAGATCAGCACGAGTGAAGTTAGAAAGGCGATAAAGAGGATGAAGAATGGGAAGGCAGTTGGACCGGTTGACATACCTGTGGAGGTATGGAAGTGTCTAGGAGAGGAAGCTGTAGAGTTTTTGTTTAATACAATCCTAGAGAGGAAGAAGATGCCAGAGGAATGGAGGAGAAGTGTTCTGGTGCCCATTTTCAAGATGAAGGGAGACATACAGAGTTGTAGAAACTATAGAGGGATAAAGCTGATGAGTCAAACGATGAAGTTATTGGGGAAAAGTAGTTGAGGCTAGACTAAGGACAGAAGTAAGTATTTGTGAGCAGCAGTATGGCTTTATGCCGAGGAAGAGTACCACAGACGCAATGTTAGCGTTGAGGCTAGCAATGGAGAAGAACAGGGAAGGTCAGAAGGAGCTGCATTGTGTCTTCCCTCATGGGAAAACCCGAAAATACAGTCATAGATTTATTGGCTATAACCAGCCAATAGCAGAGGACATAAGGTCTTTATGCCAATACCCACTTTTTCTTATGTTGTTATGTCTCTGTTATGATGTCCTCATTAAATAAATTACTTTGTTGTTCTTGTGATGGGGGTGGGGGGGTTACGGTTAGGTATTGGTTGATCGCCGAGATCTCTTAAACTTGGCTGAGCCCTTTGTCCTTTTTTTTAATCTTTTTGTATTCAGTCCCACAGTAGTGTGCTCTCATCAAACCCTGATTCCAGCAGGAGGCTGCAGTTTCAGCCAAGAAACTTTAATGAACCCGCTGGACATTACCTTTCCTGCACCAACAGCAAACAAAGGTCGCTGTGGGAGACTGTGGGAGATCGTAGCTAATGAGGCGAACACTTTCCAGAAAAAATGTCTTTGGAATCACACAGACTGACCTAAAATGTTTTGCTGGGGATAGAGACGGATGGATGGATGTTTTAAATACAGTATTTATTTTTAGAATTTAAATAATACATTGCAAACATACCTGATTATCTCCATATTAATGGCGTGGCTTTGTGCCACTGCTAGCATTGTTCTACACTTGTTTAGCAAGCCTTTATGGAGAACATCAGGTTGTTGTTGCCACGCTAGTCTGTTAATGAGGAACATTTAGATTGTTTAGGAAAGGATTTGCCTTATACTGATTAAATGGATTCTTATAAATATCACTCTGAACTTGGGTTTGTCTGACCGTGATCTCTAAAAGGTTTTTTTTTATGCACAGGTACAGTCACATGGAAGATTGTGAATGTTTGAAGGACCATTCTGTTCTCCTCTTCTTTTAGCTTGGCCGCACTGACACCGCTGTGAACAACCTGAACCCCGTGTTCGGGGTGAAGTTCCAGGTGGACTATCATTTTGAGGAGATCCAGAAACTTCGCTTTGCCATGTTTGATGAAGACAAGTGTGCCACACAGCTCTACGAACACGACTTCCTCGGAGAATTCATTTGTACATTGGGAGTGGTATGGAATAGTATCTCCACTTTGAGCTTCTTCTGTTGATGATGAAAAACAAGATGACGGAATATATCTGCCACATGTGTTCCGATTGATAGATAGAAATGGAAATAAATGTACCTAATTATTAGACTACAACTTAGAATACAATAGATCAGAATAAATAGAACGTAAATGACAAATAAATAAATAATGTCCGACGGTTCAAACATATATATCATTCATTGTTTTCATTAATTCGTCAAGGATTCCTCTCCTGTGTGTTTTTTTAATTTGTCTTTTAGATTGTGTCCAATAAGAAACTTCACAGGCCCTTGATCTTAGCCAATGGGAAGCCAGCTGGCAAAGGTTCCATTACAGTAAGTAATCTTTAAAAGACAGACTCCGTCTGTGCTTCAGCTTCTGTTTGGACTCCTATAACACCTTGTACTCTATCACCATGGTTCGTCACTGTCGTTTACTCTAATGGTATGTTTCCTATGTTTCAGCTAACCTTTTACCATAATGTTGTTTTAGATAACAGCCCAGGAGCTGTCGGACAACAGAATCATCACTTTGACCCTGAGTGGGCGGAAACTGGATAAGAAGGTGGGCAGCTCGCCCCACACACATTCGCTCCTGTATGCAAATGCAGGCATGTACATTATTTCACACATTAGAACAACAAACTGCTTTCGGACCCACGAGCTAAGCCCACATGCTGATGGAATAGTAGAGTCCCGATGACTGGACTTGAAAATAATGCAGGATTTTCATTATTTGTCGTAAATAAAAAAGTGCATATTTTCAATCTTGGATCTATAGTTGCAGGCACACAGTGAAGGGAAGATGAAAGGTCACGAACAGCACAGCATGAATTCAGATTTTAACTGATGCTGAGTTTACCCTCTGGTGAATCCACCAGGATGCAGAGAAAGAAAGAAAGAAAGAAAGAAAGAAAGAAAGGGGGTATCTTTTAATAAATATGTTAATTATAGGCTCCTCATTGCAGGATTGCATGTAGATTTTTGGTTATTCTAATATAGGGATAATTACTGTCCAATGGGCAGATTTGTTTTTATTAAGTATGCATTATGGGACATTTTTCAAATAAAAAACAGACTGTATAATTGTTTGACCTTAATTGAAACTAATGCTAATGTTATTGGGCTGTATCAGTAGTAAAATATTAATAATAAAAAAAGGGAATCCATAGTGATAACTTGATTATAAACAGACCTCCACCAAGAAGGAGAAACTAGCGCTCAGTCCAAAGCACACCGTTCAACTGTGTATGGGTCCTCAGCCCAAAAAATAGAATCAGCTGCAGGGACTGCCAGTGGAATAGAAGGGGCAAATCATAAACGGTTAGCCTTTATTGCCCTAGGTTGGTGCAATGAGTTTTGTAAAATGAGCGTATTTACTGACTTCATGAGTAAAACAGAAGCTTTGTGGTGCTCGAGCCGTTAGTGTTGCGGTGTTGAAATGATGTCAAACTAGGATTCATCCGATAAAATAATTGACACCAAACTGTCTCCATTCTGTGCAGGACTTTTTTGGGAAGTCAGACCCCTACCTGGAGTTTCACAAACAGGGAGAAGATGGCAAATGGATGCTGGTGCACAGGACAGAGGTGAGCCATGGGTGGACATTAGAAAGCACTTTCATCGCACTGTCATTACTGAGTTGTCATTGTCAGCAAAACTCGGTCTCGCAGAAGGCCACAGAGTACACTCTAACTTTAGCAGTAAGTGTAGGGGGCTGGATGAAACAGATTACTCCCCCCCAAGTGTAGGTAATTGTACCCCTCAAATCCATGACACAGTATATCTGCTGCTATTTAATTCAATGATACTGTGTGTGACTCCAGGTCATAAAGAACACTTTGGATCCAGCATGGAAAACTTTCACGGTGCCTCTCATATCCCTCTGCAACGGAGATGTGGACAGAAACATCAAGGTTGGTACTCAGAGTTCCAGATGTTGCAGAGTGACAGGATGTACCGATTGTCTTGAAGTTTATTATATCCTCCTGAGACCCAGCCCGTTGACATGCGTCCTCTGTAATGGGCAACGGGCTGGGTCTCAGGAGGATATATTCTCGTGCTTGTTAAAATCACAAAGCGCTTCTTTCTCCAAACTGATTGTATATATTGACATTTCCGGACTATAAGATGGTACTTTTTTCACATGCTTTGAACCCAACGACGCAGCTACGACTACTGGACTTTCCGCTTGTCCCGTGAGGGGTTGCCACAGTAAATCAACCTTCTCCACGTTATTTATTCCATCACTGTGAAGCGGCGGTAATATGGAATATGCCTTTCTATCTCAAAACACGCTGACTGGCTAAAATAATCAACTTTTCCTTGATTAGTGGTGAACAGGACTGTCCGACCTTTGGTTAGCCCAGGGGTGGGCAAACTTTTTTACTGGCTTCTAAAATTTGACAGAGGGGCCGGGCCAGGAACAGATGTATGGAGTGTTTGTGTGAACTAATATTAATGACATGTAAAAGTCATTACATGAAAGGATTTGGCATTTTACAGGTAACTGTAAAATGGAATTTCGTTGTGTGTTTGCAGTGTAAAAAGTCTACGACATACAATGACAATAAAAAGCTAATATTAAAAAGGTAAAATGAATGAGGTTTAATTATAATAAAATGTTATGATATAATTTGGACAAGTTCGGCGGGCCGGATTAAAAAGCCCAAGGGGCCGCATATGGACCCCGGGCCGTAGTTTGCCCATGCCTGGGTTAGCCACTCTGGTTGGTTCCCGACTTTAGCAGCTGATTATAGATACAGTATATATTCAATCAAGTTAAAATGTCATGATCATGTGTCCCAAATCACACCTTCCCCTGTTTCTCTACTTAGCAGAAGTAGCTAAGATGTAGCAGCATTTCAAGCTTGTGGAAAGTGCTGCCAATGAGGGGATGGTTATGCTGGAGAACAGCAGCACAACATGCTAATTCAATTTGGCATTAAACAGGAAATGAACATGTTTTTTTTTTTTAGAAAACAAATACATGTATTCGTATATTAGATGCAGTATAACACTTCTTTGTTCCGAACAGAACTGCATGATTTGAGAGGCAGGTAAAGGAAGCAACATGGAAAAGGTGACGCTAACTTGAGTTCTGTACGATGACAGGTTCTGTGTTACGACTACGATAATGATGGCGGCCACGACTTCATAGGAGAGTTTCAAACCGCTGTTACCAAGATGAGTGAAGCCCAGAACTCAGTGGAGGTAAAACGCATTTGATGTTTCTGTAATCACGAGTTTTTATTTCCACACAGTTCCATATTCCTTCGGTATGGGGATTGATCATGTAAATAAAATATAAATGGTGTTGAAAAAGAGAAAGATATCAGCAATCGACCAACACGATCGATTGATATATCCATTATTATGTGCAGATCGGTTCTAGCATCTCGCTTCCTTCAAGGTTTTCATCTTTTTTCTGGGTGTTTATGGGATCTCAGCAACAGCGAAAGTTTAAGTGGGGCATCGGCTGCATTGGGGGCAATTTGTTGTTTTAAATACCCCTCATGGAGCCATGCTCTAGACTTCTCCTTCTCCTCTAACTCACCTCCTACCTGTGGAGCGTAAGAACTTCTCCTTCTCCTCTAACTCACCTCCTACCTGTGGAGAGTAAGAACTTCTCCTTCTCCTCTAACTCACCTCCTACCTGTGGAGAGTAAGAACTTCTCCTTCTCCTCTCACTCACCTCCTACCTGTGGAGCGTAAGAACTTCTCCTTCTCCTCTAACTCACCTCCTACCTGCGGAGCGTAAGAACTTCTCCTTCTCCTCTAACTCACCTCCTACCTGTGGAGCGTAAGAACTTCTCCTTCTCCTCTAACTCAATCTCCATCTTCAAACTCATCAGTCTATCAGACACTCGATTCTCCTCTAGAACACTCTGCACCAACTCTTCCTCCACGATAACCGTCCTCCATTCCTCTTTCTGTCCCTCCTCTCAGTCCTCACCTCTTCCATTCCCTCTTCTCTCATCTCTCGCTGTCCATGCACCCGTTTTCCTCCTTGTCAGATTATGTCGGGCTGAAAATATAACTTTGAGGCAGAGAGAGCTGGTAAATAGCTGCAGTGTAGATCATCATTTGGATTTACATCTTCCAGTTACATATTGAGCAGATGTTAAAACACTGTTCTACTTTATTTTAAAATCACAACAGTCCTCTAAACTCGTGCAGAATAAGTGAGACGCTTCTCCATCAGCCAGTGGATAACAGCTTTGAGCTCAACTGAATTCTCTGCAGCTCTGCCCCATACTGGCTAATTTGCAGTTTAAATGCATTTAGTTTCATGCATCAACAGAGGAGACTGAAAAATCATGCACAGATTAGCATTGCTGGATTTTTCCACACATTATTGCTTCTGAAAACGGATCGGGACCGACAAAAAATGTTCTCCTGCAATACAGCTGAAATGTATTCTTTTCACTTTTGCATTTCTTGATGCCGCAATCAGAACAATGTTCATTCATTAGCAGCTCTGAGTCCCTTGATGTGTGGTAGCATGTGTGTGTTTGTGAGTGTGGCGGGGTCTGGGGGGGGGTTGCTGCTCACACATTCAAAAAATAACAAGTGAAAAAAGACAGAGATGGAGAGATGGGCGATAGAGAGAGAGAAAAGCATGATGAGAAAATGAGAGGTTCTTTTGAGATGTAAAACAGTCTTGCTGAGCCTCAGAGTCATTCAGAGGTAACGCTATGAGTCACCAGGCAACTAAAGATGTGTGAGTATCTGTTCACTAGTTAGCGGATTATCTTAGTTCTAACCCGTCTGGGAGCCGATCTGTGGAACAGGCAGGAGGGGATTACGTTTTCTTAATGAGTAATGTGTATATTTACTTTGGGTCCTGCACTGTCTCTTCTCCTGTTTTAGTTTCCTCGAGAATAAAGTCGGGTATATAAGCAGTTAAGAGTTAAGAGTTATCCAAGTGCCTCCTAGCATCTTGTGTGAGGAACATTTCCAAGTCCCCCAGCTCACAGCTACTCATTGTGTTTAAGCCATATCTAAATGACCCCCCCCCCCTTGTTTTTCTAGTTGCTGATCGTTCTCATCTTGTTTTTTTTGGGGGGGGGGGGGCTCTTGTCTTTCTGCTCCTCAGGTGGAGTTTGACTGCATCAATCCCAAGAAACAGAAGAAGAAGAAGAATTATAAAAACTCTGGGGTTATCATTGTCAAATTATGCAAGGTAAGGATGGATCGGTGAATGAGGGGAAAAGATCAAAATACAATAGTGCGAGTACGCATTCTGAAACATCCCAAAAGTGGAGTGGAGAGCAAAATACACTTCTAAAACTCATCATGGTAACGGAAGGGGAGGGGCTTGTTATCGGTCCCATATTATGCCCTGCATTAAACACAAGTTAACGCAGTTCTCAAGCACTGAAATATCTGTGACAGTCTTTGGTCAAAATAGCAAAGATGCTGCAGGACAGCGTCCCTCATTTCTGTCTCAAACAGATGCTGCAGGACAGCATCCCTCATTTCTGTCTCACACAGATGCTGCAGGACAGCGTCCCTCATTTCTGTCTCAAACAGATGCTGCAGGACAGCGTCCCTCAGTTCTGTCTCACATAGATGCTGCAGGACAGCGTCCCTCATTTCTGTCTCACACAGATGCTGCAGGACAGCGTCCCTCATTTCTGTCTCAAACAGATGCTGCAGGACAGCGTCCCTCATTTCTGTCTCAAGCAGATGCTGCAGGACAGCGTCCCTCATTTCTGTCTCAAACAGATGCTGCAGGACAGCGTCCCTCATTTCTGTCTCAAACAGATGCTGCAGGACAGCGTCCCTCATTTCTGTCTCAAGCAGATGCTGCAGGACAGCGTCCCTCATTTCTGTCTCAAACAGATGCTGCAGGACAGCGTCCCTCATTTCTGTCTCAAACAGATGCTGCAGGACAGCGTCCCTCATTTCTGTCTCACACAGATGCTGCAGGACAGCGTCCCTCATTTCTGTCTCAAACAGATGCTGCAGGACAGCGTCCCTCATTTCTGTCTCAAACAGATGCTGCAGGACAGCGTCCCTCTTTTCTGTCTCAAACAGATGCTGCAGGACAGCGTCCCTCATTTCTGTCTCAAACAGATGCTGCAGGACAGCGTCCCTCATTTCTGTCTCAAGCAGATGCTGCAGGACAGCGTCCCTCTTTTCTGTCTCAAACAGATGCTGCAGGACAGCGTCCCTCATGTCTGTCTCAAACAGATGCTGCAGGACAGCGTCCCTCATTTCTGTCTCAAACAGATGCTGCAGGACAGCGTCCCTCATTTCTGTTTCACACAGATGCTGCAGGACAGCGTCCCTCATGTCTGTCTCAAACAGATGCTGCAGGACAGCGTCCCTCATTTCTGTTTCACACAGATGCTGCAGGACAGCGTCCCTCTTTTCTGTCTCAAACAGATGCTGCAGGACAGCGTCCCTCATGTCTGTCTCAAACAGATCCTGCAGGACAGCGTCCCTCATTTCTGTCTCACACAGATGCTGCAGGACAGCGTCCCTCATTTCTGTCTCAAACAGATCCTGCAGGACAGCGTCCCTCATTTCTGTCTCACACAGATGCTGCAGGACAGCGTCCCTCATTTCTGTCTCAAGCAGATGCTGCAGGACAGCGTCCCTCATTTCTGTCTCACACAGATGCTGCAGGACAGCGTCCCTCATTTCTGTCTCAAACAGATGCTGCAGGACAGCGTCCCTCATTTCTGGCCGCTCTCTCATCTCCTCATTATGAAGCGTTTTATTAAACCAATGAGTATTTGATCAGCTGATGTCTAACTGGGCTCATTATTGACCCTGAATAACTAATTAGCGCAGCAGTTTCAGCCCCAGGAGAACCGAGCCTGTCGACGCCTATCGGAATGACACTGAAGCGGTGAGCATTGATGACAAGCTTTCATAATTGATTCTTTTCCTCCTTCTTCTTCACAGTGCAGACGTGCACGCGCACACAAATCCATCCAGCACATGCACAGAACTTCTAGTGCAGTAATTATATTTGTTGGCTGCCCGCAGGGATTAGACTAATGACAGTAAAATCCGTGCTAAATGTTCATTGTAATTGGACTGGAAATCGTGTTCAAACATAATAATGATTGGTTCTCCATCGGTGGTGCTTTGAAACAGAAGACACAAATGCTTTTATTGTGGAATTTTAAGGTCCTTATGAAAACAGGTATTCATTAATAGTTTTCACAATGTGCTTGTTTAGTTGAGATATGTTCAATGACTGTGGGGAAACGCATTTAAAGGACAGGCTCAGACACCGCTCTGTTTCATTCATTCATTTTAATCACAATGTTTTTTTTATGCTGCTTTCTTTATGGGTGAATGCTCGTATCTTTTTAGCGAGCTGTATTTATTCAGACGAGCTGTTTTCTGTCTTTGTGTCGCCAGATTACGAGAGACTACACTTTTCTGGATTACATCCTGGGAGGATGCCAGCTCATGTTTACAGTGAGTCGGACGTTTCTACACCTCTGCCTCTGAAATGGTGTGATGAGGAGACGCATTAACACATGAAGGTTTTCTATCGTCGCCTCCTGGGGTTACAGTTGGATCACAATCATTTACAGACAGAACAAAAACGCAGGAGGGATGGAGGGAATTCAGCATTCAGTGAAGCAGTGAAATGTGTCAAGAAAAAATGTGATGCGATGAAAATGGAAAGTAAGCCTGAGATTAAGAAAGTAAAACAAATGGAAAAGAAAGAAAGAGACTCAAATTATTCTGTGTGTCTCTTTTAGGAGAAACTTTTGTCTCCGTTGATGTTTCACTTTTGTGTGTAACTGAGCTCGGTTATACACACAAACACACAAACACACTAATGAAACGTGTGACACGCTGGCTGTTATTTATTGTTTGTTTGTCTCATGTTGAGTAAGGTGTGTGAGATCCACGAGATCGCTGCCTCTGTGTGGAAACGAAACGGTTTAGAGTTTACCATCCAATGCTGTGTGCTGAAAAGTAGAGACACAACTGTGGATCATTCTTTATTGATGAATCAGTTTTCGTTTTTTTAATATAGCAATATTTTTACCATTATATATTCATTAAGTAGATAGTGTTAATTATGATTTACTTTAATAGCTCGTGTGAGTTTTAATTGTAGTATAATACTTCTAATAAATCCAGACCTTTAATTTCCCAATTTGGTAATTCATCTCTCTCTCTCTCTCTCTCTCTCTCTCTCTCATCTGTGACTCGTTACCCGCTTCTCCTCCACCTTACCTTTTCTATTTTTGAGCTTTTGAGAATTTCAATTTGATGTGTGACGTTATGTGGATTGGATGAACAAGTTTGTTCCTGTTTTCCCGTGAATCAGCTGCTCCATGGCCGCCGGCCGCTGGGCCACGTGGGAGTGATCTGTCAGTTGATGTCTGGAGAAGAATGTCATAAAACAATCAATTCAGCAGTCAACTCGCTAACAAGTAGTTACCCCGAAGTCATCTGACAGCCTCTGCAGTGAGGACAAGATCATTCACCCACCGATTGTTCAGGAGGAACGTAAACAGCACAGAGACTTTCCAATGTGCTGCTTGCTCTTGCTGAAGCATAATTCAGGCTAGCACACACACACACACACACCTACACACACACACACACACATACACACCTACACACACACACACACACACACACCTACACACACACACCTACACACACACACACACACACACACACACACACACACACACACACACCTACACACACACACGCACACACACACACTCACACCTACACACACACACACACACACACACACTCACACCTACACACACACACACACACACACACATACACACCTACACACACACACACACACCCACACACACACACCTACACACACACACACACACACACACACCCACACCCACCCACACACACACACACACTCACACCTACACACACGCACACACACACACACACACACACACCTACACGCACACACACTCACACCTACACACACACACACACACACACACCTACACACACACACACACACACACACTCACACACACACACACACACACACACCTACACACACACACACACACACACGCACCCACACACACACACACACACACACACACACGCACACACACACACACACGCACACACACACCTACACACACACACACATACACACACCTACACACACACACACACACACACACACACACACGCACACACACACACACACGCACACACACACCTACACACACACACACATACACACACCTACACACACACACACACACACTCAAAATGACAAGCTTCACCGTCAGCCTGTTATTTTCAACTAATCTTGTTGGAAATAGTGCTTAGTGGTGTTGCCATAGTGATGCTTTGTGCTGTTGATGACAGTGTGATGAATAAGTGAACATGTTTGCCTCTATGGAACTGGAGATAACATGAGAATATAAGGTATTAAAAAGCTATATATTGTATATTATAATCTCTTACGAGGTATTGCATCATGTCCACATGCGTTATATTGTGTTGGTCTAACTTTTGTTGAGTGAAGTGAGTGAAAAAAATGTTTAATGGCTAATTTTCCTCGAGGCCGAGACCGATCTGGAGAACCCTGGAACCCTCTTACTTCGAGGCAGCAGTGCTACCCGCTGCGCCGGCGTGCTGCCTGCTTCAACACGATGTATTCTAGATTTTTAAGTGTACTTTAGCAAGATACCGGATCCCAATCCAGTATCTTTTGAGTGAACAATCAGGCGGGACAGGTTTCACTCTGTTTCCTCTTTCCATTCGTTGCTTGTTTACTTAGAGCAGAACAACATAAGGTTCTGTATTCTAGAGATGAAAGCAAATTTAATGCAGAATCAGAACTCTTAAATCCTCACTGCTCTCTCCTAATCTTTCGCCTTTTGTCACACACACACACACACACACCCATGCACGCACACACACACGTACCGTAGACTGTCTTAACAAAGATAATTCCTCTCTCCACCTTAAAAACTAATTTGCATACATACATTGCATACACACACATATATCATCGTCTCACACACCTCTGCAGTTTGAGAAACATTTATACATTATGGTAGGTTTTCAGACACACACACACACACACACACACAATCCCTTAAACACCTTCACTGCTTGTGCACTTGGTTTTAGACGGACAAACACACATAATCTCAAATAGAAACTACCCAATACCCATGGCATCTTCTTCTCATGTTCACACTGCACTTATGTGCACAGATTTTGCATGTACACACACACACCCTGAGAAGCTGTCATGTACAAAAACACACCCGCATAATGACACGCATGCATGCAGAGAGAGCGTTTCTCCGGTGTTCAATCAGACTTAGTATGGCTCTAATCCTAATCTCCAGGAAGGGAAAGTCTCTCCTGGAGGCTGGAGAAGCTGGAGGCGGGAGCAGTGCTTCTGTGCGACACACTCCAACACCAAGAGACAGCCGTCTGCTGCTGGGCTGTTCGTGAGAGAGGTGTTCCACGACCATTCAGATCCTGTGCTTGATATCATACAGAGCAAGGTCCAACATCTGGATTCATGGAGAAAAGACTAGTCAGCACCGCTCAAGATGTTGCTACAGATCAGTGAGGACTCAAATGTGTCTGTCCAGGTTCATACTTCCTCCGTAGCGTCTACATCTACGGTGCTGTTTAGTTATTATCATTCCCACACCCGATCAGAATCCCTCAACCACACCGAGACACTCTCTTCACCTCATCCATAGCCCTCACCTACCTCTTATCCTACACAACCCCCAGATACATTTGTCCACAGGGTCTATTTGGGAATGGAACCCCCGGTGTTTATCTTGCACTCTCTCGACCACCGCGGCTCCTCACAGACTCCCCAAAGAGGCAGACCTAGTTGGCGTTCCAGCAATTTATCTGGACCTCAGAGAAGAATTTAGTAAAGCCAGGGCCACCTCCTTTCCCCCCTACAGGCCTCATAGACCTACTACCGGCCAGCTCTCCTCCGAGGGGGAGACCGAACTCCTTGTCATGGTGTAGCCTGCTGTGTGGGTCCCATCTGGACAGGTGGGCCCCCCCCTGGAGCCCCATGCTTGGGTGAAAAAATGTCATCAATTGCACTGAGAGAGACCAGTTAATCAATTCCATGATTTAGTAGACCAGAGCTCAGCACGCAGCGGGTCCTGGAAAGCAGACAGACGAGACGAGACAAAGAATGCAAGCAGGAACGAGTGGAGCACAGAGAGGAAAAACGTCTGCTCTCGTCGAAGACCGGAAGAAGATGTCTTCCATCTCCATGGTTTCCTTGTCGACGTGGTATCAGACCGGGGACCCCGTTTGCTTCTCGTTTCTGGTCTGAGTTCTGCAGCCTTCTGGGAGCCAAAGTCAGGCTATCGTCCAGGTTCCACCCTCACACTACCGACGAGGCGGGGAGGATGAACAAGGAGCTGGAGACTACGCTGCTCTGCCTCACCTCCCACAGGAATGTACCCCTTCAAATGCTCCCTGGGGTACCAACCACCATTATTTCTGGGACAGGAGGAGGAAGACAGCGTCCCCTATGGCCAGGCCTTCATCCGCCAATGTCGTCAAACCTGGAAGCGAGCCCGATCCAACCTCATATGTTCCACAACGACAGACAACCGTTCAAGCACACACTCAAACACTACGAGCAATGTTTTTGGAGGTGGGAGGAAACCTGAGAACCTGGAGAAAGCCCACGTGGACACAGGGAGAACATACTACAGACAGATGGGATTCAAACCCGGGGCCTTCTTGCTGTGAGACGACAGCGCTAACCACTCTGTCAACGTGCCGCCTACCGATCGATGCATGTTTAATAAAATTCCAAGTTCATGTCTTTTAATCCTGCCGAAGCAGTTTTGAAGGCTTCATTGCCTTGTTAACGCAACGCCCGTGTTTTAAGTATGACTGTTTAAATAATCTTTATTTTCTTGGAGGTCATTGGCTCCTCTTCTTGCTCCTCAGTCAGCCTTTTCCCCTTACTAAATACGTTTGTTTTTTTAACTCATTTTTTAGTTTACAGCTGTATTTGTTTTAGTAACTTATCACGTGGCCAAGAAGATTCACAAGCGATTGTTAAGTTGGAGAAAATCCGGTATGCTTTTCAAAATAAAACCCCCCTAAGACTCTTATAAACAATACAATAGAAATTCTAGAAATTATTAATTCTTTCTGTGCGGCCCGGTAACAGATGTCTCACGGACTGGTACCGGTTGTAAGACGCACAGGTCTTAACTCGGATAGTACCTGTAAAATGAGGCATGCACAGGTGTGATGATTGTACACTAACTATTGTGACTCTGTGTCTCCACACCCTGAAGGAAGCCATACAGTCACATGCGCTGGTGTTTTAAATGACTCCAGCCCATTGAATAAAAGGCTTTTAACGTGTCACGCTACCTTCATTGACTGGACCTGGACTTTGTTTGCTGTGTTTAGGTCCCTTCTCTTTTGTTGTTAGTTCCCTTCCCTGAGGACTGGTGGTTTGATGGACCCCAGTGCCGCTCCAGTCTAATCTTGCTTTTACATGCGCAAATAATGTGATGTAGGGGGAGACTTGTGTTTTTGGTTATGTTTTTGATATAAGCACTACAGGTAATGTTTTTATATGTTTTTTTAAAATCAGTGCGTTTTTATCTATTGAGAATATTTTTCCATTCTTCCAGATCTGCATCCGTTTCTAGATATAACATAATATACCTTTCACAGATACACAAAAACCCAGCAGAATGTGACTCAGCTCTACAGAGTAATTTTGTACTTCAACTGACCATTGAAATGAAAAAAGTACTTTGAAGGCATTTTGAAGCAGAAGCTTCACTCTTCCCGCAGCGTGGCCAAACAACAACGACCAGAGATGCGTAATGTGTTGTCGCCGTCAAACACGGTTCCACAGAGACACATCTCTTGCTTTTGTATGCATGCAGAAATCCGTTGAAAGGATTTTGAATCCCCCGTGTCTATAGCTGCTCACCTCGGAGGGAGACAGAGAGGATGTTCACTGTCATCCATCATACCTCCACTCCATTCATCTCTCTGGCTGTTGAAAGGCAAACGAGTGTGACGGATCCTGGCCTAAGAATTGGCTGATATTCAACAAGGCACAGCTGAGAAAACATGTCAGGTGCAGTATGGCAGTAATTTAATAATAATGTGGCAGGATTGGTATTTGTTTCATTTATTGCAGCCACAGATGTGTTTTGCTCTGGTATATTGAGTAATGAGATCCTGCTCTGTGACCCCACATTCATTTAAAACTGTGTATGTGTCATGTTGTGTTTAGTTTACCCGTGTGTTAGCAATTAGCTAATAGCTTGCAGAAAATGAAGGCGAATGGTGTCATCGAAGCACAGTGAGGACACTGGTAGTTTTAGTCCTGATAGTTTTGCAGATGGTTTAATTCCATTGACTTGACAGACAGGAAATCCATATATTCAGGCTCATAGCAAGACAAAAGCGAACTGATGCCAAAGCTACATCAATTATAGCGTACATTATGCAATCAAGCACCAACCTTGGATTTGTGTTGTTTGAAGTGAGAGTATTCTCTCTAATTGAAGTACAGAGAGAAGATCTTCTTATAATTTCTGAGGTAAGGGAGAAAAAAAAAAAAATTAGTACATTTACTGCAGATTATGACTTATAAAAGGAAAACGCTTTAACATTTCGCATTAAAAATTCCAAATTGTCTTTCTTAAAAAATAACTAAAATGATTGCTATTGCTTGAGATAATTTAATGATCACATTTTGATCAGCTATTTGAATGTTTGATTCCTTCTCGCAGCTCTTTGCTGCTGTTGCTATATGGGTCTTTTTTCACACATTTTGGTTCAGGATAAAACACACATGCTCACACAGACACAAAATAGACCATAACACCCTAATTCTGTCACGCTGCATCTCCGAGTCCGTCACTCCGCTCCATCCTCTCCCCCCTCCCAACCTCTTTTTGCTCAGTTTGCTCTGTTGCACCCACAGATCAACCATCTTTCCTCCTCTCGGTTTCTCTTTGCCGACTGTGTTTTGAACCTGAACATTGTTGTTATATCACGGCGCAGACAGAAAAAGGAGGAGATGGTTTTGGCTGTCTTTAAGATGATAGGTAGGAGGCAGAGTTTCTGGGTTGCGTATTCGTCTGCACACAAACCTCTATCCATCGCCTGAGGAACAGCTTGTCAACCTTAATCTCATACGATGTTAGGCTGTGCTTCTCTGTGTTTGTATTATTGTACTATGAGTAAATGTGTTGAAAGCATCTTTGTGTTTAGATATTTTTTATCATTCTGAGGTCATATGTGTTTTCAGAATCAGAATACTTTAATAATCCTATAGGGAAATTATATAATACTTCCAGATTGGATTATTATAATTTCAGCACCATTTTTGTATTTTGGACTCAGCAGCACCACAGTACTGTTTATTGGTAATCTTAACCCTGTATTTATGAGATTGAAGAAAAGCAAATTAATTGCTCAATTGATGGCCATGAGCTCTGATAAATAAATACAGTATATGTCAGAAATGACATTAAAGATGATAGAGGGGATCTTCAACACAAATGAATAAACAAGATCTAGAAGATGAGAGCCCAGTGGTCCCTTTTAAATAAATAAATTGTTCTAAACAATTTGCATTTATCCCAAATGAAAAAAGTTAATAATGTTAAAGAAAATCAATAAAATTCATCCAGATCTGAAAAAGTTGGGTTTTCCTGCTACAAGGCAAACCCTCCCACCAAATGTAGGCATTAAACAAAATGTTTAAATTAATTCCTGACTCCACCCCTTTTTCTAAAGTCACTACAGATTAAAGGCCTTTTTGCTACTTGTCCAAACTTTCCATTAAATTTCAAGAAAATGTAGTATTTGTTGTGTAAAACCTGATGGGTTTTATTTAAAGTGATTTTACACGATCCAGATTAAAATGGATGGAAGAGGGTTGAAAAAATAATATATATATATATTGTTACAGAAAAAATAGAAAGTGAAATGCAGTATTAAAAATTGAGACCATTCACAACCTTCCACATGCAACAAATGTTTTTACATGACAAATAAATTCTGTTCTGTACATTAGATTTTGCCAATCACATAACTTTCTTATAATAAGGCTAATAATAAACATGATTTGCTGTAACCTTTGACAGATAGAAAGATTTTATGCTGAGTTCACTGAAGAAAGGACTGAATTTGGGCAAAAATGTCAAACCAGTGCAGTTTGTGTTAAAACAGGACGATTAATCATTTATGCATCTTCAATTTACGAACATGGAAATTAAGAGTTTCATTTATTTAATTTCATATTATTCCGATTACTGTACATTTATTAGGAAGACAACCCGGCCCTTGGTGGCTCCAGGTGAGGATGACATGCACTGCCTGTATTCACCTGCCCTCCCACTATTCTAGATGATTCTGCTTCAGTGTAGGACACGGTTTGCCACTCTTAACTTTAGCTTGTAAAATGTTTCTCCACAGGTTGGTATAGACTTCACAGCATCTAACGGGAACCCTCGAGAGCCGTCCTCCCTCCATTACATTAACCCACTGGGCAGCAACGAGTATCTGGCTGCCATATTAGCTGTGGGACAAATCATACAGGACTATGATACGTGAGTTCCTACGCAGCTTTCGTGGTTGTTTCAGTGTTCAGTTGTCAAATTTCGTAATGTCACTTTGGAATATTAAGAATTGACTGTATGTTGATTGTGTCGTGTTTGTTTTTGTATGTTTACATTATCTGATAGCTTGCGATAGACCAGAGATCACATGATCAATATTGGTATTTAAGTCTTTCTACAAACCCTGAAGTGACAGTGAATGAATAATTCAGCACTAGGACAGAAGGTTAACAGCAATAAGGAGATGATTTCCCTTCCAGCATCTCCATATGAGTCTCTGTGGGCCTTGCAGAAACTATTAAGCTACAAATAATATCTAATATTCAACTTAATCCCATAGTCAACCCAAGAACCACTCAACAGAACTTTTAAAGGAGGCGCCATGTCTGCTTCCAAGATGGCGCCTCCTACGGTCGCCCTGGTGCTCTTGTGCGCTCTGTTTTGTTTGTTTTTGCACGCTAGCTGTGTGTCCGCGTACTCTTACACCCGTGAAGAGCTAATGAACTTCAGGTCAACCAAACCTTTTACCAGTTTTTTTTAGTTTCTGCTGCAGAATTAGTCAATTTTTTGGTCAAAAGAGTGAAACACCGGAGAGGAGGTGAACGTTCTCGTACGCCTTCGCAGGCCAGATCTCGCACACCCTTACCTGGAATATTTCTCTCGAATGTTAACAAAGGCTGGTGCACCGACTTGACCGTCATCGCTCAACATGGTTCTCCTGCTCTGGAATACTTCTTCATAAACTGTAAGCCATTCTACTTCCTGCGTGAGTTTGCTTCATTCATCCTGGCAGCTGTTTACATTCCGCCGGCCGCCGATGTGCACGAGGCTCAACGTGCCCGACCCATTCTGCAGGTGGATCAATGACTTCCTGACGGACCGGAGGCAGCATGTGCGGCTGGGGTCTACGGTCTCGGACACTCTGACAATCAGCACCGGATCCCCCCAGGGCTGTGTACTTTCCCCCCGGCTCTTCTCACTGTACACCAACTGCTGCACCTCCAGCCATCAGGCCGTTAAAGTCATTAAGTTTGCGGACGACACCACCCTCATCGGGCTCATCTCGGACGGTGATGAGTCTGCCTATAGGAGGGAGGTGGGTCGGCTGGTAACCTGGTGTAGCAGCAACAACCTGGAGCTGAACAGCCAGAAAACAGTGGAGATGGTCGTGGACTTGAGGAAAGTAACAGCCCCACCGTCCCCCCTCGCCCTCACAGACTCCCCTACCCCCATCTCCATCGTGGACTCTTTCTGCTTCCTGGGCACCACCATCACCCGGGACCTCAAGTGGGAGCCGACCATCAGCTCCCTCATCAAGAAGGCTCAGCAGAGGATGTACTTCCTGCGGCAGCTGAGGAAACTCAAGCTGCCGACCCAGATGTTGGTGCAGTTCTACACCTCCATCGTGGAGTCCATCCTCACCTCCTCCATCACCGTGTGGTATGCTGGCGCCACCACCAGGGACAGACACAGACTGCGGCGCATTGTACGTGCTGCGGAGAAGGTGATCGGCTGCAAGCTGCCATCCCTCCAGGACCTGTATGTCTCCAGGACTCGGAGGCGTGCAGGTCGGATCACAGCCGACCCTTCTCACCCTGGACACGGACTCTTTGTTGAATGTTGACGCAATAAAAGGTTTAAATTAACTAATATTCCAATCTGTTGTCATGGTTTCCTCTTCAGCCACAAAATGTTTCCTGCTCTGGGATTTGGCGCACAACTCCCACCAGACTGGAAGGTGTGTACTTGTCTCAGACACAAATATCTGCACGAGGAGAAGGCAAATTCAAACACACCACACACACACACACACACACGGATAAATCTGTAAGCATTGACATGCATATTCACATGATGACACAACTGTCAACCCGTCTGTGTTGCCATGGCACTGAGCTGATGAAAAGCACAAAGGAGAGAGTGAGCAGAGGGTGGGAGGGAGAAAGTGTCAGAGAAATGGACTGTAAAAATATTTTACAGTGTACTGAAAGGTAGATGTCAAGTGCCTCCTCTGACCGTCTTGTTTCCTCAGGTGTCACATGAATTCGCCATCAACTTCAACCCCACCAACCCCTTCTGTTCAGGTAAGTTACTGCAGCATGTGGAGACGCCGTCCACGCCCCTTCGTAAGTCGTCACGCATTGCTGCAACCCAACTTGACTTGAGTGGCGTCTGCTGAGGGCACCGAGGGCACGGCTGTGAGATCACGAATGGCGTCATGCAGCACATTGTGTCGCCTGGTAGGGGCAGGAGGTTACGCTGAAGAGGATTCTGCTACAGGATTCACATTCTGTGCGCCTCCTTTAAAGCAGCGGCTCCCAACCTTTCTCCTGCCACGGACCGGTTTCATGCCGGGCAATTTTTTCACGGACCAGGGGGTAATTAAATAACAAAAGAGGAATATAATCTTACCAATAAACTTTATATTATGCACTTGCAATAACTATTAAACAGGTATTACACCAATATCTACTCACCATAAATGATGGTCTCAATAATTGCTTCTGTCCTTCATGTTCACGTTTTTTTGTTTCATAATTTCCACATTCTTGTCTTTTAATCCAGATTCTTGGTCTCTGTGCGCCGAAGCCGTTTTGACCCCTTCATTGCTCGTTAATGAAGCTAATCAGCTGTTGATAAACCGTGTTTTAAGTCCGACTCTTTTCTTGGAGGTCGTCGCCTCCTCTCCTTCCTCCTCAGTTGGACTTTCCCTCTTAGCAAAGGAGCTCTCCAGAGACGTTTGTTTTTTAATTTAATTTTTGCAGGTTCACGTCTGTTTTTAGTAACGTATCACGTAAAGCATGAAAATTCACAGGCGAATGTTACGTTGGCGAAAATCCGGTCGTTTTTCAAAATAAAACACCTTTTAGACACTAATAATCGATACAACGGAAATTGTATAAATGAGTTATTCTTTCTGTGCGGCCCGGTAACAAAGCCTCACGGACCGGTATCTGGTCTTCAGCCTGCAGTGTGTGTGAGCTCGGACTGAGACACACCTTTGGCTGTCTGGACGCTCGACTCACATGAACCGGCCTGGTGATTCATCTTCACCGACTGTAATTATTGGCAGACGTTCAGTCGAGGCCTGTGGCTTTAAAGAACAGCTGAATTCAAGAAGACACTTCATGTTGCGTTCGCTATGTCCAAGATGTATTTGTTCTGGCATGTATTACTGTGACGTCAGGTGAACTGTAAAGCAGCGTGATGCATTTTCCTGTGTTCCTGCTGTGTTTTGACTGCTTCTTTTTCACGTGTCATGTTTCTTTCCTGTCTTTGCCTCCCTGAATGTTTCCACCTGTGTCTCAAGCCGTGCTTCCGTTTCGTGGTACTGGCTCTGTTCAGCTCTGCTCAGCTTTGGTACTTCTCTGGAGGTTGAACAGCAACACCTCAGCGTAGCTCGTTGTCATAGCGACACTATGCAAAAACTGTTCCAACTTCAGCTTCAAATGAATCTTGTCACCGGGTGCCAAAGGCAGAAACCTCAGGTGGTACTGAATGCAACACCAAACAAGGAGGGTGGAGTCGAAACAATTTGAGCCAGTCAGTACCTTGTCATGGAAATAGAGTTTCATTGTCTCACTGTGTGCGTCTGTCCCTCGTTGGTTTGTCTTTGTTTCCTCTGCTGGAGCTCCTGCATTAATCCTCACTTGATCTATCCATTTGGTGATCCCAGTATTTCCCTGCAAGCTTTTTCCAAGTCTGATTCTTCTGATTTGTGTTTGCATGTCTTACTTTTTTTATTTTTCCTTCAACTGAACTCTCTGCCTCTGGTCGTTTTCTCTATTAATCTAAAATATGTTAGCATGAGCTTCTGGCCCTCAGGTTTATAATTCTCATTTGAGTTTGGAGATATAAATGCATAAATACTGTTTTTGTTTGTCAAACATTGTTTTGTCCTCTGTCTCTTCCTGTGGAGGTGTGGAGGGCATTGCCCAGGCCTACTCCGCCTGTCTCCCTCACATTCGTTTCTACGGCCCAACAAACTTTGCACCCATCATAAGCCACGTGGCACGTGTTGCTGCCCAGGCGCATCAGCAAGAGAAAGCAGCGGTAGGTGACGACTTACCTCTTTATCATTTTCTCGCTTAAATTATTCCTTCGCATAATCTAGAAGATGAAGACACGATTGAAGAAGTCCTGACCTGCCAATAGCGATTTTTTTAATTAACTGACAGCAACAAATATTTCAATGTTCCAATCTGATTTTACTGAAAACAACAGCTTACCCTGCAGACATGTTCTGAGCATCTCACCAAAATAAAGTGCACAGCAGTATTGTGCTTTCACAAATAAGGCTTGAGGTCGTTAATAAAATAACTTTATTATTATATTATATTATTGAATATTTACTTGAAGGCGAACTTCAGCGCTGGAGAGCGCCATATGTATCCGGCTACATATGGCGCTCAGGATCAGCACTGGACAGCTCCATAGGTAGTCGGCTGTATATGGAGCTGTCCAGTGCTGATCCTGAAGGCGAACTTCAGCACTGGACAGCTCCATAGGTACATATAAAACCAATTTTATCCACCGATCCTATTTACCTCCGCAAAGGTCTTAAAGTCAGCCGCTTCTCCTTCTGCTCTGCCATTAAATCACTGCCAGGCCCGCCTACTTGCCCGAGCCTATGGCTCCGCCTCCTGCTGCAATGAAAGTGCCTGTTTATCTTGGCTGGACATGTAGATGAGAAAAGATGTTGCCTGTCTGGTTAAAAAGCAGAAATGACCTGTGTCGTGTTAATTCTTGTTACTACCCATTGATTTATTAAAATGTTAAACATTCTGAACTATTTGTTGTAGAATGTTTGACTTTTAGCAGATTTTGTCCCGTTAGGTGCTGCAAGTTATTTTACATTTAAATCGTCACAAAGCCGCTGCATTTGGGCGTTTTGTCTTTTTGCACTACAAGAAAGAAAAGCTAAAACTCAGGACACCTTGTTGGTGGTTTAGGTTGTTTTGTTAGTTTATCCTGTAGATCAGGGGTGTCAAACTCATTTTCTCCAAGGGCCACATTAGGATTATGTTTGCCCTCCAAAGGCCAAATGTAAACCGTAACACAGTAAAAAATGAATGTAACTACTCCTTAACATGCTATTAAATAACTATGTATTTTTATTTAACTCTTTAGCCGCCACAGTAATTACAATAAAATATTCAGTTTTGACTTAAAAGATTGGAACTTAAAAGCCATACTGTAAATGAGAAAAATCATAAGTATGAACCAAAGTTTGTGATGGGAATAAATTAACACATCTAATAATGTGGAAAAGTTCCATTCAAATGCAATCATCACGCAGAAACAAAGATAATCGATACAAAATCAAAGCAAAACCAAAAAGCCACCACCCTGTCTTGTCATGGACATGCGCAAACCAAAAAAACCAACCGAAGTGGGAAAGATAAAGAACATTCCCAGAGTCAAAGAAAGAAAAGACGTCACTTTCAGGATCAGCACTGGACAGCTTCATATATTGCCTGCTACATATGGAGCTGTCCAGTGCTGAGGTTTGCCTTCAGGATCAGCACTGGACAGCTCCATAGGTAGTCGGCTACATAACTTAAGTAGTGAACTGATCAAACATGTCATGTAAACCCTGCACAGACAGACTGCCTCACCAGGACGCAGACCGACTGCCATTCTGTCCTTCATACGAAAAGATCAGACAGCAAAGTGTAAGTCGCCCCCATTTCTTCTGACAGCCTCTAAAGCGTGCGCTAGCTGGGTATCGTTACGCTCCCACGGAGCTTTTTGTCCTTAATTGCACCCTGTCACCCTGTGGAGAACAAATACACATCGTCTGTTGTTACAGACTGTTGGTTAGTTGTTCTTTAGTACAAGTTCAAACGGCAGCAGAATGGCGTTAGACACTGGGTAGTGGTGTGGGTGTGTTGGGTCAGTGGGTCAGTAGGTTGTCGGGTCCTGGATTATGAGCCACCTGGATCGGCCTACAATCAATCCTGGAACACGGAACAGTTTCCTTTTCCATCCACGGTTCCAGCCTGGGCCCCCACGCTGGAAACATTCCGCCTTTGTGTAGCGCTTACAGACTGTCGTGAACTCTGCCAGCCGTTTTCAGCTCAGCTGTATGCTGAGTGCCCCAGTTTTCGCTCATTTTGCCCCATTTTTCTAGCCCCACAGATTATTTTGTACTGTGGCTATGCAAATGCCGAAACTACCAAATGAAAGATGAACAGAAAGTGTGTTCCTACCATTTTTCATTCTGGAGTCATCAGCCATTGAAGAGAGGCATAATTCAATTTCAGGGTTGGCAGTGAATGTTTGGTTTTAGATAGACGTCAATGGCATTGAAAGAGTTAAATGTGTTAGCGAACTGTTGTGTGTTTTCTACGTACATTGTGTTTCTCTCATGGAGTGTTCAGGTCTGCTCTGTCACATGACTAGAACCCAACTAGCTGTAATGCTGCTTCATCTCCAGCCATGTCTTTCTCACCTTCTTCATTGATCTCCTGTCAGCATCGTTCTCCTATCTGCTCCTCTGCTTCCACAGCACAGTTTCCCATTAGTGGCGGTACAAGCCGATGGTAACTGATGTTCTGTTCTATCCTGATATATATATATATATATATAGAGATAGATAGATAGATAGATAGATAGATAGATAGATAGGTAGGTAGGTAGGTAGGTAGATAGGTAGGTAGGTAGGTAGGTAGGTAAATAGATAGATAGGTAGGTAGGTAGATAGATAGATAGATAGATAGATAGATAGATAGATAGGTAGGTAGGTAGGTAGGTAGGTAGGTAGGTAGGTAGATAGATAGATAGATAGATAGATAGATAGATAGATAGGTAGCACAGTTTCCCATTAGTGGCGGTACAAGCTGATGGTAACTGATGTTCTGTTCTATCCTGATATATATATATATATATATAGAGATAGGTAGGTAGGTAGGTAGATAGATAGATAGATAGATAGATAGATAGATAGATAGGTAGGTAGGTAGGTAGGTAGGTAGGTAGGTAGGTAGGAAGGTAGGTAGGTAGGTAGGTAGGTAGGTAGGTAGGTAGGTAGGTAGGTAGGTAGGTAGGTAGGTAGGTAGGTCGGTCGGTCGGTCGGTCGGTCGGTCGGTCGGTCGGTCGGTCGGTCGGTCGGTCGGTCGGTCGGTCGGTCGGTCGGTCGGTCGGTCGGTCGGTCGGTCGGTCGGTCGGTCGGTCGGTCGGTCGGTCGGTCGGTCGGTCGGTCGGTCGGTCGGTAGGTAGGTAGGTAGGTAGGTAGATAGATAGATAGATAGATAGATAGATAGATAGGTAGGTAGGTAGGTAGGTAGGTAGGTAGATTCTCTCCCCCTTGAGAAGGATCCAGCTGTGGCATCACATGAAGCGCTGATGCATTCTCCTGATGTCTGTCTGTCCGTCCCTTCCCTCCTCGTCTCTGCAGCAGTACTTCACGCTCCTCATTATAACAGACGGCGTCATCAGCGACATGGATGAGACGCGCCATGCCATCGTCCAGGCGTCGAAGCTGCCCATGTCCATCATCATCATCGGTGTCGGCAACGCAGACTTTGCGGCCATGGAGTTTTTAGATGGCGACGCCAGCGTTCTGAGGTCCAACACGGGGGAGGAGGCTGTTCGGGACATTGTGCAGTTCGTCCCTTTCAGGGATTTCCGTAATGTGAGTATTGATCCCAGTTTCAAAGACGTATACGCTCACGTTTCATCTGAAGGGCTGTGGATTAGAACGTCGTAACCGTGACAACAGAAGGAGCTTCTCCTTTTCTAGTTATTGTGAGTGTTTGCTCCGTTCTGTCACTTTAAGATGTCGCAGCATGTGCCCCCTTCCTGCTACGTGTTGTGGCTTGAAAGCTACGACTAAGCATGGGCGTGGCTCGATCGAACCTGGATCGCCATGGCTGGGCATCTTCAACAAACAACCCCATCATTCCTTGCTGTTCCAGACGTTGTAAATCAGGGGTCCCCAAACTACGGCCCACCTCCACATTTGGCCCGGCCCCCTGAACAATACCAGAGACCAATACCAGGGGGGGGGGGTCAATAATGGTATGGGGTGCATTTAAGAGGGTCATTAATTCAATCTTTTATTTCCTATAAATAATATTGATAGTGGAGAATATATTAATATTCTGAAGAAAAGCATTCTTGAGGGCGGCTCGGTGGCGCAGTGGTAAGCACTGTTGCCTCACAGCAAGATGGTTGTGGGTTCGTCCCCGGCTTGTGGCCATTCTGTGAGGAGTTTGCATGTTCTCCCCGTGTCTGCGTGGGTTCTCTCCGGGTTCTCCGGCTTCCTCCCACCTCCAAAGACATGCGGCCTAGGCTGATTGGTGGCACTAAATTGTCCGTAGGTGTGAGTGTGAGTGTGTGTGTGGCTGGTTGTCTGTCTCTGTGTTGCCCTGCGATGAACTGGCGGCTTGTCCAGGGTGTCCCCTGCCTCTCGCCCGTTGACTGCTGGGATTGGCTCCAGCTTGGCCCGTGACCCGATAGCGGAATAAGCGGTTAGAAAATGAAAAACAAAAGCATTCTTCCTTTCGTTTGGGACAATTTTAATGATGATCACGTACGACCAGAAAGTTAATGTTCCATGGACTTTGTTTCTGTGATGAACCCGGAAAGGGTTATTTGGTTATTATTTATTTTATTAATAGTGTTATTATTTATATTATTAATAGTGTTATTATTTATTTTATTAATAGTGTTATTATTTATATTATTAATAGTGTTATTATTTATTTTATTAATAGTGTTATTATTTATTATATTAATAGTGTTATTATTTATTTTATTATTATTATTTATTTCCTGACTTTCCTGACTTTCCTGAGGGTTATTTGTTGGCTGTCTGGAAAGCAATAAATGTTTAGGCCCCCACTGTTCCTGTACAAACTGACCCCGGCCCCCAATCAGAGAAGGGAAGGGTTATGTGGCCCTCACAGGAAAAGGTTTGGGGACCCCTGCTGTAAATAGTCACTTCCAGCTTCACACCAGTGAGTTCTGCTGCTAAAGGTCCTGCGTCCTGCGTCCACACCTCGGTGTTGGTGCTGTAATATAAATGTCTTTCATATTGAATGCGCTGACTCTGCGCCTTGTCAGCAGGTTCCTCCTGTGAATGTTCTGCCTTACCTGCGGGGTGTGAAGCAAACTGAGCCCAAACAGCGACTGGCGTGAGCTGCAGCATCGCTTTAACTCCACCTTGGTCCTGCTTCACCCAATCTGATGATGTCATGCTAATAAGTGTGACCTCATTGCATCCCACTCAGATCACGGCTCCCACAGAGCTGCCTGCTGGTCTGCAGTAAGGCGCACAGTAGATAGAAGTCTCAGTGTGGGCCCACGCAGCTGGACGTCAACACACGGATGTGCGTGATGTGCACAGGAGGCGTGTGTGTGTGCGTGGGCTGCTGGTGGGCACGCCGTCTTCCTCTGCCGTGCGAAGAATGAAAGTATTTATTGGCTTCGTTCCAGTTTGTCGGTGGGAGGGTGAGAGAGAGAGAGAGCAATGGATAGAGAGAGGAAGAGCGAACATGGCGCTGAGACAGAGGAAACATAATAATTAGCGGCTGGATGTTGAGCTGTTGGTCCACAAACTTCACAGTCGCTGCAAATTATTATCTTCATAAATGGAGCATATCTGCTGTTGACTCAACAGTAGCTCTTATAATAGAATGCATTTGCTTTTTAAACGTGATGAATATGAAGAACAAACAGCCATCAATAAAATGTAAGAAGCCCCGTGAGACACACAAATAATGGTGGAGCGCAGGGGTCAGCAAGCTAAGGCACGCGTGTCACGGCTGGCACCAGAGAACATTAAGAGTCAGAAAAAGTAAGGTATTTTATCCTCACAAGAAATGGAGCCCGTGAATGTTCTTAAATACTAATTGCGGCGACCCCTCACGGGGCAAGCTGAAAGTATATTATATCCCTCGTGCTGCTGGGTGGGGATTGGAATGTGACGGGTGCCGGTGGGCGCCGGTGGGCGCCGGGCCGGCCTGCTGGCCTTGGTTCGTCTTTGTCCTTCTGCGGTGGATCCTGTGGGGCCCCGGGGGTCGTTCTCTGGGTGCTTGCGGCTTGGGATGTTCTGTGGGGGTGGGTGGGGGGGGGGGGCGTGCTGCCCTTATCGGGCCTGAGGTGACAGCGCTTTCCTTTGGTGGAGGTTTCATGCATGCCAGGTCCACCAGACCAGCACCTATCAAAACGCAATACAAGAGTTAACTCCTCCCCCGCCCCCGGTCTCTGAGTCAGTGGCGGTCGCTGGGTTAGTGTCCGTGGCTCTCACTCTGCTCTGCCTCCTCTTCCTCAGATCTCCTGAGACCTGATCCAGACTTTTCTCTCGAGACTCTTCCGAATCTGGTGCTTAGGGTTGATTCTTGGAATTATGTTTGGATGAAACAAGTAGCACAAATAAATCGATTGATTATTACAGAAGACTGCTGATCCAGAGTGGAACATCCTCGTCCAACGGTCCAAATCAAAATGTTGGTTGGTGCTGGCAGTGGAGCATGCACAAAGGACAGTGCAAAGCTGCTCGGCTGGACCCTGGCGATGGTCCGGATGTGCAGACAGCATATCAACTGGCTCCAGTTAATGGCTTCTTGCTCTTTTCTCTCCACCAGGCACCCAAGGAGACTCTTGCCAAGTCTGTCCTGGCGGAGCTGCCTCAGCAGGTGACCCAGTACTTCAAACAACGAAATCTACCGCCCACCAACCCGGCGCCGGAGTGAGACGCACGAAGGGCTGGAACCCCAACGCTGTACAATAGTCAACGAAACCTCGCCTTACGTCTGCAGCAAACATCGCCGAAAGAAAGTGTGCAAATCAGCCGTGAATAAAAGTCAAATAAATATCCAGTATCTCAGACATTAGAGATATTTGTTGTTTGGTCAGTATCCAGTGCGACGCCATCAGAAGCTGTGATTACGGTGCGAGAAGGTGTCAACAAATATATATATATATAATTATTTAGCTTTCTGTGTCTCGTGAAACATGGTGTTAATCTCGTGGATTCTATCAGTGGTCGAGTTCGCCTCTTTGTCACGTGGATCCCCTTCAGGTCCGGCAGCAGTGGGTGGAGGATAAAGTCGAACACGCGATCAATAATAAAGATCAATCAGGTGATTTGATCATGTGACGCTGCTTACTCATCAAGCTGTTGGACATGAGACCATTTTGTTAGCTTAGCTTTTGCTTATACTTCAGTTCATGCTGCACGCTGCCAGTATTTACTGTGTTTACAGGCTGATCCCGATGATCACAAACGCATGACTTTTTTTTCTTAATGTATTTATGAGATTTTGTAAATTGATCAGATTCTATAGAAAGAGGTCGTTACAATGGACAGCGTCAGACTGGACGCAGACACGATTCTGATACGCTACATAGCGAATGTATATTTATATGAAGCCGATGTTTGACCTGCTTTGATGTACTCTGTTCTCCTTTAACTACCAGTATGTGTATTGTTGTGCATCTTTGTATTAAACGTGTTGCTACTCATTTTACCAAGTTGTGTCTTTGTCACCACTCAGGTTAATGAACTGAAGGAAATGTCAAGTCTGGTGTCTCTGTGCAGACACAACACAATGTCATAACAGAAATAGAAATGCTGCAAAGAGTGGCAGAGAAGAGCAAATCAAAACGAAATTAGACAAAACAACAAAGACACAAAAGCTGCAACCAGGAGAAAGTTTGCAGCAGATTTCCTCTCGACTGGAAATCAGATCAGATTCCTGGTTTGCTCCGGCATCCCTGATGTATTCTGATAAAAACCAGCTGTGACTGCTACCATCATCAGCTGGAGACAAGTCTGCTCCAATCACGACTCTCACTGCTAGGATGCTCTGAACCACCTCATCTAAGACACTCCAGAACTTCTCCTTCTCCTCTAACTCACCTCCTACCTGTGGAGCGTAAGAACTTCTCCTTCTCCTCTAACTCACCTCCTGCCTGTGGAGCGTAAGAACTTCTCCTTCTCCTCTAACTCACCTCCTACCTGTGGAGCGTAAGAACTTCTCCTTCTCCTCTAACTCACCTCCTACCTGTGGAGCGTAAGAACTTCTCCTTCTCCTCTAACTCACCTCCTACCTGTGGAGCGTAAGAACTTCTCCTTCTCCTCTAACTCACCTCCTACCTGTGGAGCGTAAGAACTGTAGGGGAGAAACTGGCAATGCTACGTTAGCTCCTGCTAACCGCACTCCCTATGAAGCTGCAATGTTAAAGAACTAAAACTCTCCAAGAGGTGCTTCCTCACCGTTCCTCATACGTAAAAGCGATTCACAAATGTTAAGAAGTAATGAAAATGTAGGAAAAGAACAAAATGCACGACACAAACCTGATGTATAGACTGTTGACAAAAAAATATGTTTACACGAGCATGACAAATGAAAATGTTGAAATTCCCAAAATGCACTATTTGCTCATTTTTTAATGAAATATTAAACAAAGGTGTTTTTGATGCCTCCAGCGACACAAACAGGGTAATTATTGTGGTAAACAAACGTGTTTGAGCGACAGACGAACATGTGATCACACCTCTTTATTCCAGAGAGCAGCAAACAGAACCACTGAAGACAGAAGTCATGGTCCAGCCGGAACGCGACGTGTCCCGTCCTGGGTCCCCCTCCTCCACTGCCGATAGCTAACAGGTGAGTCATGTGACCCTAACCCTCTTCCTCCTTTCCACAGTCACTGTTCCCTCTGCCGACAGCTTGCAAGCGCCGTGGCTGGCTTTGGGAGGGGGGTGTAGGGGTGGGACGCCGTCAGCGGGACTTAAACTGTATGAGACGTGATTGAGGGAAGGAAGGGGGAGGCGTCATGAGAAACAGATCGACCTGAAACTTTCATTAATGCTATTGATTAGTAGAATCACCAATCCATCTCACAGGAGGGAAAACAGCAGGGGCATCAGGTGTGTGTCGTTACCTCCCCCGACTACAAACAGTGACGCGTGGCGAGGTTCATGGCCGGTGAGGATCCGACATCAGAATCAGAGTATAATATATGAATGGGCCAATCAGAGCGGCGGATTCGCCGTTAAGTTAGCCGCCCGTCCCGCTCGGCGAGAGAAGAGAGGGTATTTATTGCCCTGATGTTTGAAGCAGACCTTTGAGCTCCAGCGTTGATCTTTTATCTATCGGTATTCCAGTTTGGATCAATCGTTATCGATTTATCTTCCACGTTTGGTTTTCCTTGTTAATCTCTGTGCACTTTCGGGATGGGAATCTTTGTCCGATCCGATTCGTATCTCAATACACTCGACACGATTCATCCAATTAAAAACCTCCGATGCGATACGATTCGGTTAACTCCCTTCCCATGATGCATCTGGATTCAGCATTGGCTGGTCAAGACGATGCGATTCAGTCGGTTTCAGTATTTTATGTTTTTTAGGTTTATCTGTTCTCTACACTCATTTCCATCTTTTTAACTATATTAATAAAAGTTATTTTATAGAAATGAATAAAGCAATTCAGTACGTTTAATAATTTATTAAACTCAAGGCATTTCAATAATTGCTGTATTTTTCAGAACTGTAAACAAAGTGACAAAAACTGTAAACGATACATTATATGGTCAAACAGGAAACGGATTCCCGTCATTAGCAGAAACAACCAGGCTCATTTAATGCTTTTTAACGCTATTTTAACGCTCAAATATTGTATTTATTTGCCATAAACTGAAAACACGTCTGCATATTTATTAAGATTCACAAACACTCCATCTGAGGAAGGAGAACTGGACCCAACGGGAGACTTTGGAGCAACAACAGTGGAAGGAGCGGCGTCGGGCTCCGTTTCCCGTGGCGATGAGATTATTCCTGCCAGAACATTTGAAGGCAGCGTCGCAAAGTTTGCAAACTGCGCTCGATTTGTCGAGCTTTCCATCTTGCTTGTAAAAACCGTCGTGCTGCCAAACCTTTGATTTTTAAGTTCGCCGGTGAATTTGCCGCTTTGATTCCATGCTGTCATGTCTGGAGGCTCCGCCCTGCTCCACGCCCCTTCCCACAATCCACTGCGGGAGACGCCTTCACGCACGGAAAAGCACACTTTTATATATATCGCTATATATCGTGATTAACTGAAATCCGATGTACTCCAACGTCTCTCGTAAACGAATCGATCCGTCACGCCGCTGACGATGAACTCGTGTCGCGTATCGATACAAGTCGTTTTCCCCCCATCCCAAGTGCACTTGAATCTGAAACTGCATCGAACATCAGCAGCAACGTGTGCTCTCCTACGCCCCCTTTGGTGAGGCAGAGTAATGCCTCTCGCTGTTTATCAGATTGTTCTGAGGCGAGGCCGAGCTGCTGAACGTCTCGCCCCGTTTCAAGAGGAAATACGCTGATTCAGCATTTTCTACATGAAATCATGGCCATTACTGGATTGAAAAAGAGAATCGATATAAATCACTGACCAGAGAAGTGACTTTTTTTAACCCTGCGCCGCCCCACCTGACCACACGTCCTGCTGCTGTGTCTATCTGCAGGGGGTACGGCAACACGCTTGCGTCCACGCTACCTTCGCTGTCCGAGCTGCTGTCGGAGTCGCTGCTGCCGGAATAAGCAGAGAGTCCCGGTAAAACGCCGACGCACACGGCTGCTGACGGGAGGTGCAGGACACTCTGACCAGAGGTCGGGGGGGCGGAGGGAGTCGCCGTCGTGAGGCCAACGACGGCTCGGTGATCTTCAGCCCCGCCTGATCCTCCCCCTGCTCCGTCCTCCTGTTCTGAACAGCACAATTTAGGGTCAGATCCAGAGCTTGGCATGAAGACGTCCCCGTTTCAGCATCCGTCTCACAGGAGGACAGAGACAAACTTAAAAAGCACCGAGGCCGGAGTTGGGAGGACGCAGCTGCACTCAGCAGAGCGTCAGCGAGGGACAGCCACTAAATAAAAAGTCTTCATTCGTCTTTACTAGTAGCGTCTAAGCTAACAGCGTTAGCACGCACTGCTCTAGGAACAACATGGAGACAGGAACTCAGCATCTCAGTCCATCTGGACTTGGCTTGGGGACCAGAGGTTGAGTGATACTCGTTCACCCTGCTTAGGTGCCCTTGAGCAAAGCCCCAAGCGCCTAAACTCCTCCCAGAGCACCACCATGTGGCTGCCCTTCACTTCACAATTTCTTCTTGCGTGTGTGTGCGGGGGGGGGGGGGGGGGCAATGTGTGTGAACTAGAGTGTAAAAATAATTCTCCCAGGCCGGCATTACTGTCGTCCGATAAAATAGAGCTGGAATAAAGATGAGATGAAAGGAGAACAGAATGACCAAGAGGAGCGACCAGCTCGGCGCCCCCCCCCCCCATAATGCCGAGTCAATAAGACTAAGGTAAGTCAAAGGTTCCGCATCGCCGACAGCATTGATGGGACTGAAGCTGGAACCCACCTGTACGCCGCTCGCCATTTCCTGTTGCTGCTGTCGACGCTGTGATTTCCAGTTTGGGTTTCTTACTACTGTCTGAAGACTGGGAGGAACTGGGAAAGAGGACAAGAGACTTGAACGACTGAAAGGTGGTCGGTGGAGACGCGAGCGGCGACGAACACAGCAGGTTGGAATGTCCTTCACATCGCTGCTCTGATTGTGTGACCCGTAGCGGGAGGCGGGGCCAGCCCTTACATCTCACGCTAAAAACGCAACAGAGTAATAGTATCTGGTCGTGTTTAACGCAAGCTGGATTCGGACGGCTTGAGAGACGTCCTCATCACGTCCACTCTACCTCTCGTACCAGGCGAGTTCTAGACGGGCTCGTCCAGATCAAACGGATTCAATCCATCGGTCTTGGCATGCAGACGTCCCCGTTTCAGCATCCGTCTCACAGGAGGACAGAGATGGATTGAATATTTGGTTACAACCTAATCCAGCCTTGGTTTACTTTTTAAACAGAGTAATGTGTACAAGCTGAAGCCCCTCACTCAAACAGATGCTGCAGGACAGCGTCCCTCATTTCTGTCTCAAACCGATGCTGCAGGACAGCGTCCCTCATTTCTGTCTCAAACAGATGCTGCAGGACAGCGTCCCTCATTTCTGTCTCAAACAGATGCCGCAGGACAGCGTCCGTCATTTCTGTCTCAAACAGATGCTGCAGGACAGCGTCCATTTTTTCTGTCTCAAACAGATGCTGCAGGACAGCGTCCCTCATTTCTGTCTCAAACAGATGCTGCAGGACAGCGTCCCTCATTTCTGTCTCAAACAGATGCCGCAGGACAGCGTCCCTCATTTTTGTCTCGAACAGATGCCGCAGGACAGCGTCCCTCATTTCTGTCTCGAACAGATGCCGCAGGACAGCGTCCCTCATTTCTGTCTCAAACAGATGCTGCAGGACAGCGTCCCTCATTTCTGTCTCAAACAGATGCTGCAGGACCGCGTCCCTCATTTCTGTCTCAAACAGATGCCGCAGGACAGCGTCCCTCATTTCTGTCTCAAACAGATGCCGCAGGACAGCGTCCCTCATTTCTGTCTCAAACAGATGCCGCAGGACAGCGTCCCTCATTTCTGTCTCAAACAGATGCTGCAGGACAGCGTCCCTCATTTCTGTCTCAAACAGATGCTGCAGGACAGCGTCCCTCATTTTTGTCTCAAACAGATGCTGCAGGACCGCGTCCCTCATTTCTGTCTCAAACAGATGCTGCAGGACAGCGTCCCTCATGTCTGTCTCAAACAGATGCTGCAGGACAGCGTCCCTCATTTCTGTCTCACACAGATGCTGCAGGACAGCGTCCCTCTTTTCTGTCTCAAACAGATGCTGCAGGACAGCGTCCCTCATTTCTGTCTCAAACCGATGCTGCAGGACAGCGTCCCTCATTTCTGTCTCAAACAGATGCCGCAGGACAGCGTCCGTCATTTCTGTCTCAAACAGATGCTGCAGGACAGCGTCCCTCATTTCTGTCTCAAACAGATGCTGCAGGACAGCGTCCCTCATTTCTGTCTCAAACAGATGCTGCAGGACAGCGTCCCTCATTTCTGTCTCAAACAGATGCTGCAGGACCGCGTCCCTCATTTCTGTCTCAAACAGATGCTGCAGGACAGCGTCCCTCATTTCTGTCTCAAACAGATGCTGCAGGACAGCGTCCCTCATTTCTGTCTCAAACAGATGCTGCAGGACAGCGTCCCTCTTTTCTGTCTCAAACAGATGCTGCAGGACAGCGTCCCTCATTTCTGTCTCAAACAGATGCTGCAGGACAGCGTCCCTCTTTTCTGTCTCAAACAGATGCTGCAGGACAGCGTCCCTCATTTCTGTCTCAAACAGATGCTGCAGGACAGCGTCCCTCATTTCTGTCTCAAACAGATGCTGCAGGACAGCGTCCCTCATTTCTGTCTCAAACAGATGCTGCAGGACAGCGTCCCTCATTTCTGTCTCAAACAGATGCTGCAGGACAGCGTCCCTCATTTCTGTCTCAAACAGATGCTGCAGGACAGCGTCCCTCATTTCTGTCTCAAACAGATGCTGCAGGACAGCGTCCCTCATTTCTGTCTCAATCAGATGCTGCAGGACAGCGTCCCTCATTTCTGTCTCAAACAGATGCTGCAGGACAGCGTCCCTCATTTCTGTCTCAAACAGATGCTGCAGGACAGCGTCCCTCATTTCTGTCTCAAACAGATGCTGCAGGACAGCGTCCCTCATTTCTGTCTCAAACAGATGCTGCAGGACAGCGTCCCTCATTTCTGTCTCAAACAGATGCTGCAGGACAGCGTCCCTCATTTCTGTCTCAAACAGATGCTGCAGGACAGCGTCCCTCATTTCTGTCTCAAACAGATGCTGCAGGACAGCGTCCCTCATTTCTGTCTCAAACAGATGCTGCAGGACAGCGTCCCTCATTTCTGTCTCAAACAGATGCTGCAGGACAGCGTCCCTCATTTCTGTCTCAATCAGATGCTGCAGGACAGCGTCCCTCATTTCTGTCTCAAACAGATGCTGCAGGACAGCGTCCCTCATTTCTGTCTCAAACAGATGCTGCAGGACAGCGTCCCTCATTTCTGTCTCAAACAGATGCTGCAGGACAGCGTCCCTCATTTCTGTCTCAAACAGATGCTGCAGGACAGCGTCCCTCATTTCTGTCTCAAACAGATGCTGCAGGACAGCGTCCCTCATTTCTGTCTCAAACAGACTGATAATATCCTCTCATCATTTTCACTTCCCTTTCGGCAGTAACACGAAACGTTAGTGAGCGGCTGGTTGTCATGGTGACGCCTTCAAAACGAACACTGGACTGTGTCTCGTTTCTGCTGCATGAAGACCAGCGTACCTGCGTCTCTTCACGGCCCCGACCAGCAGATGAGCCTGAGACAGGTGGCTGGTCCTCTGCTCCGCCCCCGAATGTTTCGGCGCCGCCTTCTTCTCAGGATCTTTGCGGGGCTCTGAGGACGCTTGCTTCACCAGAGCGCTGTGGAAGTGAAGAGTTAAGGTGTAGAAACATCCTGGGACATGATGGAAAGAACAAAGAGAGGGGCTCAGGGGCAAAGGAGGACGAGAGACATTCAGCAGCGGCGCATTAACCAGCCAGTCTGTCCTCCCCTTAGGGTCAGGCGTCAGAGGACGCCGTCAGCGAGTTGGAAGACGTGAGGAGCACTCAGACTGAGAGCTGACACAGATGGACAGAACTCAGGAGACGTGAAATCAGGTCAAGATGAGGACAAACTGGATAATTGAGACTCGGAGGAAAACTGAGCCACCCCCCCCCACACACACACTACCGGTAAAGGACCAGGTGAGCAGGGCCGAGTTCAAACGAGTGGCTTGGATCAGACACAAAGTCGAGCATCAGGTACACATGAGGGACAGATGGACAAGTCCCTTCGCCTGAAGGACAGGATCAAGGGGAGACCGGATTTAAGATCAGGATTGACATTTAACATCGTCCCGTACGCGCCCGTCCCGTGCGCGCTCGTCCCGTACGCGCCCGTGCCGTACGCGCTCGTCCCGTACGCGCTCGTCCCGTACGCGCAGCTCGTCCCGTACGCGCAGCTCGTCCCCTACGCGCTCGCCCCGTACGCGCTCGTCCCGTACGCGCAGCTCGTCCCCTACGCGCTCGTCCCGTACGCGCTCGTCCCGTACGCGCTCGTCCCGTACGCGCTCGCCCCGTACGCGCTCGTCCCGTACGCGCTCGTCCCGTACGCGCTCGTCCTGTACGTGCTCGCCCCCCGTCCCGTACGCGCTCGCCCCCTACGCGCTCGCCCCGTACGCGCTCGTCCCGTACGCGCTCGTCCCGTACGCGCTCGTCCTGTATGTGCTCGCCCCCCATCCCGTACGCGCTCGTCCTGTATGTGCTCGCCCCCCGTCCCGTACGCGCTCGTCCCGTACGCGCTCGCCCCGTACGCGCTCGTCCCGTACGCGCTCGCCCCGTACGCGCTCGCCCCGTACGCGCTCGTCCCGTACGCGCTCGTCCCGTACGCGCTCGTCCCGTACGCGCTCGTCCCGTATGTGCTCGCCCCCCGTCCCGTACGCGCTCGCCCCGTACGCGCTCGCCCCGTACGCGCTCGTCCCGTACGCGCTCGTCCTGTATGTGCTCGCCCCCCGTCCCGTACGCGCTCGCCCCGTACGCGCTCGTCCCGTACGCGGTCGTCCCGTACGCGGTCGTCCCGTACGCGGTCGTCCCGTACGCGCTCGCCCCGTACGCGCTCGTCCCGTACGCGCTCGTCCCGTACGCGGTCGTCCCGTACGCGCTCGTCCCGTACGCGCTCGCCCCGTACGCGCTCGCCCCGTACGCGCCCGTCCCGTACGCGCTCGTCCCGTACGCGCTCGTCCCGTACGCGCTCGTCCTGTATGTGCTCGCCCCCCGTCCCGTACGCGCTCGTCCCGTACGCGCTCGCCCCGTACGCGCTCGCCCCGTACGCGCTCGCCCCGTACGCGCTTGCCCCGTACGCGCTCGCCCCGTACGCGCTCGTCCCGTACGCGCTCGTCCCGTACGCGCTCGTCCCGTACGCGCTCGTCCCGTACGCGCTCGTCCCGTACGCGCTCGTCCCGTACGCGCTCGTCCTGTACGTGCTCGCCCCCCGTCCCGTACGCGCTCGCCCCGTACGCGCTCGTCCCGTACGCGCTCGTCCCGTACGCGCTCGCCCCGTACGCGCTCGCCCCGTACGCGCTCGTCCCGTACGCGCTCGTCCTGTACGTGCTCGCCCCCCGTCCCGTTCGCGCTCGTCCCGTACGCGCTCGTCCCGTACGCGCTCGTCCCGTACGCGCTCGCCCCCCGTCCCGTACGCGCTCGTCCCGTACGCGCTCGTCCCGTACGCGCTCATCTTGTACTCGTGAATCAGCACAAGGCGGGGTCGATGGCGAGCTGTTGGGATGTGAAACGATCTTAGCGATAACTAAAGCCTTGCTTTATGTTTTCATGGAAAGGAATCAGACAACGTATCGCCAGTAACACCCATAATAACCAAGTTCCCAGCCTTACACCAGCTAGCTAGTTGCCTAGCAACAGTAAAAACAGACATCAGCAGCGAAGGCTGGCGCCGCTGCAGACGCGGCTCATGGACGAACAGCAGGACTCCTTTCAGTGCGGAAGACGTTTGTCGACTGCTGCAAGCATCAAGGCTGCACACAAAGACAGGATGCCCCCCCCCCTCTGCAGCACTGCACGCAGAAGGCGTGGCTTTCCTTCAGCGCTATACTCGTCGCCATGGACACCTGGCTCACATATGCAGCTTTTAACAAACATTTCCATTTTTATATCAGCTTGTTGAATTAATGTTGCTGCGAAAGAGAGTCAGCGGCAGAGACACTCGCTGTTCCAACCTCGCATCACCATCATCATCATCATCTTCATCATCACAATCATTACGACTTCCAAGCACGCCATTGGTCCAGCTTTGAACTTTGGGTCGCTTAGAACAAGCATGAAACGCTTCATTTCAGAAACACAAAACGACTGCATTGATAGTGATTAAGAGACGGAGCCTGGCCTCTCGTGCACGATTAACTCAGGTGTTACTACCTGAGTCCGCTACCATCATGAGAAGAAGGAGTCCGCTCTACTACTCATACCCCACCTGACATTTGAGTTCACTTTGAAAAACATTGAACACAAGTTTCAAAACGTGCCGATTTGGAATCAATACAGTGTCTCTGATAATATCTGGCAAAGACGCATTTCCAAAAGAAAAAACGCTTTCAAATGTCTAATATATCAGAAGAGACACCCCCACAACGAAAAGGTTCAACTTGTAACCATAGAAATATAAAAAAGGACAAACGTTCCCATCAAAGGTTCCGCTTCAACAAGTAGCGCAAACACGAACCCACACGCGGGCTTGTGGCCGACACGTAACCATGGAAACAGGAAAAAAATCCATATCTGGCTAAAAGCAACGCTTTGTGTAAAATGTGTATCAAGTTTTGAGTCAACATTTTACATGTTGCAGTAAATCAAGACACTTAAGACAAGAAGGGCCGTTCAACGGTGATGAAGATGATGAAGATGATGCCATGAGTTTGATTCCATGCAGGCGTGTCCCGTCATGACGAGTTAAAGGGTTCTCTCACTTTATGGCCTAAACACGAGCAGGACAGGCGACACCAGGAGAGGACAGAAACGCGTCTCACACCACGGAAGGATATTCTGTACTCCAGCAGTTCCTGCTTCTCCTCGTCCCTGCGCTGCCTCTCCACGAGGCACTGTTGCCGGGAACACTCGTCCAGGAAGCTGCTCTCATCCTCGTCCAATCCTCTCACCATGTTACCTGTCGCCATGGAAACAAACACCAGCCATTTCTGAGATATTAGTACAGCGGAACCTCGTTCCTCCATTTACATGCCTACGGGTATATTAATGTGTAACTACGTGTATCTAAACAACAGAAAACACATCAAAGTGTAAATAACATGAAAAACAAAAGCATAATGAAAGTTCATTTGACCCCATTCTGTATTACTTCCATCCCGCTTTGGTTGGATGTGGAGGGAGGGACGGGCTATTCCTGTGAAAGGGACTGGGGGACTGTCCCTCCGGGGTTTATTTTCAGCTCAACTTTCTTAAGAAAAGTCGAAATCGTTGATTTCGCCAAACCGTACTGCAGCAAGTGAGGGAGGACATGAGAGTGGCTGGTGTTGGGAGGGACGATGCAAAGGACAGGGCTAGAGGACGACCCAGGAGAAGATACATGGACGTAGTGAGGGAGGACATGAGAGTGGCTGGTGTTGGGAGGGACGATGCAAAGGACAGGACTAGAGGACGACCCAGGAGAAGATACATGGACGTAGTGAGGGAGGACATGAGAGTGGCTGGTGTTGGGAGGGACGATGCAAAGGACAGGGCTAGAGGACGACCCAGGAGAAGAGACATGGACGTAGTGAGGGAGGACATGAGAGTGGCTGGTGTTGGGAGGGACGATGCAAAGGACAGGGCTAGAGGACGACCCAGGAGAAGAGACATGGACGTAGTGAGGGAGGACATGAGAGTGGCTGGTGTTGGGAGGGACGATGCAAAGGACAGGACTAGAGGACGACCCAGGAGAAGACACATGGACGTAGTGAGGGAGGACATGAGAGTGGCTGGTGTTGGGGAGGACGATGCAAAGGACAGGGCTAGAGGACGACCCAGGAGAAGACACATGGACGTAGTGAGGGAGGACATGAGAGTGGCTGGTGTTGGGGAGGACGATGCAAAGGACAGGACTAGAGGACGACCCAGGAGAAGACACATGGACGTAGTGAGGGAGGACATGAGAGTGGCTGGTGTTGGGGAGGACGATGCAAAGGACAGGGCTAGAGGACGACCCAGGAGAAGAGACATGGACGTAGTGAGGGAGGACATGAGAGAGGCTGGTGTTGGGGAGGACGATGCAAAGGACAGGGTGAAGTGGAGAACATTGGTTTGCTGTGGCGTCACCTCACGGGACAAGGAGAAAGTACAGTAGTAGTAGTAGTAGTAGTACTAGTACTAGTAGATTCAACAGTGTCCTCTCTACTTCCTCTCTCCTCTTCCAGTCGTTCTACCGCTGCCGTTCTTTGGATCAAAGACTCCGATCTAAAGAGAACAAAGCGACGGAACACGCGACGCGAAACATTTCCACCGTCTTTCTCCCGTCTCAGACGGAAAAGGTTCCTTCAACTTTGAGGACTTACTGAATTTGAACTGCTCCTCAAACTCCTCCTGCTTCTTGTCTTTCTGCACCTGCAGCCGCTCATACAGGGACCGGGGGTCGTACTCCTCTTCCGGGGCCTCTGGGGACACAAACGCGAGGCTTCACACACGGCGCCGCGTCTCTGGGACTCGCCGTTCAAAGTCTCTTACCCTCCGGCTCGTCGGGCTTCCTTACTTTTTCCCACTCCTCCTGTCGCTTCTTCCTCTTCTCATCAAGCTCAGATTCCGACACAAACTTCCTGCTGAGGTCGACACCCGTTGCCCCGCCCCCTTCCATCACGACTGACCTACACACGATCACACTGACAGCGTCTCACGACTGAGCACTATCGATTCATAAAGTAACGCCGTCCGCCCAGCTCTTCACCGAACATAAAGAGGAAAACACCCTTTGATCTCCTTAGTTCTCCAGCATGGACACGCGCACACACACGCACACACACACACACCCATCAGTCGGCCATAACGTTATGACCACCCGCCGAATGTCCTGCTCGTTCGTTCACTTATTAAACGTCTTCCTGACAAAGGGGCTCCAGGAATAAATACTTCATTTAAATTAATGTTTCCATTATTTAAAAAATAACTGAAAATCGCTGCGCTTTTTGGTTTAGTTTAATTTAGACTGTTATTTTGAGAGGACTGACTGAGGCCACCTCTGGGGGTTTGGCGCCCCCTCGTGGTCACGTGTAATTGAAAGCTAAAACATTTCTTGCGACAAAAGCAGCTCAAGAAGTGACATTTAAACTGACTTTCATTGAAATGACGGGCTACAAAGGTTAGCGGAGGAACTCCCGCATCCATCGGTATTGATTGTTGATTGATTGTTTCCAGAACGGTGAAGCTGAACCCCGATTATCGCGTAGAACGATGCAAAAACCGGAAACTTAACACGACGATAATAAGCTGTCTAGTGTTGCCTCCGTTCCTGAACTGTAAAGCCGTGCACTCGCAGGTGTGTGTGCGCGCGTGCGTGTGTGTGCGTGGCTAGCGTTAGCTCCATTAGCATTCGAACAAGCCGGTGCTGCTAAGAGAGCAGCTTGTAATGTAGAAATAAAACGTGCTTTCAGATTCATAGATGGGTAAACGTCAGCGTCCCCACAGGAACGGTTCACGCCACGTTCAAACATTCCTATTCATGGAACTCACCAAGCTGTACTGGTCGAAATGATATTGCTCTTCCAAAGCAATGACGTTTTGTGTCACTGTAAAAAATGTCCGGTCTCGGCTTTCGAAATAGAACTTTAGTTCCGACTAGCTTTTCTGCTGCTGATATTAAAATACAAGCTCAAGTAATAATGAACCTCATTAAACTAATTTGTATTTATTAATTAAAAAGTCATTTTACTTTCTTATTTTTATATAAAAAAGCAAACATTTTGCATGACCAGGTGATCTCTCTCTCTCTCTCTCTCTCTCTCTCTCTCTCTCTCTCTCCAAAAAATTTACATTTAATTTTTTGGGAAAATACAACATAGTATAAAAAATACTAAAAATAATTTTATGCATTAGAAATATTCTTCAGGTTGAATGTAATTTTTCCAGTATCAAAACAAACACATTCCAAACTCGTCCAGCAAGAATAGTTCTGGACAGGTTCAAGTTCAGAGCAGACGTAAATAGCCAAACGTCAATAGAATATGCTGAACAAGTGAGCCTAAACAAAAATGCAAACACTTAAACTCACAATACTATGATAAAACGTAAAAAAACATTTACTGCAACCAACCTACAACCAAGATATGAACTCAAACACATCTAAAAGCTGCAAAAACAGGACTACTGGAACAAGCAGAAATGTGAGTGTCAATAAAAGAAGGATAATTACTGTGATTAACTGTAGTTTTACAGAGCAGGTGATGGAAAAGACTAAACTATGTTATCAGTTATTCTCTCCATCAGAGCAAATCTCCCAACCTGGAGGAGAAGAGATGCAGGACAGGGTGTCCTCATGAAATAGATTCATCTAACCAGCAGGGGGAGAACATTGAACGCAGCTCATCTGCCTTTGTAAAGCAGAGCCAGGCAGCTTTCCTCAACACTTCAGCCCAGGCCGTTCAGCCATGCTCGTGTCTCTCATTCTGCTTTGGCTCTGCCTTGTCTTCCTTATTCTTCAAATCAAATCTCGGCGACCCAAGAACTTCCCACCGGGTCCCCTCGTCCTGCCGATAGTGGGGAACATTTTGCAACTGAGCCTGGAGAACCCTTTGAAAGACTTTGAGAGGGTAAGAAGAACACTTCTTATATTGATGATTTTTGACCTCCCAATTCCTTATATTGTTTTGGTATTGATGAACTTAGTTTTATAGGTATTTAAAATCTTCACAGGTGGTTACAACTGCTGACTGATAATAGTGTAATGTTATTGTGATTATAAAGTTCATGTAGCAGAACACTTTCAGACTAAAGGTTGGAGTGTAAAAGTGTAAAAACAACTGTATTCTTGGCACTTCAAAGTGAATAAAAACAAGGGTTGCTCAAAGCAGGTGGTAAAAGTATTATTTTTATGCTGTTATACAACCTGTTATCTGGCTAGTCTACTCCCTTTGAACTTGGACTACAGACAACAACGATAGCAGGTCATAAACACTGGACCGTGAGTCAGCTGTGGCTAGTAGCTCACCACCAAGTATGGAGTGAATGAATAATGCACAATGTGAAGCATCTTTGGGTGCCCAGGAAAGCGCTATATAAAACCAACACATTATTATTATTATTATTATTAACATTCATTTGAGGCTGAAACTGTTCTCTTGTCCTAGCTGAGGAATTCATATGGAGACGTCTACAGTCTATTCATCGGTTCCAAGCCAGCTGTGGTCATCAACGGGCTGAAGGCCATGAAGGAGGCTTTGATTACCAAGGCCATTGAGTTTGCTGGACGACCCCAAGATCTTTATGTCAATGACACGACCCAGAATAAAGGTAGAGCACACACGATGTGGTACAGCACAGAGAATGCAGTATCGTGTGAAGCTTTAGATGTACCTTTGTGGAAAACAATCTGCCTTGTTTCTCTGGGCACTGAAACGATCAACATTGTCCCATTCAACCCGGCAGTGTGAGAGAGCTTGTCTGGCATACCAATTAAAGGCTCTCTGCCAGACCCACAACGTCCACAATTCATTACGCGCAGCACTTTTGTCCTGCAGTGCAGGAGACATCTCCATGAGCACGAAGCGGCTTTTTCTGCTCCAGTGACCATGACAACCTTTGTCTCCCGTCTCAACCTAGAAGTCAGATCGTTTGGAGTATTTAATGTCCAGTAACACCTGTCCTCAGGAGATACAGCTGAAAATATTCACTGAATTAATTAATCCTCCAAGTACATTTGTCATTACTATGGGATGAAGTTTTTCAGTGCACTATGAGTGCATGAACCGTCAAAAGTATGTGGTAGGTATGAGGAGTAATAAAGCGTGAGTTGCTTCAGGCAGCTCCAGTCGCTGTGAAGTTAGATAGTTTTGTAATATGAAACAGCCATTTCACACAAACGTGTCCTTGGATTAAGAGTTTATCGTGTAACTTTTCCTTCATGGGGGAGATTAGTTTCCCACTAAGACTGTTCTTATTAAAGAAGAAGCTTTTCAATTAAACTCGCTGACGAGATGACAACATTTCTTGGCTTTATTCAGCAATATATCAGGGTTAAGAGTAAACGGTGCGTACACAATGGTATTGAACTTGTGATGCTCATGATCTGCGCTCTCTGTGTTACTGCACTGCCAGGAGTTATTCTGGCAGATTATGGCTCTTCTTGGAAGGAGCATCGTCGCTTTGCTCTGACGACCTTGAGGAACTTTGGTCTCGGGAAGAACTCGATGGAGGAGAGGATTCACAGAGAGCTACACTACACCATTAAAGTACTGGAAAACAACATCGGTATGTCATCAGCATACGGAAGGCTAAGGCTAACTCCAATCAGCGACATCTGTGTATCACAGATATTTACTACTGTAGTATTTTACATTACTGAATAATGTTACATGGGGTATTTTGTATACACGGTAAATTCCCATTAATATTTATGTTCCTTTTAGTTGCACTTCCATTACATCCTTGGTATTCCAGCTACACTTGCTTTTAGCAACTCTGTTGCTATGTTGGCTGTAGTATTGTGCTAATTGTTTATCCAACATTTTTTATAATGCCGAATAAAACTGTGCCATGCTTCAACAGTCATTATGTCTTTTACAGGGAAAACCATGAGCCCTCAATTTATGTTTCATAATACATCCTCCAACATCATCTGCCAGGTTCTGTTTGGCACGCGCTTCGAATACGATGACGACTTCATCAAGGTGATTGTTCAGTGCTTCACTGAGAACGCCAAGCTTGCAAATGGACCATGGGCTATGGTGAGTAAAAGCACGTTTCCAGGGTCACAATGTTGACTCGGAAATGGCAGCAGAGTAACTACAGTCGCTTAAGTCGCTTTCACGCCAGGCTGTTCGGTCCACTTTAAACAGGCATGGGTTCGTTTGTTCCCTTTCACTCCCCTTTCAACCACGTGATGCTCAGAAAGTTCGTTTCACTTTAGAAAACAGTGTGAAAGCAGAACGGAAACAAGTGATGTTGCGACTTTCAGCTCCACAATCGAACCGAGGTGTGAAAGCGGCCTTACATACTGGCAACGATAACGCTAACGAACGTGTCTAAGGAGATAAAGCAAACAGTGACACAATAGGTTTGTCTCTACTTGAAGATTTGTTCTTTTGGTGATGCTTGAAATTGTTTTCAACAAAATATTTTGAGCCAATTATGAATGATTTTGTGATTCCCTTATTTCTATGTGAATCTAAGCATTTGAAAGTAGGCCTACCACTGCGTCTGTGGCCCAGCAGCGTGTTATCAGGCCCACGTTGAATCCTATTACTTTTGTACGCTACCACCCAAACATTTGGGAATTGACAATAAACCATTTTTGCAGCTGTTTGGCATGAATATTACACATATTGAGATGAAGTCAGCAGATCAGCAAAAGTATATCACATTCTTCCTGTGGGGAACATCGGCACTAAATATCCTGTCTACTGTGAAGCTTTGGCAGTGCTGCTACTAAACTAATGATGTATCTTTTTTTGACAGCTGTATGACGGGTTTCCCGTGATTCGTAGCCTGCCACTGCCCTTCAGAAAGGCCTTTAAAAATGTCGAGGTACGCTGGACATTTTTTGTAAATATTTGTATGAAACAAAGCCAAGAAGCTAAGTCTATGCTCTTGATTTCCAAGTCAGTCCAGAAGGTTTATGAACAGATTCATAAACTTTGAATACTTATGCCCACGTCTGTTTTGCTATTTTTGCCTATAATAACCTATTATTGCATATAATTATCAGAAATAGTTTCGCCTATCATCCATTCCTGTACCAACCCCTGACAATGACACAAAAGGTGATGATGAAGATTAAAGGTCTACAGATTAAAGTCAATCTTTTGACAAATTGATCATCAATTTGAAACAATAGCAAAATTGTGCGTTTGGCATCAAGTTTTGAGAACCTCCTTTACATTTTTTATCTGAGGTTGTCAAAATGCAGTTATTTTAACAAAGTGAAATGCTTACATTTACTAGGCTAATTTATTTCACATTTATTTGTTAGAACTTTCCCCCAGAGATGTACCATCTCCTTTATGAATGATGGGAAAGTGGTTAAGCCCCGCCTCCTCCACACGCCAGCCCCGGGGGGCAAGATACGACTAAGCCAGAGCAGCCACAGAACACGGCACAAACAGCATGACAAAGTGTAAGCAGAGAGAGAAAAAAAACACCCAAAATATAATTTCTAAAAAAAATGAAAAAAAAACCCCAGGGTGGTTGGCTTGGCGCCTTGCTCAGGAGCACATCGGCTATATGAATTGATTATTCAATGTGTAATGACAGCATTATGTTATGTTGAACATCAAAATACAATCAGAATGAGAATCAGAATACTTTATTGATCCCAGATGGAAATTCTATTAGCCACAGTGCTCCACTCAACAAACTTAGAAATAAGAAATTGTGACTATGATAGATGTCACAATAACCAATATTGGGTATTGTTTAATAATATAGATGTGTAGGTTGGAGCAGGGACAGCAATGCTAATTGTTACACATCTTCATAAAGCCTGTGTGTGAATGTGTAAATCAGAAGTAATTTATCCCACCCGTCTCACACCAGCGTGAATTCAAGAATGGTAAATAAAAATAAATAAAAAAAAGTTAACCAGTGAGTTCTGCTGTGTGGGTCACGGTGTTGCTGGATCTTATCCCAGCTTGCTATGGGAGAGAGGCAGGGGGTAAACTGGAGAAACCCAACGTGGACATGTGGAGAACGTACAACAGACAGGATTTGAAACCAGTAGCTTCGTGCTGTGAGGCGACAGCGCTAACAACTCCCCCGCCATGCCTGCCCCATGCTTAAAGCTCATTTATGTTTTTCAGACTTGTCAAAATCTTGCCAAGCGCTTGTTGGCTGAGCACAAGGAGACCAGAGTCCCCGAAGACCCGCGGGACTTCATCGACTGCTATCTTGATGAGTTGGATAAGGTGCGTCTGTCTGCGTGTGTTCGTGTTTATCGTGTCAGTGCACTAAATCCAAGCATGTTCATGTTTTTATGTGTTTACGTATGCATTTATTGTGCCCTTTTAGAGAGCCAAGGAGGGTACTTCATTTTCAGAAGACCGACTGACTATGTATGCACTAGATCTTCACTTTGCTGGTACTGAAACGACCTCCAACACCCTGCTGACTGGCTTCCTCTACCTAATGACCCACCCACATATACAAGGTATGTCTGCACAGGTAAATATTGGTTATGATGAAGTGGCCTAAATGATGCTTTCATTTCTATGCAGAAGACACACCCTTGTATTTTCCTCTGCTGCTGTTCTTACCCGCTAACTCAGTGACTTGAACTTAAATGGTTCAAAACGCAGCGGCTATTCTTCTTACTGGTTTGAGCAGATGGAATCACATCACCCCTGTCTTGACGGCGACACATTAGCTCATCAAGACTGTACAGATCACCTTCAGAGCTGATCAATATCTGCCTTCAAGCTATATAAGTGAAATGATAACTGCCAGTGAGACCTCAGATTTTAGGATGGGGTCCTTCTGGCTTGTCAAAGTCGAGACTCTGCTCTAAATCTCAGGCACATAAAAGGTTCACAGATCAGGGACCTATTGTAGATTACTTCTACAAACACGCTGTACTCACTTCCCTTTCTGCTTTATCAATTTATTCAATTGCACTATTGATAAATTGCATTACGGACTTTGAAGAACTGTTTTGTGCCTTACATTATGTTGTTCTGTTTTATTTGTATGTATTTATTCATATTTATATTGTTTATTCGTTGTGAACCCCTTCCCCAAAATCTACTACTTTAATTGAATATCAAAAGTGAACATGCTGAAACGTGACGGATTTTTTGATTATTGTTGATTATAATCTGATGTTAAGTGGTCAGAAATATTTCAGCCTGAAAATGATGAGTTTTCCAGCAGTGATTTTACAAAATGTATTCAATTATGGAGTCATGGTAACATCATCATATGTTTGAAATCAAGTGTGTGTGAACTATGTTGAGTTATGGATTGCATTACTGAGCTGTGTTCTGATTGGCTTGCATTCCTGTCATAATCAGCTTTTTTTTAAATTAAAATTTAAACTGTTCAGAAGTAATTATGTACAAAAGAGTATTTATGAATCCTGGCCAAAATGGCAGCTTTGTTTCAGAAGCAGTTGTTTTATTTCTTAGAACTCCATTCAGATTCATAAACAGCAGAGGTGACATCATGTCAGTATTTATACAAGGAGATCCTCAAAGCATCATCTCCCTCTGTTCCCCCAACTTGCAGAGCGTTGTCAGCAGGAGATGGACGATGTGTTGCAAGGAAAGACAGAGGCCAGCTTTGATGACAGACACCAGATGCCTTACACACAGGTAGATTTTGTTCATGTGCTTATTTTAAATGTAGGATTCAAAAAGCTGCTTCAACCAGGACATCATTCAAATCACTGCTTTTTAACATTTGCGCTGGTCCTTTTTAGCTGTGTACATCTTGTCAGCAGCTTCCCAGGTCACACTTTCATCGGTCTGCTCTTCGGAGGCATAGCACCCGCCTTATTTCTCTTGATGTCTTTAAATCTGTGTGCTTTCAGGCGGTGATCCATGAGGTGCAGAGGATAGCAAACACTGTTCCGCTCAGCGTCTTCCACTGTACGACTAAAGACACCGAGCTCATGGGATATTCTATTCCTAAAGTAAGCAACTGAGTAGGCTGTAGTAATGGGGGCAGTGCAGTAAAGTGCACTATGGAATAGAATGGAATTAAAGTAATTTGTAAATGGAAAGGTGGGAACGGGTTCATTATGGATTGGGTGGCAGTCAACGACAGGCAGCTGGACGACCCGATCCCCGGACACAGACCCGATCTCTCGGGACATGGAATGTCACCTTTCTGGGGGGAAGGAGCTGGAGCTTGTGATGGAGGTTGAGAAGTACTCTCTAGATATAGTCTGCCTCCATCCGACCCATAGCCTGGGCTCTAGAACCCAACCACTAAAGTGGGGCTGGACTCTACATTTCCCTGGGGTTACCCACAGTGAGAGGCGGTGGGCTGGTGTGGGCTTGCTTATAGCTCCACAATTCAGCCGCCATTGTTCTTTTGGGGGATTTTAATGCTCACGTGGACAATGACAGTGAGACTTGGAGGCGGGTGATTGCAAGGAACAGCCTCCCTGTTCTGAACGCGAGTGGTGTTCTTGTTGTTGGACTTATGTGCTAGTCACAGTTTGTCCAAAAAGACCACCTTGTTCAAGCACAGGGATGTCCATAACGGGGCACCAGGACACCCTAGGCCAGAGGTCGATGAGCGATTGCATGTCCTTAGACCTTCAGCTCTGTTGCAGCAAGCCAGTCCAGTGTGTCATTGTCCAAATCAATGAAGCCCTGATCACCATTTGGTGGGCGGTATATGGGGCAGCTGGTCAGCACGTGGTCTACAGTCTGTAATTGATCCCCACATTCACAGTGGGCACTGTCTGCAAGACCCCACTTCTGCATTGTTGCACCAAAGCGTCCAACTCCTGTCCGCAGCCGGTTGAGGGTATTTCACTCCTTGCGGGGGAAGGTCCTGGCCAGGAACATCTTTTGGATCCTCAATGTAGCGTCCACAGCTCCATCGCTAGCGCTTCTCCAGCTCAATGTCGAAGGCCTCACCACTGCCAAGATTGACATCCTCGAGCAATTGGCCCGAAAAAACAACGTGACAGTGATCACCCTGCAGGAGACCCACCAGGAAAACGAGAAAATATGGACTTGATTTCAATGTTTGTCCAGTGTCTTTGATCTGGTGGTTAAATAGTGATTCAGATTGTGGCTTTTGTGAATAACCTCTTACAAATGCTTTCTGTTTTCCCTTCACCCTTCCTGGTTTGCTTCATTTTCTTTTCAGGGCACGCTGATCATCCCAAACCTGGGTTCTTTGTTGTGTGAGGAGGGACAATGGAAATTCCCTCATGAATTTAACCCCCAGAATTTCCTTGACGATAACGGAGAGTTTGTTAAACCCGAGGCTTTTATGCCTTTCTCTTCTGGTAAAACGACACAAATAACCAACAGTTAACACAGTCGATGACTTTCTGTTGAACCAAACTCTTGAAAACTTAGTTGGCTTTGTGTTTCAGGACCTCGGATGTGTCTTGGAGAGGGTCTGGCTCGTATGGAGCTCTTTATCATCATGGTGTCACTGCTGAGGAAGTTTAAGTTCATCTGGCCCGAGGATGCAGGAGAGCCAGACTACACACCTGTTTATGGGGTTACTCTGTCTCCCAGACCTTATCGCATGAAAGTTGAACTCAGAGCAGCGCAGCAAAGCAATCTCTAGGTGCACAGCACAGGCCGAGATTACCCCAGAGTAGCAAGCGCTGTCATTAACTCCTTAGGACACATAAAACAGCTGGAGGCTGGAAGAATCCAAATGAAAAATTAATCAATGGAAATAAATGGATAAGAAGTCACACTGTCCATGCTTTTTTTATGCCACTTGCTGCACGAGGAACAAGTGAGATTGATGAATGATGATGATGAATATATTTATTAGATAGAATGTTAGAGTACAAGTACAGTCACACAGTAGCATGTATTACAGTACAAGTACAGTCAAACATCCTGTCTAAGAGGAGCATTTCAAAAAAGCCCTTGCGGTCTTGTTTCCGTTGAAAGTCCTTCGTACATAAATCATCCACAATTAACAATACAAATTTAACAATACAAATAAAAATGAAACCAATATTAAATTAAATTACTCAATTGATTCAACGTAATATTAGAAAAAAAAAAAAAAAAGATTTTACACCGCCAGTGCAAACTAACAAATAATCTAAAATAAATTACCCCACTGATGCAAAATGACAATGAATGCCAATAAATAACTTACATAAATTACAATAAATTAGTAAAGCAATTAATATCTGCAACGTAGGTGGACAAAAAAAAAAGAGGGGGGGTTTGATCCGGAGAGAGTCGTGATGACTATCTCCGTTTCTGTCCCCCTGAAAGGTGTATTTTTAGGGCCTTTTTGAAGGAGGCCAAAGAGGTGCATGTTTTGAGGGCGGGAGTCAATCCGTTCCACCCTTGGGTGGCCGTATTGTAAAAAGATGATTTACCCATGTTAGTCCTATAGGAGGGGGTAATCAGGTTGTTGTTTGAGCTCCCTCTAGTGTTGTGGCTGTGGGTGTCACTAAATCTGTGGAGGTGTTTATTCAGGTATGCAGGGATTGAGGGGACTGAGGGCAGAGCTGCATTGACTATTTTAAATGCCAATCCCATTTTGAGTTGTTTCACCGTCTTCTACCCTGAGCCATTTTAGGCTAGCAAAATGTCCAGGAAGAAGGTGGGTCATGGGCCCCAGATTGAGGAGTAGCCGAATCAGTTTGTTTTGGGAGGTTTGGAGCCTGGTTTTCAGGGACATTTTGATGTTTGAATACCAGGAGGTGCTAGCATAGTCAAAGAGGGGCTGAACGAGGGCTCCAGCAAGCATCCGGAGAGCACTTTTGTTGACAAAAGCAGACATTCTGCCCAAGAATCTTGTTCTTTGATTGACTTTTTTGATCACCTTAGTTGCCATACTATCGCCAGACAGGTATTTGTCAAGAACACAGCCCAAATAGGTAATCTCTTCTTTGCTGGAGATTACTGTATTATCGACTGTGACCTTGAAATCATTAACATTTATCTCACGTAGAGAGTGTTTAGACCCAAAAAGAATCGATTCGGTTTTGCCAAGATGTAGTGACAGTTTGTTATCGGTAAGCCAAGTAAGCCAAGATTAAATTTCACATCCATGCACAATAAGACCAAAATATATTCAGAAAGGCTTCCATACTTTGTAAAATTCCTTTTCAGAACCTCTCAAAACAAATCTGATCTTCTCTAATTTAAGATTAATTTGTGATCATTCAAGTGGATTTCAAGTATCTGTGTGAAATATGAAGTTATGTCAAGACAAAAACATGCTATTTGAGTGATTTCTTTTTATTTCTTGTCTAGTAGTTGCTGCGAGTCAAATTACTGGATAATAAAGTAATGCCGATGATGCAATAAGTCCATCACATGACTGTGCAAAGGGTGTGTATCTAAAACAGGCATATTACCAAGAGTCAAAATCCATCAGTCACAATTTAGTTCACCATGTTTGCGACTGTGGCTCTGCTCTTGGTGGCCGTTTGGCTTCTGGTGCTCCTCGGCCAGAACCGCAGGACCAAAAACTTTCCTCCGGGCCCCCAAACCATCCCCTTCCTTGGAAACCTGCTGGAGCTCAATCTGGAGGAGCCGCTCACAGATCTGGACAGGGTGACGTTTCATAATGTTACTAAGAGAACCTTGTTTTTTTTTGTTGTTGTTGATGCTTTACATGATATCTATTTTCATTGCTTTGAACAAGGGATTATAAAAGCAGTGAATTTAGTTATTTCTTGGGGTAGTTTTTGCCTTTAGGCAAGAACAGCTGAGGGTATTTGTGAGGGGTCAAACGTGTGGCGTGTGTTTTCCTGGAAGCAATGGTTGATATGACTTTTGATTGCCAGTTATTTATTAGCATTAAAAGATGAGCTAACTCCATCTGTGCACCTTGTGGGGGTTCGATCTGTTTGCTCAAGAGTACCTCAGCAGTGCACAGTGGTTTCTCTGAACTGAGCTACTGTCGCCCCCAGCAGGCTAATAAGTAATGTCACTATGTTGACTTGTTTTCCCTGAGCAGAAATAACATGGAATCGAGAGCTTTCTGTATTCTGTTCAGCTCGTTGCACCATTTCTTCACTGCGTTACTATGCAAATAGATTCAGTAGCTTTTAGACTTTTAAAGGTCCCATATTCCCCTTTTCCACAAGTTCACGCAGTTCTCAGGCACTTTTATGAAACAGCGCGATGACAGCAATAATTTCAGGACTGAATAAAAATGCTTTGAATCATCCGTCTTCAAACCGCTTATCCAGGGTTCGGGTAGGAACGGAGATCGACCGGTAAATGGAGAGCTTCGCAGCTCAGCTCCTTCTTCACCGTGACGGATCGGCGCAGCGTCAGCAGCAACGCGGACGCAGCGCCGATGTCTCTCTCTGTCTGTCTCTCTCTTTCTGTCTCTGTCTGTCTCTGTCTGTCTCTGTCTCTCTCTGTCTGTCTCTGTCTATCTCTGTCTATCTCACTGTCTCTCTCTTTCTATCTCTGTCTCTCTCTTTCTATCTCTGTCTCTCTCTGTCTATCTCTGTCTCTCTCTGTCTATCTCTGTCTATCTCTTTATCTCTTTCTATCTCGGTCTCTCTCTGTCTCTCTCTGTCTATCTCTGTCTGTCTCTCTATCTCTGTCTATCTCGGTCTCTCTCTGTCTATCTCTGTCTCTGTCTATCTCTGTCTATCTCTGTCTGTCTCTGTCTATCTCTGTCTGTCTCTGTATCTTTCTGTCTACCTCTGTCTATCTCTGTCTGTCTCTGTCTATCTCTGTCTGTCTCTCTATCTCTGTCTATCTCTCTATCTCTGTCTATCTCTGTCTCTCTCTGTCTATCTCTGTCTCTGTCTATCTCGGTCTCTCTCTGTCTCTCTCTGTCTATCTCTTTCTATCTCAGTCTCTCTCTGTCTATCTCTGTCTATCTCTGTCTCTCTCTGTCTATCTCTGTCTATCTCTGTCTATCTCTGTCTATCTCTGTCCGTCTCCCGCTCCATAAAGCTTCTCGTTCAAAGTGTTTACCACACACTAAAACATTTTTGCCCATTTTCACCGGAACATTACCGTCAAAAATAACGTTTATGCAGGGTGAGTGCCGTAGAGCGTGGACGGGCAGAAAGCAGACACAGGGACGCACACACATTGTGCACGTTTGCCCCTCCTGACGTCACAGTGGGAGCGATTTCTTCCAGACGTGTTTCAGGAGGTGATTACAGACCTACCCAAACTACGAAGGATTGACCGGATGGTTTATTTTGCTGTTTTGGGGTTGATAAGGACCCAAAATCACCATAATAGTGTAGACACATGGGAAAGTGAGTTTTTCATAATATGGGACCTTTAAGGAAAATGTTGAAAACCTCTATCTTGTCGTGATAAATCACTTGGGGAATAAATTCATGGCTTCATCTAGATTTCCGCTGAAATTCATTGACTTCTTTCCTGTGCAATGTTCATCCTTCCACCGAGTTCTTCGGGTTAGGGTGAATTTATCAGCTCTGATGGTGTTAATCATTGATTTCAGTTGTTGACGGTGGTGATATAACCTCACATAAACTTTGGTTTCTGTCCCCAGCTGGCCAAACGCTACGGTAACGTCTACAGCTTGTTCTTCGGACCTCGGCCTGCGATCGTCCTCAATGGGGTGCAGGCGTTGAAAGAGGCTCTTGTCAATAAAGCGGCTGCTTTCGCTGGCAGACCACAAGACCAGATTTTTAATCATATTGTACAAATGAAAGGTACAGAGCAAGCACATTTATATCTTTGTAGACAGATTTCCAGTTTTCTTGAAATGTTTTTTAAACATGTCCATCATCTTGCCTACATATAAAGTAATACAACAGGATCCAATAGGCTGCACTCAAGGTTTATTTGTGCAGTGGGTTTATGTCAACAGTCAGTGATCTTGTGCAACGTTGATCACTGACCTTCTTCTGATTTGTACAGGTTTTTCATGATGAAGCATTAAATATTTAATCCAATGGTGTCGGATTAAATATTTAATCCTCTTTGCATAATAAAGTGTCTAAAGTGCCTCACCATTTCTAGGGTGGATCCTGTAGCAGGAGTGTAGCTGTTGAGTCTGCTGGAAGACCTTGCTACTAGTTAATAAAACCATTACACTATTGTAGACTGAACTAAATGAATCTGGTTTAATGCGTTAAAACAGGTCACCCACAAAGACATCCAGAATCACATTTTATGTTTTTGTTAAATATGTTTTATTAAAGAAAATCATATTGCAATGTAAATCAAGTTAACAGGTTTTTGTCTTTTGCTACATATAAAATACAAAAGCATAAAAGCATGAAGAGAATCTCTCACCCCCCATGAAATACATTTTATTATTGGACAGCAATAGTCTGAGTATGTAAAAAAATAAAACAATAAATGCAATTTTCAAATAATTTCAATTATTAAATTCATTTATTTAGTCAAAGTCTGTCCGAAACTAGTATTTGCTGCTCAGGTTAAATTGTGAATTAACTGTAATTGGCTGAATTCTTTCCGAAAGCTGGGCTCAGTTTCAGGAGCCACAGCAGCATCCCAAAGCTTCTGTCTCTTATTCGGTTGGTTTTGAGCTGCTGGATTTTGGATTGATTGATTGATTTTACATTTAGTCCTTAACAAAAACACAACAAAAGAATTTTGGACTATACTGTTAAAGTAAATCTGTAAAACTTAGCATATCAGCCCATCTGATTCGCAAAGTTTTGTTCTTGAGAGTTGATTGACAGTTGGAGACATTTTGAGATTGCAGTAATCAGTCAAAGTACAACCTTTTATATGTATTTGTGTTCTACGCGAAAAGAAAACCTGAAAATATGTTGTCTTGAAACGTGAGATTTGATTACTGGAGCTGATTTTTTCCAAGAGGTTTAATTTACTATAATAATTACAAAAACACTAATTTAACTTCAAACTCTTCACAGTTGAACCCCGTTTTGGATGTTTTGTGCGACAGCATGATGGTTGGTGTTTTTTCCTGCAGCTCGTGCTCCTGGGGTGATTCTGTCAGATTATAACTCTGGTTGGAAGGAACATCGACGCTTTGGTCTGATGACCCTGAGGAACCTTGGTTTGGGGAAACGCCCCATGGAGCAGTTAATCCTGACAGAGCTACAGTACCTCATAAATACACTGGAGCGGAGTAACGGTACGTCACACAGACATGATGCAAATCCTGATCATGAGGGACCTCAAGGTCTACAACATTTGAACATTACAGGGAAAACCATAAGCATAAAAGCCCTTATCTTTATCGATTCACTCTTTTCTTGTTATATATATCAATCCTATTTTTTATCTTATTTATCTATAAGTTGTTTTCATTTTTTAAGGTATTCCCATAAATCCCCACCTGCTGTTCCACAAAACAACCAGCAACGTCATCTGCCAAATTCTGTTTTCTAAGCGCTTTGACTATGAGGATGAGTTCCTTAAGTTTTTTGCAACCTTCTTTCATGAGACATCCACAGTAATAAATGGCCGCTGGGGGTTGGTGAGTCTTATTTTTGATGGAGCTAAATTGCTTTAAAGGTAAAATTAATGTAGCATGGAAATGTACTGCTCAAAGTGTTCATTACATTTAAATGCTGCATGTTTTTGTACATTAAATAAATGCAAGAACTATAACTTCAGTACTTTACTATGATATATTACATCTACATAGTAAATGCTCAGAAAAATGAAGGGATTTTAAATAATGTGTCATTTTTCTCTTCTCTACAGATTTATGATTCTATTGCTCTGGTAAAATTCCTGCCATTACCGTTCCAGAGATGCTTTAAGATGTTTGAGGTATCACTTTGATGCTTTATTTCTGGCAATCAAACTATTGTGTTTAATATTACAGAGAGGATATCAATTTCACACACACACACGGTGGGGCAACGGGGGGATGTTGCATCACAGCAAGAAGGTCCTCTGTCTGTCCAGAGTCTATATGTTCAAATGGGGTTAAATGGCACCGCATTGGCAATGGCCTCATATTTGTGGGATGAGCAGCCAAGCTGAATTTGTGGCTTATGCTCATGGAAAATTTAACAAATCCAAAAAGTGTTTCTTTGCTGTCGAATCTTGTTTAGTGGATTGGATGATTGAACTCTGAGGAAAAAACACAAATTGAGAGTAAATTCACTTAACAAAAAAAGAGGGTAAGGGCAGCACGGTGGCGCAGTTGTCAGCGCCATTGCCTTACAGTCACAGGTTAGAATTTGACTTGCTGCCTTTACGTGAGGAGTTTGCGTGTTCTCCCCGTGTCTGTGTTTAGTTTAATAAGTTCCTTATAAATCAAGCATCATATATATCATGTTTATATATATTTTTTAGGTTTCCCATTGAAATTGACCTTAAGGTGACTGATACACTGCCAAGTACTTGAGTACTAAGTCTCACCAGAGGAATGGAGGATATGCCATATGCTAATAATACAGATGGGATTGGGGTGGGGGTGGGGCATATGACATTTTAAGATTGTCTTTTTTTTTAAGAATCTTTTGAAACGTTTTTTTCTTGCCAGTCTGCATGTCGTCGACATTCCGAAGTATTTGCTGAGAACGAAAGGACCAGAGTTCTTGGTAAACCACGGAATTTCATTGACTGCTACCTGGATGAACTGGACAAGGTGTGTATAAAGTGAGATATTCATGATGGTAACTCCTTTCACGTTACAGAAGAATCAGAATCAGAGGAATCAAAAGGTGTTTATTGCCATTGTCAGTGAGGGTTCACAGACTAGGAATGTTTCTCTGTGAAGTCGTGCTACATGTAACAGTAATGACTAATACACAAAACATACAAGTACAGACACATCACAAAACAGCGGCATCGGGAGTGGATACACAGATGTATATTAGTAGCATTAAAACTAGCGTAATCATGCAGTGCAAATAGAAGTTATACAGAAGTAACTGACTTTCTTTGTGCTTTTGACATACAAAGAGGGGAGATGATGGCTCTTCATTTTCTGGAGAACAGCTACGTGCATGTGCTCTGGATCTTCACTTTGCTGCGACTGACACAACTGGAAGCACAATTCAGTTTGCCTTTCTCTACTTAACAGCGTACCCACAGATACAGGGTATGTGTCGTACAGTCATACTAGAGATATGGTAGTAGCTAATCAATCAATCAGTGTCTCCTAAAGACTCCCAGCAAGATCATATGGCTGATCTGGAATTTACTTTAGAAATTGTGTTATGGTTATACTCAGAGATGTCATCACTCTCTGCTTGTCAGAACGTTGTCAGGAGGAAATAGACAAAGTTCTGGACGGGAAGGATCAAGCCAGCTTTGAGGACAGAGAGCAGATGCCTTATGTTCAGGTACATATGGATGACCCATATTTGTTTTGTATGATTTGGTTCTAAATGGACAGCACCTTACATATCTGAGGGGTTACTGTGTTTCTCCAACATGTAGGCTGTTGTCCATGAGATCCAACGGGCGGGAAACCTTACTCCTCTCGGTCTTTTCCACACGGTCACGAAAGACACAGAGTTAATGGGATACACCATTCCCAGGGTAAGTGATGATATAATGTTTCCTTCAAAAGAATATAGTGTTAAGATAGTTTCTTTGAAAGATATCAAATTTCAAAGGCATGAAACTTCTTGTAAAAATGTTTTCTGCATCAGTTTGATGTTTATGGACAACTGAACACATTCACTGAAATACAAGCAACTTATAGTTATATGTGTTTAAAACTTTGCTTTTACAGTGGTTGATAGTAAATACTTCTACAGATGATAGATATAAAAATGTCTAGAACGTGGAAAACCTACTGCTCCTTGGGGATGGGTGAATAGCAGAGAACAAGTTTCATGACTATGTATGTGAGAAATAAACCTGGCATGCGTGAAACCTCCACCTAAGAAAGGGGCAGTCATCCCGGGCCCAACAACAACAGCACGAGCCCCCCAAATCACCCCAAGAACGACCACCGGGGTCCCACCAGAGCCACCTGCAGAAGAACCAGCCCAGGGCTCCATCACGACAGTTGGCGACACAGGGAACGACTGCTTTCATAGCCCGGGGGAAGAAGCTGTTCCTGAGCCTCGTAGTGCTGCTTCTTATTGTCCTGAACCGCTTCCCTGATGGGGGCGGGACAAACAGTTTGTGGCCCGGGTGGGTGGGGTCTGTGGCGATGCGTCTGGCCCTCCTCTGGACTCTGGAGGTGTAAACAGAGTCCAAATCAGGCAGACGGTGACCCACAATCCCCTGAGCTGTCCTCACCACCCGGGATAGGTGAGATAGGTGGGGGAGGGATGGGACCAAGGAGCGGAGGAAGAGAGGGGACCAGTGGTAGAATTCTCTCATTTCATGCAGGAGACCTGGGTACATGCCTATTATGTAAATGGCAAATGGACTGCGCTTACCATGAGGCCTCACAGTCACACACACACACTCACACACATTCACACTCCAGTGGGTGACTGCCAGCAAGGTGCTGCCAGCCCACTGGAGCCTACTGGAGCCCACTAGAGTCAGTCTTGCCCAAGACTTCGACATGCGGACAGTCGGAGCTGGGATTCAAACCACCGATTTTCTGATCACTGGACTACCCACTCTACCAACTGAGCCACAGCCGCCTGCGACACATACTTGGACTTCAGACTCTGTCAGAAGACTTGGTTTGTCCAACATTCTGGATACAATGTCTATGGTAACTTAACTTCCTTTTTTTAATACTCAAGGGAACCATGGTAATTCCAAACCTATCTTCAGCATTAAATGAAGAGGGACAGTGGAAATCCCCCCATGAATTCAACCCTGAAAACTTCCTCAATGAGAGGGGAGAGTTTGTGAAGCCCGAAGCCTTCATCCCTTTTTCTCTAGGTGAGTGGAAGTGATTATTACAGTGAGAGGTTCAATTGCAAATATAATTTACAGTAAATATATTGGCATTTTAACTCACAGGTCATCGTACATGTCTCGGAGAGAATCTGGCTCGGATGGAGGTCTTCCTCACTGTGGTGACACTGTTGAGGAGGTTTAAGTTCATCTGGCCTAAAGACGCTGGAGAACCAGACTTCAGTACTTTTTTTGGAAGCATCCAGACCCCAAAACCTTATTTCATGAAGGTCACAGTAAGAGAACGACCTCAAGAATAAAGCTACCCCATAATTTTAATTAATTCAAAGGAGCATTAAACTAAATACAACGTCTCAATATAGAACCTGTCTTTCAAACTTAAGCAGCCAGGGAGACTTTTCACCAACAGTGTAACACAATCCAGCCCCACATTCTGATTCAAAAGCTCTATGAACAGTTTGATTTGAGTAGTAATTTGCTGAGGTAGATTCACGACTTCTTAAATAACAGAGACACAAAGAGTCAGGGTGAACGGGAAACTTCCGACCAAAAGTGTTCGTCCACTGGTTCGCCACAAGGGTGTGTAATGTCCAAGTGATTGTATATTTTATATACAGCATGTGTCAAAGTAAACATGACAAGAGAAAAATCATTAAATATGCTGATGACTCTGTCATCGTTAGTCTCCTGGACGGTGATGAGAGCAGCCGTGGTCCAGTCGTTGAGGATTTTGCCCTCTGGTGTCAGGAATCTTTCCTCCAGCTAAATATAGCAAAAACTAAAGACATGCTGATCGACTTCAGGAGGAAACCTCATCAGCGGCGCATTACTCTAATTAATGGTCAGGTCATTGAGCAGGTGCAACCATACCTTGGGACCATCATTGATAGCAGATTAAACTCTGAAGAGAAGAGTGAAGCAGTGAGCAAGAGGGGTCATCAGCGACCCCCCTGTTTGCGGAAGCTGGCTTTTTTCCCCATTGTCACGCCTCGAGGCGGGCCTGCTTCATTCCCTCACTATCCCTCCATGTCTTCACCTCACGGAGCTCCAGCAATCACTAGATTCCCATCAGCTGTGTTCCTGCCAGCACCTGCAGCCCATCCCCAATTAGCCAGCACCCTATTTAGACCCGGTTCATGCCACGCCTCACTGCCAGGTCGTCAGTGATGTTTCCACGCGTTCCAGCACCCTTCCAGCACCTGCCTCCACGTTACCGACCTTGCCTGATCCCGGAATCCCGTCTGCTCGCCCCCCGCCTCGGACCTGTCTGCCTGACCTGCCTGTCCTACCCGCCAATAAAAGCTCTGTTTGCACTTCTGCTCGTCTGCCTCGCGTTTGGGTCCTAACCTGCCTTAGGCTGTGACACACATTGATCGAACTATCATGAATGAATGAATGAATATATTTATTAGATAGAATGTTAGAGTACAAGTACAGTCACACAGTAGCATGTATTACAGTACATGTTTTATCAATCCTTTATTGAGAGTGTTGTCCTTTTCTTTGGCTTCATGGTTTGGCCAAGCAAATCTGAAACAGAAAAAGTCACTGGATCAAATTGTCAAATGGGCAATTCGTCTGCTTGTTGAAGCACAGACCAGCCCTGCGTCCTTGTACAGTCGGCGGACGCAGAGGATCGCCTCCTCCGTGTTCCAGGATGACCTGCAGCCCCCCTGTACGGTCACTTTGTGTCTCTGGCATATGGGTGAAGGTTTCTAGTGCCAAGGTGATGAAATCAGAGGTACAAAAACAGCTGAATAAGCATTAATCTGCGGTTCCTCATGTATTTCATTCACTCAACCTTTTATTCGGTTTAACCTTAATCTTAATGTTGTGTTGTTGTTTTTCTTATTATTGTGGTTTGCAAATGTTTTATGATATCCTTATTACTGGGGCTTTGGGCGCGTTTACCTGTTGTATAAGTTTTATATGCATTGTTGCTGGTTTGAATGGTTTGATCTGACAGCAAATCAAGTCTACCTACGGGTACAAATAAAGTAACCTTGAACCTTGATCCTTGGCTGGTTTTAAATTTAAGAGGTAAGTGCATTGACAAACCTGAATTTACCTGCCTAGATCAGAATAAAAACTGTTTTCACAAATCTAAATAAACCTGGTAATTGTAACATGGATTTGTAGCATTTCTTTACTCATTTACAAATGTCACTGTCAAAATAGCTTCTTATCGCAATTATTTTAATTACACAATGTGAAACTTTCCCATCGCAGGAGAAACGTCACATGTGTTACAACACATCGACATCTAAGCCCATATACAGATTTGAATTTAAAATCTGAATCAGCTTCATTGACCAACATTTTGCCCACAAACAATGAATTTGATTCGGGCTTTACTTGCTCGCAAATATGAGGTACTGTATCGGGAATTTTAAGTTGCCAAATAATTATGTGCCACGAGATCACACAAGATCAAAATGCTGCGAGATTTCTCGTCCTTGCATTAAACAATATTTTGTTTAGTTTTTCTTTTTTTTACTTTTGCGACGTTCAAGAGATACATCAGCATTTGCTCCTGTTGGACTGGGTTCTGGTACCAATACACTTTCCCTCACAGTTTCATCTGGACTAGGAACAGTATGACTCTCTGGAGTTGATATTTGTAAAGGTACATTACATGGTTCAGATATATATGTGTCAGCATATTTGTCGAAGTCCACAGTCACTGACAGTTCAGGGTTGGTTTGAGGTGTTTTTAATCAATGGAAATAGGTATTGTTCTGTACTTAATACTGGATTTACAGTCACTTTGAAGTCTCCACATATGCGTATTTGTCCATTCTTTTTGGAGACTGGCACAATGGGAGTTGCCCATTCACTTGTAACCGGTTCTAAGACTCCACTTTTAGCTAAGCGTCCAGTCTGCTTCTACTTTTTCACATATGGCATAAGGCACAGTCCTGGCCTTCATGAATACAGGTTTGCTACCTTGTTTGATATGTAGTTTGACAGTGATATCTTTCATGCTGCCCAACTCCGCACGAAAAACCTCCTCATTTTTGTCTCGGATGGCTTGGAGTGGGTAAGATCTATTAGACAGCCGCTTAACATCTTGTCAGTCAAGACATAGTGTTTTCAACCAAACACGCGCCATGATGGGTGCAAAGTTTCCCCTGGTGACATACACTTGCAGTTTTGCATTTTGACTGTTGCACTGGACAGATATGTCAGTCATCCCTTTTATGTACGCTTTGTGTCCTGTGTATGCCTTAAAAACAGTGTCAGATGGTCGTAAGGGGATGTGCCTCATGTATTTATCATATATTTGATAAGACACTAGTGACGCTTTGGACCCTGTGTCTATCTGTATTTTGACAATTGTTTTGGGCCCAGTAACAATCTGAGTTTTCATCCACACTCATGATGTGTAATATATTCACTGTCAGGTCTTCTTCTGATGAAGAGCTCTTGTCACATTTCACTGTCTGTACTTGCCTTTTCTTTCTGAAATGATCATAGTCTCTTTTATCCTGTTTCTTGTAATTTCTCTGAGGTTTTCATGTTTCGACATGCTCGTTCCACATGTCCCCTCTTTCCACATTGATGACAGTCCATTTCTTTACACCAGCAGGTAAATGCAAGATTACCTTTTTTACCACAGCGAAAACATGATCCTTGTGCATTGATTTGATTGTATGCAATGTTGTGCACTCTGCCAGTAGCATTCATCTGTTGAGGGTTTAGGGTCAGATCACTTTCCGTTAGTAACTTTTTCTGCACTGCCTCATCCACATACGAGTCTGTCTCTCAACGTGTCATTAGACACATCTTTAAACTCACGATACTCAGCAAACTTCCTTAAAGCTGCTCTGAACATGGTGACAGATTGATTGCGCTTGTGGAATCTGAATCTCTCGGCTATGATGAGGCTTGGGTGAGAAGTGGCTTGCAAAAGTGTCCACGATCTCTTTATACGTTTTGCTGCCTGGTGTTGGTGGTTGAACTAATTTACAGAGCAAATTGAATGTCTGTGGGCAGTGGCGTCGTTAGGCCTATTTTAGGGGGGCTGAAGCCCCTCACATGTGTTAAGTTTAAATGCAGCCATACCAAGAAACCCTCAATAAAAATAAATAAAAAAAAGAAAAACGAGGCGGCAGTGGCTCAGTGGGTTTGGCCCTGGGCTGGGAAGCGGAGAAGTCCACCGCTTCCCCGGTTGGAGTCCCAGCTTTGGTGGAATGTGGAGTGTGGGCTGGTGACTGGAGCAAGGCACCGTCACCCTACTCCCTCTCCGCGTGCTATGGGCCCTTTGATGCATATATTAGTGTGTGGTTGTTTCAAGGGGCCCGTTGTTCGAGGGTGAAAACGCAATTTCATTGTGTGTTTCATATAATGATAAATAAAGCATTTCATTTCATTAATTTCATGTGTGGTCTGCTTCTCTGACATTATGATATTAACATCAATTCTGCAGCACGAGACACAGAGGATTGGAATTCCTTTTCTCTCAGAGCCCTGGTGCAACAATGAGCATTTATAACTAAGAAACGATAGAAAACTAGACAGTTCTAAAAAATGACTACAATTTAGGTCGAGAAGATAAACAGTGTGAGGGTCATGTTGCTGCACTTCATGATTTGCCTTATTACGCACACCTGTGTCTGCCTCTCACTCCAGGACCTGCGGCGTGCGGATTGGCTGCGGTCACCCCGGACACACCTGAGGCGGATTGAGGCAGATTACCACCAGCCATCATAAACCCTGCTCCGCCCACTCTTCCCTGTCGGACTATTCTTTGGATCACGTCTTTCTGCCGCTCCCCGTCCCTGTGTCTCGCCTCGCCACGCCTTGCCGACCGCGGCTGATCCGTGCGCCCAGGTCGTGCGCAGCATTTTCCTTTTGTTGTGAGCGATTTGTATTAGAGCTGGCTTTTTGGTTTTTCCTTCTCGGCTGTGTCTTTTTGTTACCCAGTTATTTTCGTTGGGCTCCAGCCGACCCGCTATCCTGTGTAGAGCTCCAGGACATTGAGCTTTCTGACGAGCCTCAGTAAAATACAAATTCGACGTTCACCCCGTCTCCGTCCTCTGTTCCCTGGGGTCCCCCCGTTCCAGTCCGCAACAAACAGAACAACATAATGTAAGACACAAAACAATTCTTCAAAGGCCAGAATGTAAATGAGCGATAGTACAATTGGCAGTAGTACTTCCTCGGCGGAGGTAAAAACAACAACTCTTTGCTGCTGGTTGGATAACTCAGTGATTATCTATCATGCAGATGATGTAACAACACGGTCAGGCATGTGATCGTATAAAGGTTGAAACGGGCTGCAAGAGAAAACCGATCAGTCACATCTCACATCATGATTGTATCTGTGGTGTTACTCTTGGTGGGTCTTTGCATTTTTGGGCTCCTCAGTCGGAACCGCAGGACCAAAAACTTTCCTCCTGGACCCCGAGCCATCCCCTTCATTGGTAATCTGCTGGAGCTCAAGCTGGAGGACCCCACTGCGGACCTGGAGAGGGTGACGTTGCACAGTGTTCCTCATGAGAATCGAATCAGCAGCTCTCGTTTCACACGAGAGACACTGAATGTCATTCAACGAAGCAATGACTGATTCAGTTTGCATTATTCAGTCATTAATTATTTAACTCTGAGGGGTAGCAGTAAAGTGAGGCACCGAAATCTACCCGAAACGGTAATATTACTTATTACTGTATTACTGTATTATTACAGTAATAATACTTATTAATAAGATCACTATGTTTAATAACTCTCAATGATTTTCTCAACCCATTGTTACCAGTCTGCCGTCTGAGGCTGTGGATGTATGTAGACATCGTGCTCCAGATGATAACGACTCGGCCACTGATAACTGATACTGGTCTTGGTCTCGATACAGCCTCTCTCAAAACTCTAAACCAAGTCCTTATGGACTGCGCTACTCCTGCCCCTACAACATTTATTTAATGGCTCTTATATCATAAAGGAAAATCTTGAAAAGCCCTGTCCTGTTGAGATAAATAACTTGATTGAAAAATGGATCTGTGCTTTTATCCGGATGTGCATCACTATTAATTTCCTTCTTTCCTGCTCGATGTTCATCCTTCCAACAAGTTTCGTAGAAATCTGCCCACCTGTATTAAATCTCATTTTGGGAACAAAAATGAACATGGGTGAATTTGTCTCTCTCTGGTGGTGTTAATGATTGATTTTGGTGTTTGCTGGTGGTGATGTAACCCACCTGCAGTAAACATAAACTTTGGTTTCTGTCCCCAGCTGGCCAAACGCCATGGAAACGTCTACAGCTTTTTCCTCGGTCCTCGACCTGCGATCGTCATCAATGGGTTGCAGGCAATGAAAGAAGCTTTTGTCAATAAAGCTGCTGCTTTCTCTGGCAGACCACAAGACCAATACATCAATCATATTTTGGAAATGAAAGGTACATAGTTACAGGTTATTTTTTATGTTCATGCAACAGATTCCTGAATACATTGTATGCAATACACCATTAAATGCAGAATAAACCAATATCATGTTATCCTCGGACATATAATTATAATACAATTGTAGTTTGAGTGACAATTTGGACCTCAAATAGCTACCCCTTATCCTTCTGAATACATTCACCGATATGCCTATATTGCATAAAAACATACTGTTAGTTTAGGTTTAACTTTATTGTCATTACACATGTACAAGTACTAGTACTGTACTTTCTTCTTGTCCCGTGAGGTGACGCCACAGCAAACCATCGTCCTCCCCAACACCAGCCACTCTCATGTCCTCCCTCACTACGTCCATGTCTCTTCTCCTGGGTCGTCCTCTAGCTCTGTTCCCTGGCAGTTCCATCCTCAGCATCCTTCTACCGATATAGTCCCCGTCTCTCCTCTGGACATGTCCAAACCATCAAAGTCTGGTCTCGCTGACCTTATGTCAATTAAACTCTCTAGACATCCTGTTTAAAATAATCAAACGCACACAATAAATCAGGCAGACTACAGTTAACATTTACGGCCGAGAGAAACACTGTGATGGCCGCCGCCAAACCACGTTCTCCCCGAGGCTCCCGTAGGCGAGCCAAATTTGATTGACTCAGTCGAAGGGGTGTGTCTTAGATGTTTGCTTACAGTATCTTCTCTGCCCACTAGATGGGGTTGTTTCTCTCAATAACACTTATATCAATGAAAATATAAATGGATTACCCTAACACCTTATCGCCAAACGTCTAACCTTCACTGTCCCTCTCATTGTCTCATTTCTAATCCTGTCCAACCTGGTCACTCCTAAGGAGAACCTCAGCATCTTCATCTCCTCCACTTCTAGCTCTGCCTCCTGTCTGTTCCTCAGAGCCACCGTCTCTAAGCCGTCCATCATGGCTGTCCTCACCACTGTCTCTAAGCCGTCCATCATGGCTGTCCTCACCACTGTCTTGTAGACCTGTCCCTTCGTCCTATCACAGAGCACACCTGATACTTTCCTCCCCCCGTTCCAGCCTGCCTGCACACGATTCTTCACCTCCTTTCGACATTCTCTCCATCACTCTGCTCTGTTGACCCGAGGTACCTGAAGTCCTCTACCTTCTTTACGTCTATTCCTTGTAACCTCACTGTCCCCCCTGGAACCTTCTCATGTACACACATGTACTCTGTTTTACTTCTGCTCACCTTCATTCCTCTCTTTTCTAGAGCAGACCTCCACTTCTCTAGATTCTCCTCTACCTGCTTCCTGCTCCCACTGCAGATCACAATGTCATCTGCAAACATCATATTCCAAGGAGCTTCCAGTCTCACCTTATCTGTTAGTCTATCAAGCAAATGGTAGTCTGGGCTCACTCCAGACTTCCTCGTGCAGTACCACAGTTCCTCTCTGGGCACCCTGTCATAGGCTTTCTCTAGAAAGGTTGTGAATTGAGGTCTGCTGAATTCACTGCTCTCTCACTGCTAGGGATGCTCCGAACTGCTTCATCCAAGTCACTCAGGAACTTCTCCTTCTCCTCTAACTCACATCCTACATGTGAAGCGTACCCACTAACAATATTCAACATGACACCCTCAATCTACAGCTCAAATGGAATGGGTTCAAACAGTTCAATGGAAGGGCTGTTGGACGTGTCTCCAGCTTCAAGTTACTGGGGACCCACTTCTCTGAGAACCTCTCCTGGATAACAAACACCACCAGCCTGGTCAAGAAGGCTCACCAATGCCTCTTCTTCCTGAGGACACTGAGGAGACACCACCTGTTATCAGCCAGACTGTCACTGTCTGGTATGGGAACTGCTCACGGACAGTACAATGCTCCAGCGGGTGGTGAAAATTGCCCAACCCATCAAAAAGACTCCTTTTCCAGCCATTGAGGACATCCAGAGGAAACTCTCTGTGCTGAGCCCAGAGCATCCTCAAGAACTCAGCCCACCCTACCCAAACTGTTTGCTCTCATGCTCTCCGGCTGGCGCTTCAGGAACCTCCGATCCAGGACCAGCAGAATGAGGAACAGCTTTTTTCCCATTGATGTCTCCTTACTGAATGCTGATCCCCCCAAATAATTATCTTGTCCTACCCATCTGGATACAAAAAAAGAATCTAGATTTTGGTAAACTACTATTGTAGCCACAGCTGACAGACTGTAGACACAAGTGAGGCTGCCAATTCAACCCATCGACCATTCCAACCACCACCGACATTCACTCGCTCACTACATTCACACAGGCAATGTGGGTGAAGTGTCTTGCCCAAGGACACAACGACAGTGTACACATGTGCCGGAGCCTCCTCTGACTGCACAATCATAGGACGGCCCGCTCAACCGCCTGCGCCACCGTAGCATATACTGAGCATATACAATGAGTACGGACTCATCTGCTGCTGCGTGTGTCTCGTCCGTCTGAATCGTAAAGGGAATCCTTCGTAGATTTTTGTACAGCTGTTTTTGACAAACGTCAGCCATTTTTCTAGATCAGCTTCTCTCTGATATTGTGTGGCTCTTTATTTTTTGCAATAAGCAGTGCACACTCAGCCTCTGTGACGCTGAATAAATCAGCGCCGGCCCGTTCGAAAGCTTTTCTAATGTTAACATGCCTTCTTGACAGCACCAAAATTATGGATGCCATTTGTATATGTTGGGCTGTCATTAGCTAGCTATTCCACAAATTACACATTCAGGCCAAAGAGAGTCCTGTGCTTCTGTTAATCAATAGTTAAGATAACTCTCATCATATTGTTTGGTTTAAACAGTTTTTCATCCATTCTCTTTTGTTTGCCTATTAATGTTGACATAAATTAGCCTCGATGTAAGGCTCCAATAACCGCTTGCTAGTTTATGTCATTAGGTCAGAGGTCACGCAGAGTGTCACAGACCAAGGCAGGTAAGACCCCAAATGCACGACAGTAGAATTAACTGAGCTTTATTATCCAAAACCGGGCAGTCAGTCCAAAAGAGCAAACAAATCCAGATCGGGACAGGCAAATCGGGTAATCAGAATAGATGGGCAGACAAATCCAAAGAAACAGGCAAACAAGCGACATCAAGAAACTCTCTAAACTGTGAAATTTTCTTCACTGACCGTAAACCATGTATTAGTATCTGAATGGACTTTTTCTTTCAATGTCTTAATGAATCTCTTTTTATCTAGTTGCTGCTCCTGGGTTGGTTCTGTCCGATTATACCTCTGGATGGAAAGAACATCGACGCTTTGGTCTGATGACCCTGAGGAACTTTGGTTTGGGGAAACATACCATGGAGCAGAGAATCCTAACAGAAACAAAGTACATCATGAAGATACTGGAGCAGAGTCACGGTACAGGCCTGCATATTAGTGATGGGTATTATTAATAATAATAATAATAATGCATTGGACTTATATAGCGCTTTTCTATGAGAAACTCAAACTCAAAGTGCTCAACTCATTGTGCATTATTCATTCACTCCACACTTGGTGGTGGTGAAGCTACTATTGTAGCCACAGCTGCCCTGGGGCAGATACAGCTACCCTAGGGCAAACTGACAGGAGCGAGGCTTCCAATCTGTGACATCGGCCCTCCTGACCACCACCGACATTCACTCGCTCACTACATTCACACAGGCAATGTGGGTGAAGTGTCTTGCCCAAGGACACAACAGTGTACACATGTGTCAGAGCTGGGAATCTAACCGCCAACCTCTCGATCATAGGACGACGCACTCAACCACCTGCGCCACCGTTGCTCCATTTCTTCTTTTGCAAATCAGCTGTTGGCATATTATTCCCGCCTTCTGGTGGTAGCATTGCATTACTACTAGGTCTAGATCAAATGAAGCAAAAAAGGCTTTAAAATTAGAATTTACATTTTTTTGAGAATCATTGAATCACTGGCCATAGTATTAATATGAGTAATATTATATATTATAACCAGGTGCACCCTATGGTCGTGAAAATACGGTAGATCATTTCAGCTCTGTACTGAAAGCCTGAAACTCAGATCCCAACATCTTTAAGATGTTTACTTTCTCATATCTATATTACTCTTTTAAATATTATGTGGGTTTTTCTTTCTACCAGGTAAACCCATGTCTCCCGTTCAGCTGTTCCACAAAGTAACCAGCAACGTCATGTGCCACATATTGTTTGCTAAGAGGTTTGACTATGAGGACGAGTCCATGAAGTTTTTTATAGGTTTGTTTCATGAACTCAACAATGTAATCAATGGTCCCTGGGCTATGGTGAGTCTTATTATTTATGTATTTTTACTTTTCACTTTTCCCATGTTTCTATACTGTTGTGGTGATTTTGGGTCATTATGAACCCCAAAACAGCAAAATAAACCGTCAGGTCAATCCTGCATAGTCTGCGTAGTTCTGGAATCACCTACTGAAACGCGTCTGGCAGAAATCTCTCCCCCTGTGATGTCACAGAGGGTGAACTTAGTTTCATTTTCAGAGGCTTTTCTGATCTGTGTTTGAGACTGAAAAGAAGGACGCTGTCCTGCAGCATCTGTTTGCTATTTTGACAAAAACCTTTACAGACATTTCATATAAGTGTCTGGGAACTGCAATACCTTGTGGAAAAAGAGTATAATATGTGATCTTTAAGTTAACCTGTGTGTACTGCTGCAATTTTCTTGTCCTTGCCAGTAACTGTAGCTGGAGGAGAGTGCATTCAGGACATTTTTATTAAAGACTACATGTCACAGTTTAGCCATGTTGACCATTGAGAGGGAGCTCATTCAAAGACTCGCTTTCAGTAACATTATTAATGACTCAAGAAATCAATCAAGAAAACACTTTGATTTTGTGGAGTGTAGTACTTACTGAGTGTGAATTGTTAATTTGATGACTTTAATGAAGAGAGAAGGCTGAAATATGTCCTGCTAAACTAATGTGAGAATGAGAATATGAGGGCTTTATATTACCCAGCAGATGATTGCAGTCTTTATGAATAATCAGCTGTTTGTGATCAGTAAAGTTTGTGTTCAATTTAATTTAAATTGGTTGTGAAGTTCTTGTAATGTTTTTTAATGCTTTTGTCATTAAGATTAATTTTCACATTTCTGTTGTGTGGCTATTTGATTTAAACGAATGGGTAGATGTCGTGGAGGATTATTCAGCGTGGGCTGGGGGGTCGGGGGGTGGGAGGGGCCCATATGGTTCCTGCTTCTCCCGGGCCCCAGCAAGACTGTTGACGGGCCTGTATATATATATATACGTGTATTCTGTGGGTGAATTACTGAATCTAAATTAACTGCAGGCCTGAGTGTGAGTGTTTGTCGTCTTTCTACGGGTTGTTGTTGGATAATCGGCGGCTATACTCGGCGTCACGCTCAAAGTCACCTGAGAGATTCTAATCAAAGAGGTTCCAGGAGAGGAAGGAATAAGGACTTATTTTGTCTGTTTCTTGTTCTATAAGATATTCATAAGTTCATAATTCAATAATGAATTAATGCTAATAAATCCATATTTCCAAAGACAATTTAGCAGGGCTCTGATCAAAAGAGAAAAATCCGTTGAATCTCTTTTCTCTTCGTTCCGACCCAGATTTATGACTGCGTTGCCATGGTGCGAATGCTGCCACTCCCATTCTGGAACCTTTTTAAGACTATCAAGGTATGTTGTTGTTGTTCTTTAGGATTCATTTCATGTTCTTTATTTCCAGTTATGTTTAATAATGCAGTGTGACATCTTAAGTGTTCAGCTAAAAGCTAGTAGCTCTGTGAGGCTTATTGAATTAACGGTAACTGCAGGACTTTGACGCGCTCACAGCTGCCCCATCGCTTCCTGCAGTGTGTTCACTTTTCTGGACTCTTCTCTCCTTGACCACTTAAATTTCTTTACACAAACAATACAACTTAACATATAATTTAAACTTAGGCTTTCAATCTTAATCAATCTGAACCTGCATTTGCTGTGATTTTTATTATATAATGGGAATTTACTTGTAATGGTATGCAATATTTTTTTTATACGTTTCTCAAATATGGATCATGTATATTTCATATTTTTACCAGACTGCACGTGAAAGATATTTGAAGGCAGTGGTGGAGAACAGCAAGAGCAGAATTCCTGGCAAGCCACGGCACTTCATAGACTGCTACCTGGATGAGCTGGAGAAGGTGTTCTGTGCAGAACATCTTAAACAAGCTACTGATAGCAAGACCTTTAAACTGCAGTAATGGTGTCAGAATGAACTCACGCTGTCTCTTTTTTACTTTTTTACCCTACAAAGAGAGGAGATGATGGCTCATCGTTTTCTGAAGAACAACTATGTGCGTTTCTTTTGGATCTCCACTCCGCTGGTTCTGACACAACTGCAAACACAGTGCTGTTTGGCTTCCTCTACTTAACAGCGTACCCACAGATACAGGGCATGTACCATTTAGCCAGTTGATCCACAAGACCAAAGTATCTCCACAGATGTTTCTTCTACTTTGCCTCTAGCGCCACCATGAGGCTTTGCACCTCAGCACAGTCACGCTTTTTGACAGCTAAATTTTCCAGGGCCAACCCATCAAGCTCTGCACACAAATGCTGAACATGAGTTGATCAATGAGATGGAGTGGATAATAACCCGATTAATCAATGCACCGTTGGAAGAGGAGAGCAGAGCTTTGGGAAGCTCAAGCAGCCAAAAATAATTTATTTACTTAACAGTCAGCAAAAAATGTCGAAAAGAAGCCATTGTTACCCCGAGCCTCGACCAATCCGGTATGGCTTTCTTACTTGCGTTGATTTGCATGTTCAATTTGGCCAATGTTCACGGCGGATGCCGTTCCTGACGCAACTCTTGTCTATTGAATTTGTAATTTCCTCGAGTGATTCCGTTAGAGCTTGTGATGTTGATCTATTCGCCCTAAATCCAATTTGACTCTCACTCACATGAACTATAATGCACCAATTCTATTGTACACTCTTTTACCAGGTTAATAATTTCCTTTACATCAACTGCTTTTAAAAACATTGAATGGGAATTCTGTACATACATCCCTCACCGTTGCTCTGTCTATTGTTCTGATGAACAGCTCGGCACTTTTAAATTCAAGTGTTGCCACTTCCTGTTGGTGTGTCCATCATCACTTCCATCATATTTGGGTATGTTCTGTTACCTCTGCTCAGTCCAGTCCAGTCTTTACCCCTCACCATCAGAACCTTGACTTAAGCTTAATGTATATTTTACAGTGTCTGGTCCATGTGCTTGCACAGAATGTAGTTTAATCGCTCGTCCAGTGATGACAATATCATTAATTCTGGTGCATTGATCGAGGTCCTCAACACGAATTTCAAAGTATCGGTAGGCAAGCCGCTCGTCCTTCTCTGCATTTTGCATACGGAGAACCTTCACCTCACCTTCAAGCACAAAGATGATTTTCTGCTGCGTTATCACAGCAGAACTTCATCAAACTTTTCTGTGGTTAGTGCCAGATTGTTTTTGGTGCCCATATTAATCGCTCCATTTGAATTGGTGTTGATTGTCTTGTGACAGTTAGCCTGATGCTAACGGTTCCTCAAGCTGACCAATGGTAATATTTCCATGCTTTCTGTTTCCATCTGCCTTGTGGCACCTCACCTGAGAACACAGCCTCATTTCACGCTCCTGTTAACAATGTCGCTGCTTCTCTCCATGTCCTCTCTCTGTCAGAACGTTGTCAGGAAGAAATAGACACAGTCCTGGATGGGAAGGATTCAGCCAGTTTTGAGGACAGAGGCCAGATGCCTTATGTTCAGGTATATTGATTACTGCATTTTACGCACTATAAGGCGCACCGCGTTAAACGGCGCACCTACAATGAATGGCCTATTTTAAAATGTTGTTCACATATGAGGCGCAGCGCATTATAAGGCGCATGGAATAGAAACTACTGTAGTGGCTGGACTTGCGTTATGCATCCACTAAGTGGAGCCGCGCTACAGGGAATGTCAACAAAACAGTCAGATAATTCAGTCAGTCAAACTTTATTAATAAAATATAAGCCAACATTCTGACAACTCTGTTCACTCCCAAAACAAGTGCATTCACAATACGGTACCGGTAGCTCTTACCGGTATTTGCGCCGCCTTTCCAACTCCATTGGTCACAGTTCAAAGCTACATGAACAGCTGTTTTATATTTTCTTCCACGAGGTAACGTCAGTGACGTAGTATTATCGATTACCAACAGCAAGGTACAACAGGAAGTGCAACTATTTATCACGTAGTTAATGCATTCACAAACGTGGAGGCGAACTTTCCCTGATTCAGTAAACACGTAAAAGAAACAGTCTGATACTGCTACAGTAAATCAAACGTTAGTGCAATCACAATATAGTAACTCTTGAAACAACAATAACAATAACAATAACTCACCGTTGTTCAAACGTTAATGTCCATAGTCACAATGTTTCCCAGCCTTGTTCAGTTGTAAACACGTGAAAGAAACACATAAAGCTCACTTTGTCAGTTTATTCCTCATTCAGGAAATCCCTCAAATTCTTCCTCTTCAGTGTCCGAGTTGAACAGCTGGGCGATTACGGCATCCAATGTGCCCGGTCCCGCCTCGTCAAAGTCGCCATTGTCCGAGTCAGCATTGCCGAGTCAGCAGGAACCAGAATGACCGGATGTTTTTTGACACAATCTGTGATATGGGCGCGCATGGAGTCATAAATCACTAGGGACGAAGCTTTTACTGATAGCCTTGAGTTTGAACTCTGCGTCGTAAGCGTGTCTCTTTGGAGGTGCCATTTTGGGACTGGAATTCCTCTGTACCGTGTTTACCGCTGTTACCTCGGCGACGCCCTCTGACTACGGTAGCCGCAATTACCGTATTGATCCACATAAAAGGCGCACCGCGTTAAAAGGCGCACGTTCAAATTATATATAATTTATGCCGTTAGAGAACAAACAAGTACATGTTTTCCCTTTGAGAACTCCTGATCTTTCACTCTTTTCCCTCAATGAAATGTATTATTTCCCTGTTTCAATCAGCTGTTTTAGCAGCATCAATCGGTAGCAGGTGAAACTTGTATTCACATGTATATTTTGATGCACCTTCTGGGTAACTGACTCAGTGACTCAGTGACTCAAATGACTCGATTCACTTTAGTGAGTGACTCATTCAAACTCGATTCAGTAAAAATAATCGAGTTTACCTGATGACTGGTTTAATTATATGCACAGTACAGCTACGTCTCTGAGGGGTTTAAGTATTGCTGTGTGATATTCTAAAGGCTGTCTCTACTATGCAGGCTGTCCTACATGAGGTCCAGCGGGTGGCTAACGTTGCTCCATTGGCTGTTTTCCATCGTGTCACCAGAGACAGTGAGTTAATGGGATACTCCATTCCCAAGGTAAGTGTAAAATAGGATGGGGTCATAATGGAAAATAGGAAATCCTTCATATCAAGGTGCCAAGATAGTTTAATAGCACATTCAAAGACACGGTTCTATGCAAGACATGGTAATACAAGATTTAAACAGTAATTAATTTACCTAAAAAAAAAGAAGCATGAATCCATTTTCATTACAGCACAGAGGATCACTGCGCTCATGAAGGAAGGAAGGAAGGAATATCAAGTTTTCTCAACATTAAATCGGTCAACTCCAAAAAAAACAAACCCTTTTGACTATTTGGACTCGTCTTCAGCCCTTTATCTGAAGTACCGCTCTGGAGTGTTGCTTAAGCCTGTCCCAACAGGCTGCGGGGTGGGGTACACACCCTGGATGTGGGCGGGGTCTTTGAGGATGGAGGCATTGCCCTTGAGGACTCATTGGTGGGAGATCCTTTGCAGGTGGAGTCCTGGTGATCTTATCAGTAGTGCTCACCTCTGCAGGTGTTTGTGGTCCCGAGCAGCGGTGCTTCTGTAGCACACAATAACACAACAGATCACAATGCCCAGCTTTGACTGTCAAAGTGTCCTTGGGCAAGACAATGAACCAATTGTGAAAGAGTGAATGTGAGGCTTAAATGTAAAGCGTTGAAAGTGCAGAACATTTAACCATTCACATCCTGGATTAACAGCAGCCAATGAAGTCTCCTCTACTTTCTCATGTCCATGTGTTGAAAGTGAGGTTAATGTCCTCGCACCATGACAGCAGACTGGCAACCCCCCTCCTGTAGGCCACGTCTGGTTTGGGTCCTTTGTTTGTGTTCTGCATCCATTAGGAATAGAACTTGAACCAAACTTGAACAAGTCCAGTTGATTCTTTGATTTTGCTCTTCGTGATTTATCGTGACCTGGATGACTGAGAACCTGCACAGTCTTTTTGAAAAGGAATGGTTGTAGTCTTGGTGTGGGGTGAGAAATGTTCTAACTGAGGAAAAGGGTAAAATTGGAGGTAAATGTCAATCAGCTCACCCATAGATGCTGTCCAATCCTTCTTAACTATCTGTGGGCTGTAACAATCACTCCTGCGGCGGTGGGCCGTGGCGCTGCGTGAATAGCGACAAGCAGTAGAGTGGACAAAACATTGATGGTCTTCTTTTATAAATCTTTTATCGAGTCCATTTTAACCTTCTGTATTATTTCTTGGTATGGAAATCTCTCAGTGCAAAACAACAACAGTTTGTCCAGCATTGTGAAGGTAGCGAGTAAAATCATTGGCTCACAGCAGCTTTCCTTGGCTGAGATCTTTGGCCGGCAGGTGTTGCGGAAGGCACGGTCGATTCTGTCCAGCTCTGATCACCCTCTCTTGGAGGAGTTTGTTCTTCTACTCTCTGGGCGGAGATACAAACCCCCCAGGATAAGGAGCAACATATTTACATTTTCATTTGTCCCGAGTGGCTGATGGTGGCGCAGGTGGTTGAGTGGGTAGGCCTATGATCGAGATTGGCGGTTCGATTCTCGTGCACATGTGTACACTGTCGTTGTGTCCTTAGGCGAGACACTTCACCCACACTGCCTGTGTGAATGAGTGAGCGATTGAATGTCGGTGGGGTCGGGAGGACTGATGGCTGAGATTGGCAGCCTCGCCACTGTCACCTTGATGAATAATGCACCAATAACATGTAAAGCATCTTTGAGTACCCAGAAAAGCGCTATATAAAATCAAGGTATTATTAAGTGCAATAAATGTTCTTAACCTGCACTAACCTTCATTTGTCTGCACTGCTAATCAGCACTTTATTTATTATTATTATTATCATTATTATTAGGGCCTCCATCCGAGAGATAGGACAGATGTATCCTTTTTAAGGTTGTTTTTACTGTTTTTGATTCATGTTCCATGTCGTCCTGTACTTTGTGATTGTGTTACCGTTGTTGTTGACCTCTGCTGCAAACCAAATTTCCCCTTGAGGGATAATAAAGCTTTGAACTGAACTGGCTGAGGATCTGAGGCTGCAGTGTGTTTTGGTTAAATGTTAAAAATGCCAGGCTGGATGCTGAGTGAAACAGAACTTAAATGTTTTATACAAAATTCCTGGGGAAACTGAACTCTAAGTATCAATGCCCTTTTAGTGACTTTTTTCCACCCGAATGCAAAGTAAAATTGTAAAACCAAATCATGGGAGTTTGGACATAGTTGCAAGAGTTATTTGTTTTCAAAGAAATCCTCTGGTCTTTGCTTTTTCTTCTCAAGGGAACCTTAGTCATCCCTAATCTGTATTCAGTCCTAAACGAGGAAGGTCAGTGGAAATCGCCCCACGAATTCAACCCTGAAAACTTCCTCACTGAGGAGGGAGCGTTTGTGATCCCGGAGGCCTTCGTGCCTTTCTCTCTTGGTGAGTGGAAATCATTTTCAGATGGAGAGGTTCCACTGAAGACATATTATTTGAGTAATAATGTTGGTGTTGTAATCTGCAGGTCCTCGCATGTGTCTCGGAGAGAATCTGGCTCGCATGGAGTACTTTCTTATCACAGTGACGCTGTTGAGGAGGTTTAAGTTCGTCTGGCCTGAAGATGCAGGAGAACCAGACTTTTCTCCTGTATATGGAATTGTCCAGAGCCCAAAACCTTATTTCATGCAGGTCACACTCCGAGAATGAGCCTAAGGATGAGACGACCCCATAACCCCATGGAATCAACTCAATGAATCATAAAGTGAAATATCCTGTTCTAACATATAAGCAGTCTTGGCTACAGATACCGATCAATATCTGAAATCTGAAAACGTGTGCTTGGATCAGTGTAAAATATCTGTTCCGGTCGTCGGGCACCAAAGTGCAGGACAAATAGACTAAGACATGCATTTCTAATGAATGACCGGCCTCTATGGAAACTGTGCACTTGTTTTTATTATAATTGTGTGTCTGCTGGCTGTACAACAAATTTCCCCTCACGGGGATATAAAAAATAAATTCTGATTCTGATTCACTTGCAAATTTACAATAAAATTGTAAATTCTGCTTACTTTTCACTTGTACACTCATTCAGCCACGTGGCAGGCGCCTGACTAAAACAACCTGACAGCTCTGAAAGAATGTTCTGGCAATTTGAGATCCGTTTTCTTGTCTCAAGTCAATTCAGTTTTATTTCTATGGTGCCAGATCACAAGAGGAAGTCATCTCAAGGCACTTTACAGGATTAGCAGGGAAAGACAGAACCCAACTTGACCCACAAGAGCAAGCACTTTGGAGACGGAGGCAAGGAAAAACTTCCCTTTAACAGGCAGAAACCTTGGACAGAACCGAGGCTCATGGTGGACGGCCATCTGTCTGACCGGCTGGGTTGAGTGAGATATGTATATATATTATGGCATGCTGTTCAGGAACTTATTATATATATATATCAAAAGTGAGGTCTGAGAATATGGACCGAACTCCGGAATATATATATCAAAAGTCTGAGAATATGGACCGAACTCCTGAATATATATATCAAAAGTCTGAGAATATGGACCGAACTCCGGAATATATATATCAAAAGTCTGAGAATATGGACCGAACTCCTGAATATATATATCAAAAGTCTGAGAATATGGACTGAACTACGGAATATATATATCAAACCGTGCACCGAATATATATTTGAAAATCTCGGAATATATATATATATTCTCGGAATAAATATATATTCCGAGATTTTGATATATATATTCCAAGATTTCGATATATATATTCCAAGATTACAATATATATATTCTCGGAATAAATATATATTCTGAGATTTTGATATATATATTCCAAGATTTCGATATATATATTCCAAGATTACAATATATATATTCCGAGATTTCCGTACACCGGAATATATATATCAAAACCTCGGAATATATATATATATTGTGTCCTTTTCTTTGGTGTCATGGTTTGGCCAAGCAAATCTGAAACAGAAAAAGTCACTGGATCAAATTGTCAAATGGGCAATTCGTCTGCTTGTTGAAGCACAGACCAGCCCTGCGTCCTTGTACAGTTGGCGGACGCAGAGGATCGCCTCCTCCGTGTTCCAGGATGACCTGCAGCACCCCTGTACGGTCACTTTGTGTCTCTGGCATATGGGTAAAGGTTTCTAGTGCCAAGGTGATGAAATCAGAGGTACAAAAACAGCTGAATAAGCATTAATCTGCAGTTCCTCATGTATTTCATTCACTCAACCTTTTATCCGGTTTAACCTTAATCTTAATGTTGTGTTGTTGTTTTTCTTATTATTGTGGTTTGCAAATGTTTTATGATATCCTTATTACTGGGGCTTTGGGCGCGTTTACCTGTTGTATAAGTTTTATATGCATTTTTGCTGGTTTGAATGGTTTGATCTAACAGCAAATCAAGTCTACCTACGGGTACAAATAAAGTAACCTTGAACCTTGATCCTTGGCTGGTTTTAAATTTAAGAGGTAAGTGCATTGACAAACCTGAATTTACCTGCCTAGATCAGAATAAAAACTGTTTTCACAAATCTAAATAAACCTGGTAATTGTAACATGGATTTGTAGCATTTCTCTATTCATTTACAAATGTCATTGTCAAAATAGCTTCTTATCACAATTATTTTAATTACACAATGTGAAACTTTCCCATCGCAGGAGAAACGTCACATGTGTTACAACACATCGACATCTAAGACCATATACAGATTTGAATTTAAAATCTGAATCAGCTTCATTGACCAACATTTTGCCCACAAACAATGAATTTGATTCGGTCTTTACTTGCTCGCAAATATGAAGTACTGTATCGGGAATTTTAAGTTGCCAAATAATTAGGGATGGGATGAGATTACGTGCCACGAGATCACACGAGATAAAAATGCTGCGAGATTTCTCGTCCTCGCGTTAAACAATATTTTGTTTAGTTTTTCTTTTATTTACTTTTGCGACGTTCAAGAGATACATCAGCATTTGCTCCTGTTTGACTGGGTTCTGGTACCAATACACTTTCCCTCACAGTTTCATCTGAACTAGGAACAGTATGACTCTCTGGAGTTGATTGATTTGTAAAGGTACATTACATGGTTCAGATACATATGTGTCACCATATTTGTCGAAGTCCACAGTCACTGACAGTTCAGGGTTGGTTTGAGGTGTTTTTAATCAATGGAAATAGGTATTGTTCTGTACTTAATACTGGATTTACAGTCACTTTGAAGTCTCCACATATGCGTATTTGTCCATTCTTTTTGGGGACTGGCACAATGGGAGTTGCCCATTCACTTGTAACCGGTTCTAAGACTCCACTTTTAGCTAAGCGTCCAAGTCTGCTTCTACTTTTTCACATATGGCATAAGGCACAGTCCTGGCCTTCATGAATACAGGTTTGCTTCCTTGTTTGATATGTAGTTTGACAGTGATTTCTTTCATGCTGCCCAACTCCGCACGAAAAACCTCCTCATTTTTGTCTAGGATGGCTTGGAGTGGGTAAGATCTATTAGACAGCCGCTTAACATCTTGTCAGTCAAGACATAGTGTTTTCAACCAAACACGCGCCATGATGGGTGCAAAGTTTCCCCTGGTGACATACACTTGCAGTTTTGCATTTTGACTGTTGCACTGGACAGATATGTCAGTCATCCCTTTTATGTACGCTTTGTGTCCTGTGTATGCCTTAAAAACAGTGTCAGATGGTCGTACGGGGATGTGTCTCATGTATTTCTCATATATTTGATAAGACACTAGTGACGCTTTGGACCCTGTGTCTATCTGCATTTTGACAATTGTTTTGGGCCCAGTAACAATCTGAGTTTTCATCCACACTCATGATGTGTAATATATTCACTGTCAGGTCTTCTTCTGATGAGGAGCTCTTGTCACATTTCACTGTCTGTACTTGCCTTTTCTTTCTGAAATGATCATAGTCTCTTTTATCCTGTTTCTTGTCATTTCTCTGAGGTTTTCATGTTTCGACATGCTCGTTCCACATGTCCCCTCTTTCCACATTGATGACAGTCCATTTCTTTACACCAGCAGGTCAATGCAAGATGACCTTTTTTACCACAGCGAAAACATGATCCTTGTGCATTGCTTTGATTGTATGCAATGTTGTGCACTCTGCCAGTAGCATTCAGCTGTTGAGGGTTTAGGGTTAGATCACTTTCCGTTAGTAACTTTTTCTGCGCTGCTTCATCCACATACGAGTCTGTCTCTCAACGTGTCATTAAACACATCTTTAAACTCACGATACTCAGCAAACTTCCTTAAAGCTGCTATGAACATGGTGACAGATTGATTGCGCTTGTGGAATCTGAATCTCTCGGCTATGACGGGGCTTGGGTGAGAAGTGGTTGCAAAAGTGTCCATGATCTTGCAACCATCAAATTGAATGTCTGTGGGCAGTGGCGTCGTTAGGCCTATTTTAGGCCCCTCAAATGTGTTAAGTTTAAATGCAGCCATACCAAGACCCTCTCAATAAAAAAAATAAAAAAATAAAATCAATAAAAAAAATGAGGAGGCAGTGGCTCAGTGGGTTGGGCCCTGGGCTGGGAAGCGGGGAAGTCCACCGCTTCCCCGGTTCGGGTCCCAGCTTTGGTGGAATGTGGAGTGTGGGCTGGTGACTGGAGCAAGGCACCGTCACCCTATTCCCTCTCCGCGTGCTATGGGCCCTTTGATGCATATATTAGTGTGTGGTTGTTTCAAGGGGCCCGTTGTTCTAGGGTGAAAACGCAATTTCATTGTGTGTTTCATATAATGATAAATAAAGCATTTCATTTCATTAATTTCATGTGTGGTCTGCTTCTCTGACATTATGATATTAACATCAATTCTGCAGCACGAGACACAGAGGCTTGGAATTCCTTTTCTCTCAGAGCCCTGGTGCAACAATGAGCATTTATAACTAAGAAACGATAGAAAACTAGACAGTTCTAAAAAATGACTACAATTTAGGTCGAGAAGATAAACAGAACAACATAATGTAAGACACAAAACAATTATTCAAAGGCCAGAATGTAAATGGACAATAGTACAATTGGCAGTAGTACTTCCTCGGCGGAGGTAAAAACAACAACTCTTTGCTGCTGGTTGGACAACTCAGTGATTATCTATCATGCAGATGATGTAACAACACGGTCAGGCATGTGATCGTATAAAGGTTGAAACGGGCTGCAAGAGAAAACCGATCAGTCACATCTCACATCATGATTGTATCTGTGGTGTTACTCTTGGTGGGTCTTTGCATTTTTGGGCTCCTCAGTCGGAACCGCAGGACCAAAAACTTTCCTCCTGGACCCCGAGCCATCCCCTTCATTGGTAATCTGCTGGAGATCAAGCTGAAGGACCCCACTGCGGACCTGGAGAGGGTGACGTTGCACAGTGTTCCTCATGAGATTAATTATTTAACCCTGAGGGGTAACAGTAAAGTGAGGCACCGAAATCTACCCAAAACAGTAATATTACTTATTACTGTATTACTGTATTATTACAGTAATAATACTTATTAATAAGATCACTATGTTTAATAACTCTTAATGATTTTCTCAACCCATTGTTACTAGTCTGCCGTCTGAGGCTGTGGATGTATGTAGACATCGTGCTCCAGATGATAACGACTCGGCCACTGATAACTGATACTTGTCTTGGTCTCGATACAGCCTCTCTCAAAACTCTAAACCAAGTCCTTATGGACTGCGCTACTCCTGCCCCTACAACATTTATTTAATGGCTCTTATGTCATAAAGGAAAATCTTGAAAAGCCCTGTCCTGTAGAGATAAATAACTTGATTGAAAAATGGATCTGTGCTTTTATCCAGATGTGCATCACTATTAATTTCCTTCTTTCCTGCTCGATGTTCATCCTTCCAACAAGTTTCGTAGAAATCTGCCCACCTGTTTTAAATCTCATTTTGTGAACAAAAATGAACATGGGTGAATTTGTCTCTCTCTGATGGTGTTAGTCAGGGGTCCCCAAACCTTTTCCTGTGAGGGGCACAGAATTTTTCCCTTCTTTGATGGAGGGCCGGGGTCAGTTTGTACAAGAAAAGTGTGACGATGGCAGGGGGGGGGCTAAACATTTATTGTTTTCCAGACATCCACACATAACCAAATAACCCTTTCTTCACAGAAAAAAAAAGTCAGGAAACAAATAATACCACTATTAATAAAATAAATAATAACCAAATAACCCTTCATCACAGAAACAAAGTTCATGGAACATTAACTTTCTGGTCGTACGTGATCATTATTAAAATTGTCCCAAATGAAAGGAAGAATGCTTTTCTTCAGAATATTAACATATTCTCCACTATCAGTATTATTTTTAGGAAACAAAATATCGAATTAATGGCCCCTCTTAAATGCACCCAATACCATTTTTGAGCCCCCACCGGCTACTTATGTTGTACGGAAATTAAAAAAGAAAAACAAGTTGTTGTTTTTTTTGTCTCTGGTATTGTTCAGGTGGCCGGGCCAAATGTGGAGGCAGGCTGTAGTTTAGGGACCACTGGTGTTAATGATTGATTTTGGTGTTTGCTGGTGGTGATGTAACCCACCTGCAGTAAACATAAACTTTGGTTTCTGTCCCCAGCTGGCCAAACGCCATGGAAACGTCTACAGCTTCTTCCTCGGTCCTCGACCTGCGATCGTCATCAATGGGTTGCAGGCAATGAAAGAAGCTTTTGTCAATAAAGCTGCTGCTTTCTCTGGCAGACCACAAGACCAATACGTCAATCATATTTTGGAAATGAAAGGTACATAGTTACAGGTTATTTTTTAGGTTCATGCGAGCAGATTCCTGAATACATTGTATGCAAGACACCATTAAATGCAGAATAAACCAATATCATGTTATCCTCGGACACATAATCATAATTATAGTACAATTGTAGTTTGAGTGACAATTTGGACCTCAAATAGCTACCCCTTATCCTTTTGAATACATTCACCGCTATGCCTATATTGTCTAAAAAATACTGTTTTAGGTTAGGTTCAACTTTATTGTCATAACACATGTACAAGTACTAGGTACTGTACTTTCTTCTTGTCCCGTGAGGTCTTTCTCCACTTCGCCCTGTCCTTTGCATCGTCCTCCCCAACACCAGCCACTCTCATGTCCTCCCTCACTACGTCCATGTATCTTCTCCTGGGTCGTCCTCTAGTCCTGTTCCCTGGCAGTTCCATCCTCAGCATCCTTCTACCGATATAGTCCCTGTCTCTCCTCTGGACATGACCAAACCATCGAAGTCTGGTCTCTCTGACCTTGTCTCCAAAACGTCTAACCTTCACTGTCCCTCTTATTGTCTCATTTCTAATCCTGTCCAACCTGGTCACTCCCAAGGAGAACCTCAGCATCTTCATCTCCTCCACTTCTAGCTCCGCCTCCTGTCCTTTCCTCAGAGCCACTGTCTCTAAGCCGTCCATCATGGCTGTCCTCACCACTGTCTTGTAGACCTTTCCCTTCGTCCTTGCTGACACTCTCCTATCACAGAGCACACCTGATACTTTCCTCCCCCCGTTCCAGCCTGCCTGCACACGGTTCTTCACTTCATTTCCACATTCTCTCCATCACTCTGCTCTGTTGACCCGAGGTACCTGAAGTCCTCTACCTTCTTTACGTCTATTCCTTGTAAACTCACTGTCCCCCCTGGGACCTTCTCATGTACACACATGTACTCTGTTTTACTCCTGCTCACCTTCATTCCTCTCTTTTCTAGAGCAGACCTCCACTTCTCGAGATGATGATGATGATGAATATATTTCGTAGATAGAATGTTAGAGTACAAGTACAGTCACACAGTAGCATGTATTACAGTACAAATAAAGTCAAACATCCTGTCTAAGAGGAGCATTTCAAAAAAGCCCTTGCGGTCTTGTTTCCGTTGAAAGTCCTTTGAACATAAATCATCGACATTTAACAATACAAATTACACAATACAAATAAAAATAAAACCAATATTCAGTTACTCAATTGATGCAAAGTAACATTAGAAAAATAAAATGATTTTACACCACCGATGCAAAATGACAACGAATGACAATAAATTCCAAGTAATTACAAAGACACTTAATATGTGCAATGTTGGTGGCCAAAAAAAGGGGGTGGGGGGGAGGGGTGGGGAGAGGGGTTGATCCGGAGAGAGTCGTGATGACTATCTCCATTTCTGTCCCCATAAAAGGTGTATTTTAGGGCCGTTTTGAAGGAGGCCAAAGAGGTGCATGTTTTGAGGGCGGGAGTCAAACAGTTCCACCCTTGGGGGGCAGTATTGTAGAAATATGATTTACCCATGTTAGTCCTATAGGAGAGGGTAATCAGGTTGTTGTTTGAGCTCCCTCTAGTGTTGTGGCTGTGGGTGTCACTAAATCTGTGGAGGTGTTTCGTCAGGTATGCAGGGATTGAGGGGACTGAGGGCAGAGCTGCATTGACTATTTTAAATTCCAATTTGCTCCTGCTCCCTGCTCTCACTGCAGATCACAATGTCATCTGCAAACATCATATTCCAAGGAGCTTCCTGTCTCACCTCACCTCAAAAAGGGGCTCAGAGCTGATCCCTGGTGCATCCCACCACGACACTAAACTCCCCTGTTACTCTGACTGCACACTTCACTGGTCCCATACATGTCCTGAACTACTCTGACATACTTCTCTGCCACTCCAGACTCCCTCCTGCAGTACCACAGTTCCTCCCTGGGTACCCTGTCATAGGCTTTCTCTGGATCTACAAAGACACAATGCAGCTCCTTCTGACCTTCGCTGTACTTCTCAATTGCTAGCCTCAACACTAACATTGCGTCCGTGGTACTCTTCCTCACATAAAACCACACTACTGTTCACAAATACTTACTTCTGTCCTTAGTCTAGCCTCAACTACTTTTTCCCATAACTTCATCTCCGACCTGCCATTCTCTTTCTCTCTCAACCCAGCCGGTCAGACAGATGGCTGTCCACCATGAGCCTAGGTTCTGTCCAAGGTTTCTGTATGTTAAAGGGAAGTTTTTCCTTGCCTCCGTTGCCAGAGTGCTTGGTCTTGTGGGTCAAGTTGGGTTCTGTGTTTCCCTGTAGGTCTTTCCCTGCTAATCCTGTAAAGTGCCTTGAGATAACTTTATGTTGTGATCTGGCGCTATATAAATAAAACTGAATTGAATTCTGACTCTTTAGCTTTGTCCCTCTATAGTTTCCACAACTCTGTGTGTCTCCCTTCTTCTTGAAAATAGACACCAGCACACTTCTCCTCCATTCCTCTGGCATCCTGTTAGGGATAAAGTCTCTAACATTGTTGTAATAATTTTCAAACGCATCGAAATGAATCAGGCAGAGGCAAGGATGCTTTTTCTCTGACGCAGCCAGGACCGAGTGGTCTGGCGCGCTCCTCAAAACCAACTCTTGTTCCGCTTTCCGGAACATGTTTATTTATCACCTTCGTAGCTCCACCTCTTAACCCAGTGACATCACAATACTTTTAGGGCGCAAACATCGCTGCCCACCAGATGGGACTGTTCTTCACCTAACAGTTACATTGAACAATAGAAAATCAGCAAATTGACTCTATCATTCCCTCCTGTATTTTCATTGTAAAACTGTAACATTCTTCTGGTTTCTACAAAACATTCAGTGTTAACTAAACATGCTTGAACTAAACTATCAGAAAACAATCATAGAACAAAATCAATACAATCAAGATCAATACCTGAGTTATTACATTCATGATCTGAGTTCTTACATTCATGACCTGACCTGAATCAGGGAGGAAGGCGAAAAACCCGTATTTTGCATAATTCTTCTTCAAATTCAAACTTCTTTCAGACGGGAAAATTCCTTCCAGATCCAGCCGGCAGCTGCGATCATCTTACAGACCCCCAATTCAGGCATTTTAAAAATCTTCCTAATACAATGTCAAACATCTCATTCCTCGTCAACAAGGAAAACAAACATGAAAAAAACATAATCAAATCAGTACAAAAACAATCAACATTCATTTCCACAATCTAAATGTTACTGTCAAACCCTTTATTCACAAATCCGTTAGCGCATTACGGATGTTTCTCCTAGTTTGAATTACTTTAATATTTTACCAGCATTATCTTCTCTACACTGAAATTTGAAAACAGTGACATGATTATTTTATCTTTATTGCTCCAAAGTTTTAACACATCTGGAACATTCTGAACTCTAAATTAAATTATTACAATGTCTATATTATGGATGGATAATCATAAAAATCTTTTACTGTCTTATTAACTCAACTTGTCACTATAATTTAGCTACTTTTACTTACTCTAATGCTATCAAAAGTCATATGCTTATACACTTTTACGTTGTTGTAGACTTATTACTTCCATTTTAGTATAATTGTTAACCTATCTTTCTATTAATTTCATGCCTATTGGAATATCAAATAGCAATGGTTTAGTTAAATTTAGTTTATGAATTTAAATCTACATCCTGCTCATTAGTGTTATTTGATCTATTTTAGGATTCAAATTGTATCGTACGGTTCTCCACTTAATCATAAATTACTGACAGTTGCAATTAATACAGTATAACGATACCAGGTGTTGGTTAACTACTCATATGAAACTCTCCTAATCTGCATAGATTACTTTATGACGTTCTTCTAGTCACACATCTCTAGACAAACATTCAAACAGATTACACTTTGGAAAATGCAAACTGTTCTCGGTGTTAAGTCAGTCTGGTTGTTGTCGTTCCTTGTCCATCAGCAAATCTTCTTGAAGAGTGATTCAGCTTCACTGTCAGTGTTCTTGTCCTGCGTTACACTGTGAGGGTCTCTTCCTCACGGATCTTAAAATGAGTGTGATTCAATCTCTCACCACCTCTCTCGGATCAGACTTCCTGTCTGCATCTCTGGATCAGTTTGGCAAGAGACGTTTCCTCCTGCAGTGCAACGGATGGATTCAGGAGTAACTCTGGATGTTCACGTCTCGTTGGTGTCGTCAGCATGACCCTGAGTGGTCCTCCCTTCCTCGGTCCGGACCGTCTGCTGCTTCCTGATGGTTTCCATGAAGACGCCAACACCAAACACGCTCTGTAGATTCGCCCTCCTGTCGGGACAAAGAAAAACTTCGGCAGATCATTTGCTCTCTGGACATCGTTCAGAAAAAGTGTGCTTCATCTATTCACTCAACGCTCGATGTACTGCATCCATGGCTTTTGGTTTCTTCCGTGCATTGGCCAAACCTCATTTTAGCCTTCTCTACACTAGCCTAGCGCTCTGATATACAGTGACATCTGATCTGCATGTTGTTTCACATCTTACCACCTGATTCACAAAATCATTACCGTTATAACTAGTTATTATGGCTACTGGAACAGCATTTAGTGATTCTACACATATATACAGCAAACATTTTTTTTTAGTATTATTTTTATTCTTCCAGAGTAATTATTGATTTAATTACTGCTGTGCAATCCCTCCTGTTTGAACTATGAAAGTTTTCCATGGTTCAAACTTGCTTCCATTAGTAAATCTAGTCTACTCTATCAGCATTAGTCTAACTTGGTTAATACAATGTCTCAAAATAATTCCTACTCTTACATCACATTCACAACATACTATATACATCACTCAATTTGGGATGAAATAAGTTCAAAGGAGTTTCCATGTGCCTCTCACCCTATGCTCGTCTGAGATGCTCCTATTGAGGGCGCCATGTTTTGGCTGGAAGGTTCAACACCTCCAGTCCGTCAGGCATCTCCTCTGCTGTTACTTGTCTGAGATGTTCCTTCGACCGTACAGCGCTTCCGTTGGCTGTCGTTTCTGCATCACAGCTTAGCAGTCTCCTGGTGTTCCTGGAGCTGTTATCGGCGTTTGCAACTCAGAACAAAACACATTTCTTTATTGACACACGATAAAATCTTTGAACCTCTTCCTTCCTTCATTTCACGTTTCACCATTGAGAACCCATATGTTGACAGAGATTATCTGCTCCCAGTCCAGTCCGGGATCCCTCCTGCTATGGTAGAAAAAGCAATAGCATTAAATTTACATGTTATATTCACAAACGTCAAGTTCCCAATTCTCGTCTGAATCGATTCAAGTCTGTCTCTAGTCGTCTCATCTTCCTTCAGTCTGAAGTCAGTCTTTAACCTCCTTATCTGTCTTGTACCGTAGTCAAAAGTCCCTTTAGATGTGTGCGTGTGTTTGTGCAATTACCTGTCCGCCGTTGAATCAATTCTTTTAGATTTTATTTAGATCCTGAGATTACCTTAGTTTTTAATCTAATTAAACTGTTTGTCTTTGATGACTCCCTGTGGCTCGCATTCCACAGAGTCATAAAAGTGGGGGGATGATCTGGTACATCCCCATTCCTGTGTTTAGCTAAGCAAATGGTGGGGGTCGAGTGGCTTCAAACGTGTCCCAAGACCGAGCGGACGTGAGAGGGCCCTTCTCACCCCCACTCAGCCATAAAAAGACAGGCATTCAGCCAGTCGTCCTCCTTGAACCCACCATTTTGTGATTTTACCTCCACTATGCTGATCTGGGGTTTTCTTAAAAGGCATTAGATATTTTACTTTTATTTATTTTTAATTCTGTGCAAGCACTTTGATCTTGTCTTGGTCGCCATCCTGGCGCTGTGGCCTCCATGCAGCATCATCCGATGCCATGTGGCATGTCTCTGTCTCTTGTCTGTCTTCACCATCCAGCATTCCTTTGTCTCCTCTTTTTTCTTCTCCTCAGCTTCATCTTCTTACATCTCCTTCAACCTTCTTTGTGTCTTCCAAAACTTTCTCAAACAAAAGGTGTCTCCAGAATCATCCGCATATCAATGGCTGCAGAGACGTGGTTCTGTCATGCTAATTTGGAATTCACAAAGACTTTTTCTGCTTCAAGTCTCCATTTTGTTGTTGTCCTGGTCTCCATCTTGGAGCTGCCATGTGGTCTCAGCATTCCGTTTCTCCATGTTGCTCCTTTGTCTCTTCTGAAACGCTCAAAACAATCTTTACACATCATATTTCTTACATGTTACATTTCCAACACACACCACATTCTGGTTTCTTTTCCTCAACTTAGCTGTTCTTCTACACATCCTCAATACTTTCCGTATACTCACCGGTTCCTGCTTCTTCCTTCTGACGTTCTTCTCCACTTCATCCAAGCGACCTTCTCAATCCTTCTTAAATCTCCTCCATCATTAAACATCCTCTCGTACTTTAATTACCAAAACATCACCTTTTCCTTCTTCTCTGCTAGAAATAATCTATGTACAAACAATCTACCTTCCTAGATGTCTATTTTCAACTGGGAAAGATATCCCCCCTTGCACGAATGTCCAGTCGAGGCCTGCAGAACTCACTGAGACATTCTGCAACCCAAGCTATCCTGTTGCTCACGATTTTTATTTTGAAGTTTTTTAGCATGCTGTTTTATGTTACAGTTCCCCATGTGCTCCTCTGCTTAGGCACCATTCAAGCATCCATACATACACACATACACCCACGTTACTTGTCGTTACACTCATGGCCAAATTACATTTTAGCACCCTACTTCACGGGTGGCAAGGTCTATTATTCGTCTTAATAGCCTACAGCCTGCTCCTGGAGCAAACCCAATTAAAGAATCCCTTTAAATTCTCGGCCTTATTACCGTTGTTGTGATAATAACCGGATCCCAGGCAACGTTTAAAACGGAGCCCGCGCACGCATCGACATACGTGCTTCGCAACAGACAAAAACGCTCGCCGCGCGCGACCCCCATTCTCACTCATTCACACACATAAACATCTTAAATCCTTACTTACCTTCGTCCATCGATGCGTATTTCCCGCTGTTCCACCGTCACACGGATCTCCCGTCGGACCGAAACGTGAATGGGGCCTTCTCCGAGGACCCGCTGCGTTGTCGACTGGCCATCGCCATGCCAGCGCAAAAACCGCGTGCGTCCGCGCTCCTGCCGCACGTTCCGGTCCGTGGATTTACGTGATATTGGATTCGCGGCTCGAAGGACCAATAAATGTAAGGGATAAAGTCTCTAACATTGTTGTAATAATTTTCAAACGCATCGAAATGAATCAGGCAGAGGCAAGGATGCTTTTTCTCTGACGCAGCCAGGACCGAGTGGTCTGGCGCGCTCCTCAAAACCAACTCCCGTTCCGCTTTCCGGAACATGTTTATTTATCACCTTCGTAGCTCCACCTCTTGACCCAGTGACATCACAATACTTTTAGGGCGCAAACATCGCTGCCCACCAGATGGGACTGTTCTTCACCTAACAGTTACATTGAACAATAGAAAATCAGCAAATTGACTCTATCACATCCTCTTCCCCTTTAAAAGCTCTACAGCTACCTCTCCTAGACACTTCCATACCTCCACAGGTATGTCAATTGGTCCAACTGCCTTCCCATTCTTTATCCTCTTCATTGACTTCCTAACTTCACTCGTGCTAATCTTTGTCACTTCCTGGTCCACAACAGGTGCCTCTACTCCCCTTTGTTCTCTCTCATCTTCCTCATTCATTAATTACTCTAAATACTTCCATCTTCCTACACACTGCTGGCCTCTGTCAACACCTTCCCATCTCTACCCTTCATCACTCTAACATGCTGAACATCCTTCCTGTCTCTGTCTCTCTGTCTGTCCAGCCTGTACAGATCTTTCTTCCCTCTTTGCTCTAACCTGTCCTACTAGTCATATTATGCCCTCTGTTTGACCTTTGCCTCCTGTGCCTTTTTCTTGCGTCTCATCTCCCTGTACTCCTGTTTACTCTCTCTTTTCCTGTTTACACTTCTGCACTTCCTGGTTCCACCGCCAGCTCTCCTTATATCTCTTCCTCTCAGAAGACACACCCAGTACTCTCCCACCTGTCTCCCTGATCACCTGAGCTGTTGTCTTCCAGTCTTCTAGAAGCCTCTCTTGTCCACCCAGAGCCTGTCTCACCTCTTACCTGAAAGCCACACAACACTCTTCGTTCTTCAGCCTCCACCACTTTGTCCTCTGCTCTGCCTTCATCCTCTTCCTCTTCTTCACCACTAGAGTCATCTTACACACCACTAGCCTATGTTGCCTGGCTACACTCTCTCCTACCACAACCTTACAGTCACCAACCTCCTTTAAACTGCTCAGTGTACACAAGATGTCATCCACCTGTGTGCTCCTCCCTCCAGGTCACCCTATGTTCTAATCTCTTCTGGAAATAAGTATTAACTACTGCCATCTCCATCCTTTTATAATAATGATAATAATTCTTGATTTTATATAGCGCTTTCCTGGGCACCCAAAGACGCTTCACATTGTGCATTATTCATTCACACCATACTTGGTGGTGGAGCTACTAGCCACTGCTGCCTCGGGGCAGACTGACAAGCGCGAGGCTGCCAATTTGCGCCATCGGCCCTCCTGACCACCACCAACATTCACTCGCTCACAACATTCACACGGGCAATGTGGGTGAAGTGTCTTGCCCAAGGACACAACGACAGTGGACACGTGTGCAGGAGCCGGGAATCAAACTGCAAACCTGCTCTCTTGCTCTCCGGCTGGCGCTTCAGGAGTCTCCGATCCAGGACCAGCAGAATGAGGAACAGCTTTTTTCCCATTGATGTCTCCTTGCTGAATGCTGATCCCCCCCAAATAATTATCTTGTCCTACCCATCTGGATACAAAAAAAGAATCAAGATTTTGGTAAACTACTATTGTAGCCACAGCTGTCAGACTGTAGACACAAGTGAGGCTGCCAATTCACACCATCGACCATTCCGACCACCACCGACATTCACTCGCTCACTACATTCACACAGGCAATGTGGGTGAAGTGTCTTGCCCAAGGACGCAACAACAGTGTACACATGTGCCGGAGCCTTCTCTGACCTCACAATCATAGGACGACCCGCTCAACCGCCTGCGCCACCGTAGCATATACTGAGCATATACACTGAGTACAGACCAGACATGGGCAAAATACGGCCCGGGGGCCATATACGGCTCGTTAGGCTTTACAATACAGCCCGCCGAACTTGTACAAATAATATCATTGAATAAAATGTTATTATAAACCTCATTCATTTTACCTTTTTCCCTGTAATGCTACCTGTAAAAGGCCAAATCATTTCATGTAATGTCTTTTACATATCATTTATATGAGCTCACACAAACACTCCATACATCTGTTCCTGACCCGGCCCTTCTGTCAAATTTTAGAACCCATTGTGGCCCACGAGTCAAAAAGTTTGCCCACCCCTGGTACAGACTCATCTGCCACTGTGGTCGTCTCGTCCAGCTGAATCGTAAAGGGAATCCTTTGTAGATTTGGGTACAGCTCCTTTTGACAAACTTCAGCCATTTAATCAATTCTGTCTTGAACAGAATTGTCAGAGAGAGAAACAGTCTTCACTTTATCAACTGCATGCGATCCTCACATTTTCTCCACTATTTTTAGACACCCAGGCTTGATCAGCTTCTCTCTGATATTGTGTGGCTCTTTATTTTTTGCAATAAGCAGTGCGCATTCAGCCTCTGTCACTCTGAATAAATCAGCACCGGCCCGTTTGAAAGCTTTTCTAATGTCAACATGCCTTCTTGACAGCACCAGATGTCTTTTCCTCTCAAAATAACTCCTGACGTTGTCCAATAGTATTGTGATGTTTTGTTTCCTGATGGTTGCCATTTTTATTTGTTGGGCCGTCGTTAGCTAGCTTTTCACCACAATTTACACATTCAGGCCGCAGAGAGTCCATAGTTAAGAAACTGTCATCATATTGTCTGGTTTAAACCCTTTTTCAGCCACTTGCGGTTTGACATAAATTAGCCTCGCTGTAAGGCTCCAACAACCGCTCGCTAGTTTATGTCGTTAGGTCAGGTTTTTATTTATTTATTTATTTATTTATTTATTTCGACCACGTAAACAACCAAGAATAAAATGATAAAACAATGCCAAATACATGCGCACACATATACATAAACATAAATACACATATATACTGTACACACATATGCAAAGACATATTCACACACACACGCAGCACATGTAATATTAATTAACAATAACTCAAACAATAAATAATAACCATAATGCACTAACTATGCAATTTACGTGAGCGAAAGGGAGTAGGAAGAAGTAAATACTTATTTAACCCTACCCCTTCTAAACTCAAACATCATATTTCCTTATCAATTTACTAGCTAATGTACATAAAATTATTTTCCTTTTTATAATATACATTATTTGCTATTAAAGATAGCAATTCACACCATGTTTGGACTCACGAGTGATATTGTCAGGTATTGTCCCTGTATGTTTGCAAAATCATTTCTTTGTGCCTTCTTTTAAATAAAGTCAAACTCAACATATTTTTCATTTCATTACTCAGTCTATTCCACAGTCTTACTCCACAGACAGTAATACAAAAACCCTTCTTTGTTGTGCGTATTCTACGGACCTTTAGATTTGACATATTTCTGAAATTGTATCCCTGGTGTCTCTCATGAAACATTTTTTGTATATTGTGTGGTAATAAATAGTGTTTTGCCTTATATAAAACTTGAACTGTTTTGTGCTGTACTAAATCAAAAAATTTCAGACTTCGAGATTGCCAGAATAAATCATTAGTGTGTGCTTTATAATCCACATTATGAACGATACGTATAGCTCTTTTCTGCAAAATAAAAATTGGTTGGAGTGCAGTTTTATACGTGTTTCCCCATATCTCAGAACAATAATGTAGATATGGCATGATTATAGAGTTGTATAGAATAAATAAAGCTTTTTGATCTAAAACATGCCGAGCTTTGATAAGGACAAAAATACTGCGAGAGACTTTTGATTTAACATACTTAATGTGAGGTTTCCAGCAAATGTTGTTGTCGATTATCACTCCCAAAAATTTTGTTTCCTTTACTGTTTCAATGTTCACACCATCAATTTGTACCTGATTCTGTATATTATAATCTCCAAAAAACATAATTTTTGTTTTGCTCAAATTTATTGATAATTTATTTTTGTCACACCATATTTTTATTTTACTTAATTCCGACATGATAACATTCAAAAGTTGCTGCAAATTCTCACCCGTACAAAAAATATTTGTGTCATCAGCAAACAAAATACATTTAACCAGTCTAGATACGTTGCATATGTCATTAATGTAAAGGAGAAATAGTTTTGGTCCCAATACTGACCCCTGGGGGACCCCACACGTAATTTTCAGTCTTTCTGAAGAACAGTCACCGACCTTAACATATTGCTCTCTATTTTCTAAATAACTTTTAACCCAATTCAAAGCCACACCTCTGATCCCATATAACTCCAATTTCTTAATCAATATATCATGGTTAATTGTATCAAAAGCCTTCTTTAAATCAATGAATATTCCTGCTGCATATTGCTTTTTATCTATTGAATCTGTTATCATTTCTACAAGTTCAGTTAAAGCAAGTGATGTTGAATGTTCTGATCTAAATCCACATTGACTATCAGCGAGTAAGTTATATTTTCCTATGAATTTGTCTAATCTGTAAGAAAGTAGTTTTTCTAGGATTTTTGAGAATTGAGGTAGAAGAGTGTCACGCAAAGTGTCACAGACCAAGGCAGGTAAGACCCCAAATGCACTTCAGTCGAAGGGAAATCCATTAACTGAGATGTATTATCCAAAACCGGGCAGTCAGTCCAAAAGAGCAAACAAATCCAGATCGGGAAAGGCAAATCGGGTAATCAGAATAGATGGGCAGACAAATCCAAAGGAGCAGGCAAACAGGCGACATCAAGAAACAGGCAGGGCTACAAATTCTCTGTGAAATTTTCTTCACTGACCGTAAACCATGTATTAGTATCTGAATGGACTTTTTCTTTCAATGTCTTAATGAATCTCTTTTTATCTAGTTGCGGCTCCTGGGGTGATTCTGTCCGATTATACCTCTGGATGGAAAGAACATCGACGCTTTGGTCTGCTGACCCTGAGGAACTTTGGTTTGGGGAAACATACCATGGAGCAGAGAATCCTAACAGAAACAAAGTACATCATGAAGATACTGGAGCAGAGTCACGGTACAGGCCTGCATATTAGTGATGGGTATTATCAATAATAATAATAATAATGCATTGGACTTATATAGTGCTTTTCTATGAGAAACTCAAACTCAAAGTGCTCAACTCATTGTGCATTATTCATTCACTCCACACTTGGTGGTGGTGAAGCTACTATTGTAGCCACAGCTGCCCCGGGGCAGACTAACAGGAGCGAGGCTTCCAATCTGCTACATAGGCCCTCCCGACCACCACCGACATTCACTCGCTCAGTACATTCACACAGGCAATGTGGGTGAAGTGTCTTGCCCAAGGACGCCAACCTCTCTATCATAGGACGACCCGCTAAACCATCTGCGCTCCATTTCTTCTTTTACAAATCAGCTGTTGGAATATGACTCCGGCCTTCTGGTGGTAGCATTGCATTACTACCAGGTATAGATCAAATAAAGCAAAACAGTATTTATAATTAGATTTATTTTATTTTTTTTGAGAATCAGTGAATCACTGGCCATAGTATTAATATGAGTAAACATTTGTATTATGTAGAACATCAGGCTCTTCAATTAGATCATTTCAGCTCTGTACTGAAAGCCTGAAACTCAGAGCCCAACATCTTTAAGATGTTTACTTTCTCATATCTATATTACTCTTTTAAATATTATGTGGGTTTTTCTTTCTACCAGGTAAACCCATGTCTCCCATTCAGCTGTTCCACAAAGTAACCAGCAACGTCATGTGCCACATATTGTTTGCTAAGAGGTTTGACTATGAGGACGAGTCCATGAAGTTTTTTATAGGTTTGTTTCATGAGGTCAACAAAGTAATCAATGGTCCCTGGGCTATGGTGAGTTTTCTTATTTATGTATTTTTACTTTTCACTTTTCCCATGTTTCTACACTATTATGGTAGTTTTGGGTCATATCAACCCCAAAACAGCAAAATAAACCGTCAGGTCAATCCTGCATAGTCTGCGTAGTTCTGGAATCACCTACTGAAACGCGTCTGGCAGAAATCTCTCCCCCTGTGATGTCACATAGGCGAACGTGCACATGCATGCACATTCATTGTGTGCACGCAATGAACTTAGTTTCATTTTCAGAGGCTTTTCTGACAGAGCTGTTTGAGACAGAAATGAGGGACGCTGTCCTGCAGCATCTGTTTGAGACAGAAAACGGCCCTGTTTATGTATATATATATATATAAATAACCCTAACCCTAACCCTATATATATATATGTATATATATCGGCGTCATATATATATCTATATATACGTGTATTCTGTGGGTGAATTACTGAATCTAAATTAACTGCAGGCCTGAGTGTGAGTGTTTGTCGTCTTTCTACGGGTTGTTGTTGGATAATCGGCGGCAATACTCGGCATCACACTCAAAGTCACCTGAGAGATTCTAATCTATGAGGTTACAATGAGGTTCTTATTCTATAAGATTTTCAGGAGACTTATTAAGTCAATAATGAATCAATGCTAATAAATCCATATTTCCAAAGACAATTTAGCAGGGCTCTGATCAAAAGAGAAAAATCCATTGAATCTCTTTTCTCTTCGTTCCGACCCAGATTTATGACTGCGTTGCCCTGGTGCGAATGCTGCCACTCCCATTCTGGAACGTTTTTAAGACTATCAAGGTATGTTGTTGTTGTTCTTTAGGATTCATTTCATGTTCTTTATTTCCAGTTATGTTTAATAATGCAGTGTGACATCTTAAGTGTTCAGCTAAAAGCTAGTAGCTCTGTGAGGCTTACTGAATTAACGGTAACTGCAGGTCGTTGAAGCGCTCACAGCTGCCCCATCGCTTTCTGCAGTGTGTTCACTTTTTACATAAATGTAGTTCGGGACCACCACAGTGGACTCTTCTCTCCTTGACCACTTTAATTTTTTTACACAAACAATACAACTTACGTCTTAATCAATCTGAACCAGCATTTGCTTTTATTATATAAAGGGAATTTACTTGTAATGGTATGTTTTTTATATGTTTCTAAAATATGGATCATGTATATTTCATATTTTTGCCAGACTGCACGTGAAAGATATTTAAATGCAGTGGTGGAGAACAGCAAGAGCAGAATTCCTGGCAAGCCACGGCACTTCATAGACTGCTACCTGGATGAGCTGGAGAAGGTGTTCTGTGCAGAACATCTTAAACAAGCTACTGATAGCAAGACCTTTAAACCGCAGTAATGGTGTCAGAATGAACTCACGCTGTCTCTTTTTTACTGGACTGCAAAGAGAGGAGATGATGGCTCATCGTTTTCTGAAGAACAACTATGTGTGTTTCTTTTGGATCTCCACAACGCTGGTTCTGACACAACTGCAAACACACTGCTGTTTGGCTTCCTCTACTTAACAGCGTACCCACAGATACAGGGTATGTACCATTTAGCCAGTTGATCAACAAGACCAAAGTATCTCCACAGATGTTTCTTCTACTTTGCCTCTAGCGCCACCATGAGGCTTTGCACCTCAGCACAGTCACGCTTTTTGACAGCTAAATTTTCCAGGGCCAACCCGTCAAGCTCTGCACACAAATGCTGAACATGAGTTGATCAATGAGATGGAGCGGATAATAACCCGATTAATCAATGCACCATTGGAAGAGGAGAGCAGAGCTTTGGGAAGCTCAAGCAGCCAAAAATAATTTATTCACTAAACAGTCAGCAAAACATTTAGAAAAAAAAGGCGTTGTTACCCGGGCCTCGACCAATCCGGTATGACTCTTATTTATGTTGATTTGCATTTTCAATTTGGCCAATTTTCACGGCGGATGCCGTTCCTGACGAAACTCATTTGTAATTTCCTCGAGTGATTCCGTTAGAGCTTGTGATGTCAATCTATTCACCCTAAATCCAAATTGACTCTCACTCTCATGAAATATAATGCACCAATTCTATTGTAGAAAAGCGCTCCGTTTGAATTGGTGTTGATTGTCTTGTGACAACCTCAAGCTGACCAATGGCAATATTTCCATGCTTTCTGTTTCCATCTGCCTTGTGGCCCCTCACCTGAGAACACAGCCACATTTCACGCTCCTGTTAACAATGTCGCTGCTTCTCTCAGAACGTTGTCAGGAGGAAATAGACAAAGTTCTGGATGGGAAAGATCAAGCCAGTTTTGAGGACAGAGGCCAGATGCCTTACGTTCAGGTAGACTGATGACTGGTTTAATTATATGCACAGTACAGCTACGTCTCTGAGGGGTTTAAGTATTGCTGTGTGATATTCTAAAGGCTGTCTCTACTATGCAGGCTGTCCTACATGAGATCCAGCGGGTGGCTAACGTTGCTCCATTGGCTGTTTTCCATCGTGTCACCAGAGACAGTGAGTTAATGGGATACTCCATTCCCAAGGTAAGTGTAAAATAGGATGGGGTCATAATGGAAAATAGGAAATCCTTCATATCAAGGTGCCAAGATAGTTTATTTGCACATTCAAAGACATGGTTCTATGCAAGACATGGTAATAAAAGATTTAAACAGTAATTAATTTACCTTAAAAAAAAGAAGAAGCATGAATCCATTTTCATTACAGCACAGAGGATCACTGCGCTCATGAAGGAAGGAAGGAAGGAATATCAAGTTTTCTCAACATTAAATCGGTCAACTCCAAAAAAAAAAACCTTTTGACTATTTGGACTCGTCTTCAGCCCTTTATCTGAAGTACCGGTCTGGAGTGTTGCTTAAGCCTGTCCCAACAGGCTGCGGGGTGGGGTACACACCCTGGATGTGGGCGGGGTCTTTGAGGATGGAGGCATTGCCCTTGAGGACTCATTGGTGGTAGATCCTTTGCAGGTGGAGTCCTGGTGATCTTATCAGTAGTGCTCACCTCTGCAGGTGTTTGTGGTCCCGAGCAGCGGTGCTTCTGTAGCACACAATAACACAACAGATCACGATCTGTCTCCTCTGCTTTCTCATGTTCATGTGTTGAATGTGAGGTTAATGTCCTCGCACCATGACAGCAGACTTTTTTCCACCCGAGTACAAATTAAAATTGTAAAACCAAATCATGGGAGTTTGGACATAGTTGCAAGAGTTATTTGTTTTCAAAGAAATCCTCTGGTCTTTGCTTTTTCTTCTCAAGGGAACCTTAGTCATCCCTAATCTGTATTCAGTCCTGAACGAGGAAGGTCAGTGGAAATCTCCCCACGAATTCAACCCTGAAAACTTCCTCACTGAGGAGGGAGCGTTTGTGATCCCGGAGGCCTTCGTGCCTTTCTCTCTTGGTGAGTGGAAATCATTATCAGATGGAGAGGTTCCGTGAAGACATATTATTTGAGTAATAATGTTGGTGTTGTAATCTGCAGGTCCTCGCATGTGTCTCGGAGAGAATCTGGCTCGCATGGAGTACTTTCTTATCACAGTGACGCTGTTGAGGAGGTTTAAGTTTGTCTGGCCTGAAGATGCAGGAGAACCAGACTTTTCTCCTGTATATGGAATTGTCCAGAGCCCAAAACCTTATTTCATGCAGGTCACACTCCGAGAATGAGCCTAAGGATGAGATGACCCATAACCCCATGGAATCAACTCAATGAATCATAAAGTGAAATACCCTGTTCCAACATATAAGCAGTCTTGGCTACAGATACCGATCAATATCTGAAATCTGAAAACGTGTGCTTGGATCAGTGTAAAATATCTGTTCCGGTCGTCGGGCACCAAAGTGCAGGACAAATAGACTAAGACATGCATTTCTAATAAATGACCGGCCTCTATGGAAACTGTGCACTTGTTTTTATTATAATTGTGTGTCTGCTGGCTGTACAACAAATTGCCCCTCACGGGGATATAAAAAATACATTCTGATTCTGATTCACTTGCAAATTTACAATAAAACTCATTTTAAACGTACATACAAAACGTTCTGCTTACTTTTAACATGTACACTCATTCAGCCACGTGGCAGGCGCCTGACTAAAACAACCCGACAGCTCTGAAAGAATGTTCTGGCAATTTGAGATCCGTTTTCTTGTCTCAAGTCAATTCAGTTTTATTTCTATGGTGCCAGATCACAAGAGGAAGTCATCTCAAGGCACTTTACAGGATTAGCAGGGAAAGACAGAACCCAACTTGACCCACAAGAGCAAGCACTTTGGAGACGGAGGCAAGGAAACACTTCCCTTTAACAGACAGAAACCTTGGACAGAACCTAAGACTCATAGTGGACGGCCATCTGTCTGGACCGGCTAGGTTGAGAAGGAGAGAGAGAGAGAAAGAGAGAGAGAGAGAGAGAGAGAGAGAGAGAGAGAGAGTGGCAGATCGGAGGAGAGTCAAAAACAAGGAGATGGATAGGGAAGCGATAGAGATAAATGCTAATGCTAACGATATGGACATCAGTGTTGAGGACCACAGGTCCAGGTTCTGCAGCACCACGGACGAAGGACCTGAAGGAGAAAGAGGGACAAACAGAGGGAGAGAGAGCACAAGACTACGGGAAGAGAGAGAGATTACTGACATATATTTATAACATGAATAACCAGATAAAGAGGGAGGAGCTCAGTGTGTCATGATGTTAAGCCACCAGTGCTGGTCTATGACAGCATATTGATTATATTGATTACTCTATCGATTAACTATAGGATTTGTTAAAAAGGAAAGTCTTTAATCTACCCTTGAACATAGAGATGGTGTCTGTCTCACGAACCAATCAGGGAGCTGATTCCACGATAAAGGAGCTTGATAACTGAAAGCTCCGCCCCCGGTCTGCTCTTGGAATTTGGAAATGTTTGGAACCAAGAGCAGGCCAGCATTTTGGGACCGCAGGGTTCTAGTGGGGCAATACGGGATAATCATCTCTGTAAGGCGGTGTTTCCCAACCACTGTGCCGTGGGAAATGATCTAGATTCTAATACCACCTAATGAACCATTGTCGGGTGTCTGTGCGCTAATAAAGTGTGTGTTCCGCCCGGAGATCGCTCTTCAGACTCCAGCGGTGCACGTGAGCACGGTGTCGCTCAGTTCCTCTCTGCCGCTAACTCTAGTCCAGCAACTTCTCCTTGCACTACAAAATAAGAGCGCACACTTCAAAATAAATGTCACGCAACTGCGCTGCATTTACAGTGTGGCAGATAAAAAAAAACACATTTATTTATAAAACAAAACAAATATTAGAGGAACTTAAAGTTTGTCTGACAAACGAGAGGTCCGATAACTCAAAGCTGGCGTACCTGGCTGATATATTTCATCATCTGAATGAACTGAACACACGGATGCAAGGCCGAAATGAAAACCTGCTTACAAGCACTGATCAAATGACCGGATTCCGTTTTAAGGTGCAGCTCTGGCAACAACGGGTGCAGCGTGGCAACCTTGAGATGTTCCCACTCACAGAGAAACTGCATGATGGCAACACTGCTGCAATGAGCGAGGTGATTGGCCCACATTTGAAAACTCTTGAGGAGAAGTTGTCATTTTATTTCTATTCAGCCTCCACAGAATGCCTTGACTGGGTTAGGAACCCACACAGCTCAGCATCCGGTGCTGGAAAGGACCTGACTTCAAAGGAGCAAGAGGAACTCACTGAACTGAAACAAGATGGTGGTTTAAAGCTAAACTTTGCTGATCTTCCTTTGGACAGTTGTTGCTTATCTGTTGCCAAGGAGTTCCCCATTCTAGCCAACGAAGCTATTTTGACATTGCTCCCGTTTTCAACCACATATCTGTGTGAGCTGAGCTTCTCAAGCTCGATGGCGATAAAAACTAAAAACAGAGAGACTGAGAGATGTTGAGGAAGAGCTTTGTGTGTGTCTTTCTGCCATTACTGCCAGGATATCCATTTTGTGTTCATCCAAACAGCCCCAGCTTTCCCACTAAGTATAAATACATTAAAAAACTATATTATTAACTATATGTATTATAATAAAGGTCATCTAATCTAATATGTACTGTGTTAGAGTGTCTTTTTGTGTCATTTTGGTTGGTGATGTGCCCCAGGATTTTGTGAATGTAAAAAAAAGTCCTCAGTTCAAATGTTGTCGCGGTGTCACCGAAGCGGAAATATTTACTTCAACTTTCAGGTTACAGTCAGAATAATAAGGGGCCGAGCTTTCCTCTCTGAGGTTCACCACGAACAGTCACTACTGGCTAAAACCAGTATGCTTTTGATGCTTGAACAATGGTGTGTTACAGAAGCTTTTGTGTTGATGCTGTATTGTTTCACTGGGCAGTTTTTGGTTTTTCAACTGGAGGCCAGTGGGGGGGTGGGGGCTCTGTTTGTGTGTGTGCTGACCTAGGCCTTCTGGGATAGTCAGATGAGCGACTGGTGTGGCAGCGGGGACAGAGCGAGAAGAGCAAAAGAGTAGAAGGAAAATAGAATCCTGAACGGATGGAGCCGTCGCAACATCGTAACTAAGAATAGTGAGTTAAAACCTGAGAGACGAGGCCGGACTTGTGGAGAGCGACAGACAGAAGCTGTTTGACAGAATGAAATGGAATCAAAGTGACTGAAACTCGCCGGGACTATCAGTAACGGATCGTCAGAGGTGGAGCTTCTCCAACATGCACTAGTGCAGACGTCCACGCGTACACACACACACACACACAGCCTTGGCACTCAACAGCTGTCAGCATGCAGGAGTCTCCAGGGGCCGTGGGTGCAGACGGTAGCTACGCCAGTAATGTTCCAGCCTTCCTGACTAAGCTGTGGACGCTGGTGGAAGATCCAGAAACCAACCACCTCATCTGCTGGAGTACTGTGAGTACATGACCGGATAGAAAGTACAACTCCAGAATAACTCATCAAGTAATACTACCATACGCACTTAAGTACTGTAAGAAATTTGTCTTTGTCTTCTTTGTGTTGTTATAATTTTAGTGTTACTGTATCACACATGTAACGACTAAGCTGTAACCCTGAACCTTGAAAATGAGAGAGATAAAAGAAATATCATGAAACAAAGGACAACTATTTAATGAAAACAGCATTATCCTCATTTTGCTGTTCAAAAAATTATATAAATGAATAGACAGCAGATAGATAACAGTAGAAATTAAATGTTAAATAGACATTTCTCCAAATCTAATTATTAGGATCAGAAATTCAGTTTGATAAATCAGTTCGAAAAATGAATCTATCCATAGAATGGATAGATTGAAATTCATACTTATTTAATTACCTTAGAAAAAATGTTATCAGGATAAGGTAAACATAAAGAACAAAAGAAAAGTAGTACTAGTCTGAGATAATTTCGAGTCTTGACTCTACAGGAATGTAGTATGTCGACGTAACAAGAAGCGGATTCTGAGCAAATATATTCCAACAAATTTCTAGTCAATGAAATGTTAACAGCTTATATTTGACCAATAATAGTAATGCTAGTGTTGCTGGAGTCGTCCCAGGGCATCTGTCTGCCGATGGGAGAGAGGCGGATTGCCCCCCAGGTGAGAAGCTCATCTGGGGGCCACACGAAAGACAAACCTTCACACGACGGACAAGTCGAAGTAACAAACTCACCTAAAGTGCATGTTTTTGGAGGCAAAAGAACCCGGAGAAAACCCACTCTGATGTACTGTAGGATTTGAACATGGTACCTGATGTGAGGCAACAGCTCTACCCACTACGCCAATGTGACCCCCTTTAATAGCTAGAATAATACTAATAATACTAATATGCTGTAATACTCTCTCCAAATAATACGTGATTACAGAACAAATCTCGGAAATTGATTACAAAGAGAAGTGTACTCTGAATGTGCCTATAAGCAGTAGAGCATCATGGGAAGGTGAATGATGGCGTGTGAGGATCGACATTTGAAGATGAGCGAATATGCTACAGCCCGTAGGTTTATTCTTAAATTGTCCATCTGATCATCTGCTTAAATTAACACGTGGCAGAATTCACAAATGCTTTATTGGGGTTCAAAAAGGGCTAGTCTTAAAATGTTCTTCCTTTTTTTAGACATATTAGGTTTGATGTTCGAGATAATGATCTGTAAACACCAGCACATGTTTATCCCAATCAGACGGTCAGATGAACAGGTCTGTCGTTAGGATGGTAGGCTAACAGCTTGTGCTGCCTATGCTGTATGACATCATTATTCCTGTTTTCTAACCCTACATTCCTGATTCTGCTCTGCTGCCTATGCTGGATGACGTCATTATTCCTGTTTTCTAACCCTACATTCCTGATTATACTCTGATGCCTATGCTGTATGACATCATTATTCCTGTTTTCTAACCCTACATTCCTGATTCTGCTCTGCTGCCTATGCTGGATGACGTCATTATTCCTGTTTTCTAACCCTACATTCCTGATTATGCTCTGATGCCTATGCTGGATGATGTCATTATTCCTATTCCTGTTTTCTAACCCTACATTCCTGATTCTGCTCTGCTGCGTATGCTGGATGACGTCATTATTCCTGTTTTCTAACCCTACATTCCTGATTATGCTCTGCTGCCTATGCTGGATGACGTCATTATTCCTGTTTTCTAACCCTACATTCCTGATTATGCTCTGATGCCTATGCTGGATGACGTCATTATTCCTATTCCTGTTTTCTAACCCTACATTCCTGATTATACTCTGATGCCTATGCTGTATGACATCATTATTCCTGTTTTCTAACCCTACATTCCTGATTCTGCTCTGCTGCCTATGCTGGATGACGTCATTATTCCTGTTTTCTAACCCTACATTCCTGATTATGCTCTGATGCCTATGCTGGATGACGTCATTATTCCTATTCCTGTTTTCTAACCCTACATTCCTGATTCTGCTCTGCTGCGTAGGCTGGATGACGTCATTATTCCTGTTTTCTAACCCTACATTCCTGATTATGCTCTGCTGCCTATGCTGGATGACGTCATTATTCCTGTTTTCTAACCCTACATTCCTGATTATGCTCTGATGCCTATGCTGGATGACGTCATTATTCCTATTCCTGTTTTCTAACCCTACATTCCTGATTCTGCTCTGCTGCGTATGCTGGATGACGTCATTATTCCTATTCGTGTTTTCTAACCCTACATTCCTGATTCTGCTCTGCTGCGTATGCTGGATGACGTCATTATTCCTATTCCTGTTTTCTAACCCTACATTCCTGATTCTGCTCTGCTGCGTATGCTGGATGACGTCATTATTCCTGTTTTCTAACCCTACGTTCCTGATTATGCTCTGATGCCTATGCTGGATGACGTCATTATTCCTATTCCTGTTTTCTAACCCTACATTCCTGATTCTGCTCTGCTGCGTATGCTGGATGACGTCATTATTCCTGTTCTCTAACCCTGCATTCCTGATACTGCTCTGTTCCAGACAGGCACTAGTTTCCATGTGTTCGATCAGGGACGCTTCGCCAAGGAAGTTCTCCCAAAGTACTTCAAACACAACAACATGGCCAGCTTCGTCCGACAGCTGAACATGTGTGAGTGAACGCTATTGTCACCCGTGTCTAAGACGGTGTGCGTTCACAGTGACGTTGTGCGCTCTTGAATGTGTGTGTGCCTAGATGGATTCCGTAAGGTGGTGAACATTGAGCAGAGTGGGCTGGTTAAGCCTGAGAGAGACGACACAGAGTTCCAACATCTGTACTTCCTCCAGGGCCACGAACACATGTTGGAGCACATCAAGAGGAAGGTACAGAATCGCAGCTGAAAAGTGGCGGAAAAGAAGTGTAAAGTGAGAAGTTCTTTTCGAGGCTTTGTTTTTCATTTTCCCCCGGTATTTTCAGAATCCATGTTTTGTTTTTTTGTGTTTTTCCCGTATTTACAGATTTCTCCGTACTAATTTCCACAGTACGCCGTACTGCTCAAAAATCTGATTTTCCCGTACGAAAATACGGGGAAACCGTATTAGTTAACAGGTTATATAATATAAAAATGGAATGTCTCGTTGTGGGACTAATAAAGGAATCTTATGTTATCTTAGAAGCGAGATGCCGTTGCCAAAACAGAACCTTGCCTAATGTGCCCTCTATAAAAGGTATATTTGTGCAGCAGTGCTTCAAAGAGCATGCAAATATTTGTCAAATGCTTACGAGCCCCCCGTTACAGTAACATCATGCTGATATTCAGCAGGTACAATGTTTAGCATGTACACAATCTTTGTTTAGCATACGAATCCGTTAGTTCAGGGATAACTCAACAGTCTGATGATCAACCCTGAGACCAGAAGGAGTCACTCTGCTCGACTCACACGCTCGGTGGACGGGCCTCTGGACACCACCTCTGGCTGCGCTTTGTGTGCTCAGGTTTCCATAGTGAAGAGTGAGGAGACCAAGGTTCGTCAGGAGGACCTCAGTAAACTGCTCTACGAAGTTCAGCTGCTCAGGACGCAACAGGATAACATGGAGTGTCAGATGCACGACATGAAACAGTGAGTAGAGACATTCTGTCTCTGTCCTCCAAAGTGCTCCATCCTCTGGACCTGCTGGTTGCATGAACCAGTAGGGTTAGCACGCTCCATGATAGAACACTGTCACATGTTTTCCTCATTATACAGATGGTTCATATGTTATTCCTTTAAGTACCCTTAAATGCAGAAAACTCAATCTCTATTCCCCCCCCCCCCCCCCCCCCATTCTGATGGAAATCTGGTGAAGTTTCAAAACATTTTTCGACTTGACAGAAAACTATTTAGAAAAACAAATAATGCTTTATATGCCATTTTGTAGCAGGACATCAAAAGTCCCTCCTTTGTTTTACCCGTATTCAGGAGGATGGTTTGAGAGGAGCACCTGGTCTGTCCATTATTCCTCTGGCTAAGTTGGAACGAATCGCCCAGTAGATGAAAATACTTTTTCTCTTGAGGTCATTGTTCCTGAAAATAGCTGCTGTGTGACTGTTCTGTTCTGTTCTGTGGGGACGGGGCATTGTCCTGAGTATTGTTTCCTAGTGGCAGGACAGAATGTTCACCTGCTCACCTGATGAGCATGCACGCACACACACACACGCACGCACGCACGTACGCACACACACAGTCTCTCTCTCTGAAGAGCTACAGTCACTAGATATGCTACTGAAGCTGTCTGTGAGGGGTCTGTACAACAAGCAGATACCGAGTTGAAGCACTGACTAGCTAACTAACTAGCTACCTAACTAGCTACTTCCCGATGGCAGTTTGCACGTTACTCAAATCCAAAAATATCACAGGAAATTTTTTCAAATGTTCATAAAACTGCAAATATATAAAGACAGAAATATAGTAATGACATAATGAGCCAATTTCTAAAACAAACCAGTGCTTATACTGTAGATCCTAATTTACCCGTTTGGGAATGAATAAAGTAAATGTCTTGTCTCGTCTCATCTCGCCCCATCTTGACTCGTCTTGTCTAATCTTATCTCATTTTATGCTTGAACTGTTAAATGGTTCAAGTAAACACTCTTAAACAGTCCATCTGCATCAGTTTACTTGAAACCGACAAAGTCCATCAAAATCATAGTGTGATTGGCACTGATCCAGTATGTCCCTCCGAGGTCCATGCTTCAATGGGTTTGAGGATGGCGCCTGCGTCAATGTCCCAGAGACTAGATGTTATAGAACCAAATGTTGGAGAGATGCAAAGTCCAACGTTCTTTCTCCTTCTCATCATGTCCCTCTTCCTGTTTGCAGGCAAAACGAAGTGCTGTGGCGAGAGGTCGTGTCGCTCAGACAGAACCACACCCAGCAACAGAAAGTCTTGAACAAGGTCAGTCCACAATCTTTATATGAACAAAGCAGCTGCGAGTCATTTCAAAAAGGGATTTCACTTCCTGGGCAATCATGATTCTCACAAAAAAGGAAGCCAGCAGAGGAAGATCGATCCAGGGGTTGAAGTATATAAACTGGGGGGGCTACACTTATACCTCGAGAAACGGAGGCAAGACATATAAGAATGCAGAGGACAGCTACGTGGCAAACTAAGGCCATGTTTGCTAGGCAATGCTTTTACTGAGAAGTGGAGATTCTCTTTGCGTTCTCGTGGTATGTTGGAGTTTGAAAGATTGCAGACTGGGGCCCATTTTCAAAAATGACGTTTTTGGGGGTAAAACAGTTGTATGGGAAGTGGCCTCTAATCTTTTGAAAAGACCAGTCACCATTGGAATTGCAAAATGCAATCCTTCTTAAAAATGTGAAGACATCAGACTGGTTCAGGAATGCCAATATCATTTTCAGTCTAATGTCCATGCACGGACAGGGAACGCCATTCTGTGGTGTTGATTTTGTTACACTGCTCCATGCTGGCCTGGTAGGTAAACTACAGCTTTGTGAGCACAACCTTGAAAATGATTTCCACAATGCTATAAGCACAAACATGGAAATATAGAGGACACATCAAGGGACATGCATAATGAATATATAATAATACAAAATTGATCATTCCAATATTTTTTATGGAAATTTTTACCTTTGAAACATTCCATACATTTGCTTGTAATACTTGTGTACTTGTGGTATTGTAACTTTTATAGAAAGGCGGTCAACTTGTATTTATTTTTCTGATTTGAGCTTGCAATAAGAAAAGAATGGTGAGTTTGAGAGTGGGAGTGAGTGTGAGAGTGAGTGTGTGTGAGAGTGAGAGTGTGTGAGTGTGAGAGTGAGAGTGAGAGTGAGGGTGAGGGTGAGAGTGAGTGTGAGAGTGAGGGTGAGAGTGAGTGTGAGAGTGAGAGTGAGAGTGAGTGTGAGTGTGTGTGAGAGTGAGAGTGAGAGTGAGAGTGAGTGTGTTTCCTGTGTGTCAGAATGCTGATTCATGCTGGGCTTTTTCTGTCTTTGCCAGCTGATTCAGTTTCTGTTCAGCCAGATGCAGTCCAACACCCCCAGCACTGTGGGCCTAAAGAGAAAGCTGTGAGTACACACACACACACGCACACGCACACACACTCTCACACACACACACACACACTGGGGCAGGGGGAAGGGCTGGCTCAGCTGACAGCTGAATGGAGACGAGTGCTGAATCAGTCGGTCAGACACACGTTCACGCTCAGCGAAGGCAGCGCTGGGTTCGTGACCCCGGGGGGAAAGCGTCGCGTCAGCTTTGCTGCTGAGAGTGAACAAGCCCAGCACGAGAAAGACAAAGCACGCAGGGACACAAAAGTCCAGTAAATATGGGCGTTTCTCAAAATCTCTTCTCTGAAGTTTCATGAAAATTGGACAGTTTTAGTTTATTTGCAATCCGAACAAACAAAGACAAAGAGACACGGGGACAGCACAAACGCTTTGGTGGACGTAATGCCAGTCATTCTCTCTGGCATTAATCCTCTGTCATGACTCAGCGATTCCGTGATGCTGTCCTTCCCATCAGTGGTGCATTGAGCTAAATGCTAATGAGTTAGCCGGGTCAGTGCTAACACACTGATGATGAAGTACAATGTTTACTGATGTGTACCAGTGTTCTATTGGGTGCACCATCTACGTGCACCATGTTATAGATGATTGTTATTGAATATGGATGTTTCAACTCATTGTCATGTTACACAGCCTGGTTTCCTTTATCAATACAGTATATGTCAGATTTAAATCATGCAGCTCACTGATCAGGCAGTGCATCAGATGGACAGGCTGACCTTTTGGTCAACAACTCTGGGTAAAGAACAGACGTGTGTTGGGTGTTTGTCATCTACTCGTGGCCTGTTCTGCTTGACTGGCTGTTTAGACTCCAGATGAGTCGCAGGTTGAACTCTAATGTGCCCCCTCAGGCCCCTGATGTTGGACGATGGATCCCCCAGCCCCCCTGCCTCCAAGTTCAGCCATGCTCACCCAATGGAGTCCGTGCATGAGTCCTTCTACATCCAGTCAGTGAGTGATGACCAGGGCTGTGTTTAAACAGGAGCATCCTCTCGCCAATATTAATTACTTTTTGCATCAAAAAAAACTTTTCCTGCATTGTCATACATGTTGTCACAAACACACAGCAACATGTTGTCTATCTATCATCTATCTATCTAACTATCATCTATCTAACTATCATCTATCTAGCTATCTATCTACATATCTACCTACCTACCTACTGTTAGGGTGTTCCTCAACCCTCCCCGGTTCTTCTTCTCCGTGTGGGTGCGTGGTCAATAAAGAGGATTTTGGTCACGATTAAAATATTTATATAATATGCAGATCAATACAAGTTGGTTCAGATATCAGCGCTGAGGTTCGATCCTGCTCCGTGTGTCTGTCTCAGGTCCGAACAAAGGGCCGCCCTCTGCGTCCGCGTCTTTCAATGTCCATGAGTCCGGCCCCCTCCGGGTGGGGGTCCCGCCCCAGCCAATCTAAGCCCATGTTTATCTGTGTTGTGTGACATCACTGCTGTGATGCGTTCAATTGAAATCAGTCATTAAAATAACAAACTAACTGTGGTGCGTTCCTAGTGGTGTCGGCATGTAATTACTTTGTGGAATCCCATC